>NC_134870.1:74613310-74914560 GCF_049852395.1 Peromyscus maniculatus bairdii | reverse complement strand
TTATAAACTCTTTATCAGTAAGAATTAATCACTCTACTTTGGGTCCTTGCAGTTCACTAGAGTACCTGTTACATTGTTTATAAAAATAAAAATGAAACATCTCAGTGTTTGCTTAATGAATGCATTAATATACCCAAGGTGGCTATATCCAGGTGGGTGCATTTTTGTTATGCACTTTTTTTCTGCATAAAACACCCAGATCATGTCTATTTCAAGCCAAGGTATGGCTTTCATGTGAATTCTAGTAATACGTTGGTATCCTTGGAGTCCAATTTCAGTTAAATTAATCACAGCTACCAGCTCTGCCCAAAGAGCACTGCTTTATCTATAAGTGAACATAAGGCTGAAGGGGGCTGTGTGTTGGGATCTGTGGCCGTAATAGACCTTGGGAATTGCAAGTTTAAGATTGAAATGTGACTTCCACCCATTGTCTATTTCCCTAGGCTTATGTCAGCCTTTGGTCATGGACCAGATTCTGAGTGCCCCTTTCCTCATTTTGGTACGTGACCTTCCATGTTAAACTCCCACAACAGAAATTACACATGAGCTGAAGTGAAGGGAAACCCGGAATCCAAAGGTTGCATGATTGCCCTTTAAAGGACACCCAGTAATAAGATACGATAACTGAATGTCTAAAATAAAATCCAGAGAAATAGAAAGAAGAATGCACTTCCTTTTCTCCCTGGCCCATTCTACTCCACCACACTCTCCCCCATTGAATCCCTTCCTGCTCACCAACTTCATTCTCTTGGAACAGACATCCATGGAAAAAGGATTTCAGCGTGGCATTCAAGCCTGTTTGAAGAAAGATCAGGGCCACATGAGCAGGGATGCTGCACTTCAGGCTCCCTCACCCACTGTACAGTCATTTGTTGTTACTAGTCTCTGGGTTGGACTCGTCTGTCACAGGGTGGATGTAATAATGCGTTGCTCAGTGTTTCCTGAAGAATGAAGCCTCAGAATGACAACGCTGGTCATTGCTTTGTATGAAAACCCTGTGCTCATGTGGGGCGTCATGAATATTTAACTGCAGATATCTGTCTGTGGTGCATGTCTATGAGCTGGTGTCTGCCCGACCATGAAGTCCACAGTGAAATGACCCCTCACCAAAGCAAGCGAATAAACAACTATGCAAATTCCAGACACTGCGGGGTGTCGGTATTAGCAGTCTGGGATGTGATTAGCTTCACACTTGTGGGACTCTGAGAATCCAGGCTTTGCCTTGGTGGAATTGAGCGCACAGTGGGAAAATGCTGGAAATGGAAAAAAAGGGTCAAAAAGGAAAAAACAGTGGAAATACATGTGAGTCAGACGTCTCTACTGTCGAGGACCCTCATTCCACTCAGATGTGACCAAATATAAAAATGGATTTGGGATTGAGTTGCACAAAATGAGACACATTAACAACACCCTCTGGAAGGCTCCATTTGAGGTTCGGGCACACATAGTTTTGTGTTTGGGGTTTTCTACCCTTGTGAGCAGCAGATTTTGGTAAGAGAGAATGGAGAGGACAACAAATGGACAAGGCAGTCCCACCCGAGTCCTCTCTACTCAGAAGTGTGGTGAACACTGCTTCTGTAAGGTCAGACGGAAAGAATCATGTAAACACTTCATACAGGAGGAAACAGTGGGTGTCTCAGGGCCACTCTCCATGGTGTGAACTGCACTTTGGCAGCCAGGAGAAAGGATTGAAAGACTAATGCGGACCCCCAAAATAACTGCCCTTCGCCTTCCACACTACAGCACCCACAGCGCTGTCAGACTCTGTCAGCCAGTGTCAGACTCCAAACTGTGTGACGCTGGGCAGAGCGCCTCACCTCACAAAGCCTCAGGTGAAGGATATGCAGGCTAGCAAACTGTTTCTTTTTAAAAGTGTGTGTGTGTGTGTGTGTGTGTGTGTGTGTGTGTGTGTGTGTGTGTGTGTAGGTACGCAGGCACACTCTTGCCAGAGCACATATATGGTGGTCAGAGGACAACTTTGAGAACTGGTTCTCTCCTGCTACCTTGTAGAATCCAGGACTTGACCTCGGATCTTCAGGCTCAAGGGACAGCGCCTGTACCTGCTGAATCGTCTCTCCAGCTGTCTCTCCAGCCGTATTCATCCTTACGACACTAGCAAAACGATTAGATGGAAGGAGATTGCTCTAGTTGGGTGTCTTACCACTGCCCTGGTTCTGCTTCGGCAACATTGGAACCCAGTGACTCCTTTCCTAAAATCCTTCCCACCCGCTTTCCCTCTGCAGCCTTTGATAAGTGTCCACACAGGTCCTGTCCCCTTCTCTCTGAACTCTCCCAGGGTAACCAATCTGATGGATTATAGGCCTGTCCTGAAAATAGTCCTGTTTTCTTCTGGGGGGAAAAAAAGTACTTAGTTCAACCTTCTGCTCTGGGTTCACTCTGAGTTACCTTCCACGTGAAGTGGAGTTAAAAGGGCTCTTCTCCCTGTTTCCAGTCTGTGGGAATCCACTGGTCCTCCTTGTGTGCGTGATCGCCCCGCCCATTGCTCCACCCATTGCTCCGCCCATCTATTCTAGGTCCTGAGTACCTCCCTCCACACACCCCACTGCTCTTGGCCAAGCAGTGAGCCTTAGATCCAGGCCAAGCTTCTCTTTGCCCTTCATTCATTTTCATTGATGCTTTCAGCTGTCCAAACTACAACCCATCCATGTAAACTTTAGGATAATTGTCCAGACTCCTGCTGGACTTTTGATAGGAAATGAGTTCAATATGAGCATCAGTTTGCAGAGGAGTGGTATCTTTTCTCTGTTGCTGACATCGTGTGCTCCGCATACAGCACCAGCTCTGCTTCTCTGATTTGGTCCGAGTTGGCTTGTTATTTTTCCTGCTTTCCCTTTGCAATGACTACGCTCTCCAACACTGAGTTGTCCAGTGGTGAGGAGAGGGAGCCTCCTTCTCTATTTCTCCACCGTAATGAACAGCACCCACTTTTCCATCACTGAAGACAAAGCCTGTAGAAGACAAACACTCTGTAGTCTTAAAGATTTTGTCAAGCTGAGAGCACAGACCTCTAGCCCCAGCTTAGAGAGGATTCTATCCTTAGGAGGTCTTAAGTTTTGTCATGTGTCTGTCTCAGTTGGTATGGTCACGTGGTCATTCTGTTTTATCTTTCTGATGCATGGATTGCACTCATTGGATTTTTAAAATATTAAACCAACCTGGCACTCCTGCAATAAAACTCACTTTACATAGGATGAAATTTGTATTTGTTTTATTATTTGTTAATTATGTATATGAGTTAGGGAGGCATTTACTCACAAATACAGAGGCCCAGAAAAGAGCACTGAATCCCTTGGAGCCAGAGTTATGGCCAATTGTTGCTGGGTCCTAAGGGCTGCCTCCAGGGAGGAGGTGAGAAGGTGGGTGTCAACGGCACAGACACCAGGAGTCAGGTGAAGGCAAGCAGCAGACTCGTTTATTCAGTAATGGGGAAGGCCTTATATACCCTCCTCCCAGCACCCAGGCTGTGTCCTAATCTGGTGACATTGTGTGGTTGTCTATCATTTAGATTCAGGACCCCTGACAGCACCTGTTGCTAGGCCCTCGGGCAGACTCCAGCTTGACTCATAAGGAAGTAGTTATGTGCAGGTCTTGACAACAGGTTTGAGCCAGTTTCCTGGACCCTGTGGGCCTGTCCTACTACAGGCAATCTGATGTGAGTTGTGTTCAGAACTAAACTCAGGTCCTCTGGAAAAGAAGCAAATCTCTTAACTGCTGAGCCATCTCCACCCTCAGGGCTGAATTTTGCCTGAAATGTTTTTTTAATTTTTTTTTTACATTTGTTTATTTTTATGTGTTTGGGCATTTTGTCTGCATGTATGTCTGTGCAACGTGTGCATGCAGTACCCATGGCGGCCAGTAGAAGGAGGCAGATACTGAAGTTTAACCTGAAACTGGAGTTACAGATGGTTGTTAGCCTCCATGTGGGTGCTGGGAATCAAATCTGGGTCATCTGGAAGGACAGTCTGTGCTCTTAACTGCTGAGCCATGTCATCAGCAAAGTTTGAAATACTTGGATAATCATTCATCCACATTTCTGAGGAGATATGTGCATGAGGTCTGTGACTTGCTTGGTTGTTTTCAGTGACGATGGTTTTGTTGTTGTTGTTAAACAAGAAACACATTTCACTGAGCTTTCTTCCTATTCCAAATTTCATTGATTTCTACTTTCTTTTATTACTCTCTTTCTTTTATTTTCTTTGAGCTGCTTATCTTTCTCTCCTTTTCTAGTGCTCAGGCTATCCAATTTTTCTTCTTTGCTGAGCTACATACTGTGTACAGTTAGTTTTCCCATCTACTGTGCTTTAAGCTGCACCCCACCAGTTCTGAAGTTAGGACATTCTTTCCATTTTTAATGGAACTACTTTAACCTCATCTATTGCTTGTGTCAAGGCATCTGGCATGGTGTAGTACTTTGTTTGCATGTTATTGGGATTTCATGTCATCTATAGGTTATTGGTTTCTCATTTGATCCCTCTACATGCTCGCGATACTTCAAAATTATGGAGATTTGAGTAAGGGTACCAGAGAGTCTGTGCGTGCTTGTTGGGAGCTAGTAAGGTCGAGCAGGTTCTTTTGGGAGGAATGCTGCTGAATTCTTTCATGTAGTTTTGCTGGTATTTTCTCTGGTTATTCTAATAATTATTGAGAAAGGTGCTTTGATTTCTCCAAATAGATTTACAAGTTTCCTTATTGTGGTAGCTTCAATGCAATTGACCCCCATAAGCTCATAGGAAGTGGCTCTATTAAGAGGTGTGGCCTTGTTGGAGGGAGTCTGTCATTGTGGAGGCAGGCTTTGAGGTCTCATATATGTTCAAGCCATGCCCAGTGAGACAGTTCACTTCCTGTTGCCTGCAGATCAAGATGTAGAACTCTCAGCTCTGGCACCGTGTCTGCCTGCAGGCCACCGTGTCCCACCATGATGATAATGTACTAAACCTCCGAAACTGTAAGTCAACCTCATTAAATGGTCATGGTGTCTCTTCACAGCAAGAGAAGCCCTAAGACACGTATCTTCCTCCTTAGTTCCATTGGTTTTTGTAACTGTTTCTTAGAGTCCCCTGTGTTGCTAGAGTTTTCCGGCCTTGCCCACAGTCAGGACAAATCTTTGTCACCCGCCAGTCCCACGGCCGCTCAGACCCAACCAAGTAAACACAGAGACTTATATTGCATACAAACTGTATGACCGTGGCAGGCTTCTTGCTAACTGTTCTTATAGCTTAAATTAATCCATTTCCATAAATCTATACCTTGCCACGTGGCTGGTGGCTTACCGGCATCTTCACATGCTGCTGGTCATGGCGGCGACTGCAGTGTCTCTCCGCGTCAGCCTTCCACTTCCCAGAATTCTCCTCTCTCCTTGTCCCACCTACTTCCTGCCTGGCCACTGGCCAATCAGTGTTTTATTTATTGACCAATCAGAGCAATTTGACATACAGACCGTCCCACAGCACTTCCCCTTTCTTTTTTTTTAAAAAGAAGGTTTTAACTTTTACACATCTCCAAAGTCAGCTTGGTATATTTGGGAATTTGGGCGTAGCTTCTCTTACTACTTCCTGCTGGAGGGGGGCGCTGTATCTTATGGGGACACAAAGAAAATTTTAGGATCATGGAGTAGTCCGTGAGACCGTATCGTCTGAGCCAGTTGCCTTGAAACAATTCTGGATGTTGGATCATCTGGGCCATGGTGTCACTGGAGACCTTTCAGGTGGTCTTGGCTGGTCAAACCTGATGTATCTTAATCTGGAACAAATCCATAGCCTCTGGCTTTCTGTGGAAACAAAAGCAGAGCTTCCTTTCCAAAGCAACATATCCTTATAGCCAAATTTTGAAGTCAAGGTACCTTTAAAATACACATTTTGGCATAACTCAACAGCTTTTGCAATCAAATGTTTTTCTTCAGTTACAAATATCAAAGAGAACATAACCCAGATTCTCTGTGTGGTAGCCATCTTTACATGGCTTATTTTTTATATTACCTTGAGCCTATTGCTTAAACTGCAGCCTTTTAAGCCTGAAACGGCGCTGCGGCTGCTGGCTCCGCCCACTTCAGCTTCCCAACATGGCGATGGTACCTTTTCCGCCAGCTCTGGGAGCCATCCTGGGTCTATGCTTTTATCCAAGCAGTGTGTAGCCCAGAAACCTCTTTTTGTTTTGTACTAGCAAAAGTTAAATCCACCATGCAGCTTAATGTGCCACTTGCAGAGGCCTCATTCCCGCCATACTGCAGATCAAGCTCGCACGCTAGGAACCCGCCAGTAGCTCAAACCGGCAGGCTGCCGCTCCTTTGAGAGAGACAATTAGGAAGCTGTTTTTAGCTCCATTTTAGAATCTTTTCTCAGGTTTTAGGTAGAAACTCTTACCAACACGTTGGGCGCCATTTGTTGCTAGAGTTTTCCGGCCTTGCCCACAGTCAGGACAAATCTTTGTCACCCGCCAGTCCCACGGCCGCTCAGACCCAACCAAGTAAACACAGAGACTTATATTGCATACAAACTGTATGACCGTGGCAGGCTTCTTGCTAACTGTTATTATAGCTTAAATTAATCCATTTCCATAAATCTATACCTTGCCACGTGGCTGGTGGCTTACCGGCATCTTCACATGCTGCTGGTCATGGCGGCGACTGCAGTGTCTCTCCGCGTCAGCCTTCCACTTCCCAGAATTCTCCTCTCTCCTTGTCCCACCTACTTCCTGCCTGGCCACTGGCCAATCAGTGTTTTATTTATTGACCAATCAGAGCAATTTGACATACAGACCGTCCCACAGCACCCCTGGGACTGTTTAGTCTATCTAGTGGATTAATGTCCTTGTCTCTAATGTCTCTCCTCTATTTACTGGTAATTTACTTCCCTCTAAAATACATTTTATCATTGATATAGCTATTCTTCATTCTTTTAAATCATGTGTACATGGTATATCTCTTATACCCTTTTAGACTCAACCTACTTACATCTTGACATTTAAATTGAGATTCATGTAGTTGAACTATAGCTGGGTTGTTTTTATTCATCCTGTCAATCTTTCTCTCACTCTTTTAATTCAAATCTTATTCATTACTGTAACACTTTTAAATCATTTGTTAAACTAATTGTCAACTGCTTATCTATTGGTGCCATTATTTTTATCATAGTTTATTTGGTCTACTTGGGGTTTCTCTGGTTTCTTTTTTCTGTGTTCCTGGGGATCATCAGAATTTAATTTGATACATCTGTAATATTTTGAGTATATCTCTTTGGATGGCTCTTAAGTGACTGCTCCAAACATGGTATGTCCAGAACATATCACAGTCTAGACTGTCAACATTTTTAGTAAGATTGACATGTAGAAACTATCTCCTTTGGGGTCCCTTTACCCTCCCCCATTCACAGTGGCATCAAGTATTTGCCCTGTGTTCCTGCACCCCACATTAGACAGTATCATGGTGTGCATCACCTGTCACACACAAACACACAAACATGCAGAGAAGTAATCTCTGCTCTGCTCACTCTTTCCTGGTCTTGTTTTAATTCCAGATATTCAAATTTCTTGCATTTCTTGTACTTTCTGTTTACAAAAATTCCTGTGGCCATTCCTGCATAGGTTAGCTGACAAATGAGTTTCCAGTTTTTGTTCCTCTGAATCTGTC
Organism: Peromyscus maniculatus bairdii; assembly: GCF_049852395.1. Taxonomy (NCBI): domain Eukaryota; kingdom Metazoa; phylum Chordata; class Mammalia; order Rodentia; family Cricetidae; genus Peromyscus; species Peromyscus maniculatus. Next base: position 74,906,915 of record NC_134870.1, on the reverse strand, counting down.
TTAACTTCTCCACCATTCATGAAAAATATTTTCCTAAATATAGGATTCTAGTTTGCAGGGATTTTTCTCTTTTTTTTAAAAAAAACTTATTATTATTATATTTATTCACTTTGTGTGTACATGCGTGGGTGTGCGTGTATGTGTGTGTGCATGTATGTGTGTGTGCGTGTATGTGTGTGTGTGTATGTGTGTGTGTATACATCTCATCACACATAAGTAGAGGTCAAAGAACAACTCATAGGATCCAGTTCTCTCGGTTCTCTTTCCACCAAGGATTCCAAGGATCGAACTCGGGTCACCAGGGTTGGTGGCAAATGATACTTCCTGCTGAGCCATTCTACAGACCCCAGTAGTGCTTTTCATCTAGCACTGGGGGGAAAATGATTCTTCCTGCTAACCTCTGTGGGGAAGTCCAGATTTACATTTACACTCTCAACAGGACATTTGGGTTGAAAGGCACCATTCCCCAGAAGGGGCCTGAACTCCTGGGTACATCCCAGCAAGATGGGAGTCAGTCTGGGACCATTGCTAGGTAAACGTATGTCTGTGTATTTTGTTGGAGTGGGATGTGGAAGATGTTTAAAAGTTTCTCCTTTCTTATCCTTTGCCCCAAGAGAACAACAGACTGTCCATGGTGGGCTTGTTTGTTGGACTGTAGGTGCCGAGGAGTGGTTCTGAGTGACTCCCTTCTTCATCTCCATCTGTTGCATGAATAGGGCAAATAGAGGACCCAAGTGGGGCAGCCTCCATCATCCTTGGGCACCAGGGTCCACGACTTCTCTGTATTGCTTTAACTCAGAGCTTCCCTGTTGGTTCCACGTATATACCTTCAGAGGGTCTTAGTTGTGTTTAATGAGAGAGATAGAAAAAGTATGTCTGTATATTTGAGGAAAGAAGATCTATGTGTCAATTTCGAAATATCTTTCCACAGATGAAAAACCTTCTCAAACTTATACCGTATTCTCTGGTGCTGAGGCAATAATTTTAAATGGAATTTTAAAAGCTTTAACGAAGGCGACATGTCTGATTAACAAATAACCTCGACTCAGAAGCAATCAGATCACTCCAAGGTCTTTAAAATGAAGGATAATGGAAAGTTTGTGCCAGATTGTCAAAGATAGAGTCAAAGGGAAATTTGTAGACATGGTACTTTAATTTTTAAACAAGGAAAGGTGAAAATAAATTATTTAAATGTTTAGCTCCATAGATTTTCAAGGGAGAAGCCAGGAAGTCAAAAGAAAGAAAATGAAGATTAATCAGATTGATAGATCAGAAACTAAGCAGGGGAAAGTTGCTTTTTTAGGTTCATTCAACGTTAATTTCTGAAATAACAAAATGTGTAGACAAATTTTTGACAGTTATAATCAAGGTGCTAAGATGTCAGGCAATCAAAAAAAAGGAGTTCTCGCTATAGAAAATATTTTGAATTATTAAAAATAATTTTAAGTTTTACATTAACAATGAAGTTTTTGTAAAGTGAACTATTTTCTAGCAGAAAAATTACCAAAGTTGACTGATAAATAATGAGAACATTTTCAAGTAGTATAATTGAAATGATTACTACAGAAATAATCTCAAAACTGCAAATTCAGGCTTATTTTCTACTTGAAAGAATGGGATATTTTTATCCTTCACATTGCTCTATAGTGCGTTGAAGTGGGTAAGGTTTCTAATCTAATTTCTTGATCATTTGCTGAGTGCAGAGTTCTCAGCAGAGTCCAATGGATGAGCTGCCCACAAGGAGCTGGCCTCCCAGAGAAATGAGAACAGCCAGGGGCTGAGCAAAGGTAGACTGATTCCAAAACTACACCATGCCAATCTTGACTGTGTCTTTTCTTTCAGAAGCCTCTTCAAATCAATACAGATAGACTATTTCCTTAACACTAGCAATGAGTGAAGCCACATTAAGTAAGTAGCATGCACTTTCAATGAAGAAGCAATCCATTTAAAATCAGGCCCTATTTGAGAAGGTCTCCAGATTTAACATATTAAAGAATGTTTCTTTTGGTTTAATTCAATGAAAAGGAGCTGTAGATAGTAGGTCTTGAGATAAAATTATTATAGGTTTGTCATAAATATTGATTTATCGAGATGGCTACTTAATGAATATTTTTCAATAAATAAAACACATGGTATCAACTAAAAGGAAGAGTTGAGAACTATAAATGAGTCGAAAACAGTGACAAATTTTAAGACATTTAGAAAATAAAAGCTCTTTATTTACAGCTAAAAAACCCTAGAAGAAAAAAGTAAGCAGAAAATTATCTGCCACAGCTTCAACTTGAACATGTGCCACTGCAGGGAGGGGCAATTAAAACTCTTGAAGATATTCAAAAACCTCAGAATATATAAAATCTCTAATAAATGAAAATACAAAGCCACATTTTCCTATGGGATGAGTGAATATTTTTAAAGATAGTATTTATTCTCAAATTAAAACATTAAAATGCTAAATGACCTAGAGACTAGTGAATGTGTCATATATAAAGACTAGTTTGAAAAAACAAGAGTATAGGGTGCACACATTTAACTTGGCCAAATGTGGGCTAATATTTGTGAAGCTAGCCAGAAACACCACTGAGCAGAGAGGAGAGCCAGAAGGAGACAAATTCTTTACATATTTTGTCATTCAATAGTCCATGCTTTCCTTGTCATTGAAGAGATAACTAATCAATTAATTATATAGGGAACAAAACTTCTGTCTTGTCCACCCAAACAGCACAGTGTACAGCAGGCCTAAGTATCCCATTATAAGTCATGAGACAGTAAGAAGTTATAGAGATCCCAGGGTAACTGGGGACTTTGAAGACCCAGACACAAAATAATAGTGTACAAACAGTTGCTTACGGGATGTTTAATCAGCACGCTAGCAAAAAACAAACCCATATCATGAGCAAATGTAGAATGTCAATGGCAAACAAAAAGTTTGCATAACTTCTGACAAATTAATGATCTCTTTAACATATAAAAAGCAGAGGCCCCAGAAAATACAAATGGATCCTGACAACTAATGATTACCAAACTTCATTCTTCCCAAAATGACGTTAAAAAAAAAAAGCAAAAACAAAACCAAAAACTCTGACATTGAGGATTATCATAATACATGTATTTTAACTCAAAATTAAATAAATGTATGTACACATAGGTATACATATATGGCATAGGAATCTATATATATACATATATATATCAAAGCATTTATACTAACTCTAACAAAAGTTAACAGATATCACTAGTTCACAAAGGGACGCATTACTGTAATTGATAAAGGCAGTCCAAGAATGATTGACCTCTGGAGAAATACCATATCCGTGTTGTACTTGCTGCCTCCACAGGACTGTGGTACTGTGTGCTGTTTTTTCCTTGTTGATGAAGTCTGTCTCCGGTAGATTCCCTTCCAGGGCATCTGGGAGGACACCTACCCCAAGCTGCAAGCGGCCATTCACAGGCACTGGCAATAAAATCTGCAAGGACTGGCCCGGAAGTGAAATCAGGCTCTTGAGTGGGCACCTGTGGCACGGTGGGCCATTTCCTGTGTCCCAGGAGCTCAGGAGGCCTGGGCTTTTCATCACCTGCCTCCTGCTGTGGCCCTGACCCTGGGTTCTCTGTTCACCTATCTGCACACAGAATATTGAACACAATCTCCAGAGTTTAGAAACGTCCTCTTCGGTTATTTCCACCAATTTTGTTATTTAAAATGTACTTTGACTATTTCCATCCTATAAATATAGACAAAAAAAAAAAAAAGCGTTGGTTCCCCAAAGCAAGGATTTTTGAAGTTTTTTTTTTTTTTTAATTAATTAGAAGCTGAAGGGAAATAGGAAAGCCAATTAACCTTCCTGTAGACACATAGGCATCTATGTTTTATTTTGCAACCGTGGGAAGAAAGCAAACAGCCTTTACCAGTCCTGGTAATTGCCCCTTCCAGACTGTCTGCTGATCTCCAGGCTTTGTTTCCATGGGGCTCCCTCTTTGCACCTCGCCTGTTCCTCCTGTTCCTTCCTCTCACCCTGCAGACCCTTCAGAGATGACATGGAGACGCCTGGCAGCCCAGTTCCTTGTGAGATGCCACACAGGTGCCAGCTGAGCCTTCTGCGAGCCGAGTAAACAGGAGCAGCAGCAGCGGCAGAGACGGCAGAGCGGTCTGTCTGTCAGGGTGCTCCTGACTGCATGTCATCCTGGAGCCCTGGACCGGCTGTCTACCAGGCAGTGGCTGGACTCAGCTCCCCACGCATGCTGCCTGGTCGCCCGCCCGTCAGCCTGGAGAGCTACAGGTGCGGGCTGGCATCCCAGGAGCCTGGGGATGTGTCAGGAGAGGCGAAATACATCCACGGAGATCTGCCGGGCAGCGGCGTTTCTGACACATGACACACAGTCTCAACCCCACTGGTCACAATCGTCAAAGGCTTCATTTCCCCCCCCCCCCTTGCTGTTCTTCCTCCCTCTCTCTGCCAGGCTGGCCTAGCAACTGACATCACAGGAAGGAGGGAGACAACTCAGTTGTCAACCCAATGGTGCAGAAATGTGTGTGTGTGTGTGTGTGTGTGTGTGTGTGTGTGTGTGTACGCACATGAGCGCGCACATACACACACGCACACAAAGAATAGTAAACTTCTGGCAGGGTGGCAAATGCTTGTTTCTTGGTGAAAAAAATCAGTGTCACGGACACATCAGATTGGTTTTGTACGGTAAATTCACCAACCCAGCCCCCGACCTCCTAAGCCTTCCCCTGATTGATGACATATCCCCACTTCAGGGGCTGCCAGGGAAGGCTGGACCAGCGCTGGCTTCTCCACTCAGCCCCTGCACTCTCTTTCAGGGTTCCTAAGCCTCTACAGGGGCAACATCCGTCAAGTCAACTCAGAGTATCTCCAGGTTCCCACATCAACACACTCCATACAACCTAGCCAGGGGCACAGGGGCTGCAGAGAGCCCAGGGCATTGTGGGAGTGCTTTTCCTTTTTTTTTTTCCCCCAGCAGAGATGGAGAACAATTAGGAGAAGAGAAAAAAATAGCAAAGAAGAAAGAGAGGCAAATTACTGAAGTCTAGCAAAGACAAGTACAAAACAATTATCTTAGAAAGCAGCTGTAAAATGAAGCCGGGTAAATATATAGGGTGCTCATGCTGTATTAAAATAATGCTGAAATTACAGAGCTGTTGTGCTCAGACCTGGGGGCCTCTCCCTTGGTGATGAGAGCTCACACCTCTCCGGAAAGGATGCTGAGGCTCCTGGATCCCTGGGCAGAGACAGCAGGGCAAAGAAGGACCTGGACTCCACAGTCTGAGGGATGTGGAGGGCCTCTGGGGACCCTCAAGGAAAGACCATGCTTGCTTACATCAGCCAAAAGACCCACCACCTCGCCGGAAGCACAGTAAGAACAAATTAAAAAGAAACCCACAACCCAGTCATGAAGCTTAAGGAAGACAGCTTTGTGGAAAGGATCTCTGGAGAGGAGAGGAAGGACCATTTGGAAAAGGGCAGTGGCTTTCTGCAAGTGTGAACATCAGGTCCCGGGGTGAGGGTCACCCCTGAAGGAGAGAGTTCCTCTCTTGACTACCCAAAGCAGGAGTGAGTGGAGTATGTAGCATGAATCTTAAAGAGTTTTATTAATAAAACCAAACCCAAGGCCAGTTACTGGGGTGAATGCTGGAAGATCAGAGAAGCAGAACAAGCCACAGCTTCCTCACCTTGCCAGTTCCTCAGCTGATTCTGTTTCCTCAGACTGAAAGCCTCTGAGTCCTCATCCAAATGAATCTCAGCTGAATTGTGCTGCTCAAAAGCCTAAAAGCTTAACCAGGCTAGTTCCTGGTCTTCATGCCTTATATACCTTTCTGCTTCCTGCCATCACTTCCTGGGATTAAAGGCTCTTGTCACCATGCCTGGCTGTTTCCAGTGTGGCCTTGAACTCACAGAGATCCAGGTGGATCACTGCCTCTGGAATGCTAGGATTAAAGGTGTGTGTGACATCATCTTCTAGCCTCTATATCTAGTGGCTATTCTGTTCTCTGACCCCAGATAAGTTTATTAGGGTGCACAACATTTTGGGGAACACAGTACCACCACAGGAGTGTGTCAGATGCCTGGGCACAGCTTTCCTGTCACCTTCCAAAGTGCACTCTTCCTACCACCACGTGTGTGCATGGGCTTGCACGTGCATGTGTGAACATAATCCTGTGGTAGTGCAGGACAGGTACCTGTGCTAAGGCATGCCTATGGAGGGAGATCATTGGCCCTCAGCTGCCACCTTGTCTGAGACAGGGTCTCTTCTTTGCTGGTGAAGACTCCAGGGCACCGGGGCACAAGCATCCAGGGATTTCCCTGTCTCCATCTCCCATCCTTCCATTGGGTCCCTGGGATTATAAACATACTCAGATATGCCCAGCTTTTTACATGTGTTTACATGCTGGGGTTTTGAATTCAAGTTCTCGCTTTACCTACTAGCCATCTCCCCAAGTCCTAACCTTTTAAAAAATTTTATTAGCATATGTTAATTATATGTAATAACAGGTTTATTATGGCGTGTGTGTGTGTGTGTGTGTGTGTGTGTGTGTGTGTGTGTGTGTGTGTCTGATTTGACCATGTTCACCCTCCATCCCCTCTTGCTTCTCCTGGTCCCTTTCTTCTCAACTGGTCTCCTATGTGCTTTCATAGCTTTTTGTTTTTGTAAGTAGCTCTACAAGATCATTTTTAAGTGAAATAGTTTATATTTTTCAGTGTTTGAAAGGAAAATATAAATGGTGAGTTCTCCTAGTACGTAAAATTTTTGTTGTCATTTTATTTTTAATTACTGAAACTAGAGAAACCCTTTCTCTCACTAAGGAATGTCGTCTGTCCTCGGCTGGTCCTTCTGAGGCCAGTGGTGGCAGAGCTCACTTGCGGGAGTGACATGCTAATTCCACAGCCTGGGAGCTCTGTCTAGGCTGACAGGTTCGGCCTGCTTTGTACAGAGTGGGATGTCTCCGGGCCTGGTTGTGGCGTTATTGTTCGGCACAGAGCTAGTTTGCAGATAAAGGCAGCCCTGTCAGGGGTTCTGAATAGCTCCCAGCTAATTGCTGACCCGAAAAGGCCCAATTAGCTGCTCAATGCACAGCGAGGGACCCCAGGGACCCGCAGCTCCTTGCAGGTACTTTGTGCAGCTCACCACGTGCCTACCTGGGCTGGCGGCTTTGTCGTGCCTTTCGGCAGATCAAAGGCTCGCAGTAAGAATGATGCTGGGATCAACAGGCTAGTGGGGGACGCACATCACAGACACCCAGAGGGCCACAGCTGAGACAGGGGCCCAGCGTGGCTTTTCCATGCAGGTCTCAGCATGCCGCCCTGGTGCTGAATTTGATGAAATGACCCCAGGAGTTTCGTTGTGATAAAGTCCAGAATGATCATCTGCAGATACAGTTCAGAGGGTTCCTGTGTGGCTCGGTTGCATGTGGGAACCCTGAGAGCAGGGACATCCCCTCTTTTCATAAGCGTCCTGAAGTGAGCACTGGCTCACCCAGATGCTCCTGCAGGACATTTGGTCACCAGCCAAACAGACCTCCTGGGTGTCCTCTGTTCATGTTGCAATCTTAGAAAACAGAGGACAGACGAGATCACAGTTTACCATGCCATGCCCACAGGATTCCCCATTCCTTAACGGTTCTGCACCCGTCACTGGTTTCTAACAGACTTTGGCACCAAGAGCATGACTGTTCTGAAGTTAGCTCTCTTCCTCCACCGTGTGTGTCCCGGGAATCAAACTCAGAGTTGATCAAACGTAGCAGCAAGTGTCTTTACCCACTGAGCCATCCTGCCGGCCCTCATCTATGCTTCCCACAGTTTTCCAGTTCATTGCGTAGTTTATTCATACTGGGTAACTGTGTATCTCTTGCTGACATTAAAGGTTCAGAGTTGTTTTGCTGAATGCTGGGTTCTCTCAGGACATGGGCATGTTTCTTCATTATCAGGTAAAAGACTCTCCCTCTCATCCACATCAAGAGCTCAGACACACACTGGACTGGACTTCCTCTCAGTGGCTCCTTAGCTTTATGTATTTATTTACCTCCTACCTGTAGCTGGGTCAGACTGCTTTCTTTCAGCTATGGAGGTTTTATCTAAACTGTGCCCTAGGTTGGAATCTTGGTCTCTTCCAACAGCCATCATCACAGACCAGTACCACATCATTTTAATAATTGTTTCATAAATTTTAATATTGGATTAGCATGACTTCCTCATTATTCTTTTCAAAAAATTTTTAAAATATATTAATTTTAATTACTTAAGATGAATTTTAGAATCATTTTGTCATGTTTAAATGAAATTACTGTTTGGAATTTGACAAAATTAAACAAATGAATTGGCGGCAGGCAGGTAGCTCACAGTGTGATGAATGACTCCCCTCCCGATTTCCATACATCCCTTATGAGGTCGTACTGCTGTCCCCCGTCCAGGGATGGGGGACACTTCCTCACTCCTGGGCTCTCAGCTTGCCTGTGACTTGCTTTGGCCATCTCTTTAGGTGGATGTGACTCTGTCAGTCCCTAGCCTGGCCTTCTGCAAGGAGCCCTGAGGACTGTCACACCCCACGTAGCTCTGTTCAGACATTTCAGGCTCAAACTTGAGCTAGCCCTCTAGAAAGTGAAAGGCCCCGAAGCAGACCATCTCCTCAATGGGAGACCATCCTGGGCGAATAAATACTCCTGCTGGCCTGCAGTGAGCATCTCAGTGTGCTTGAACTCGGCCCAAATGATCAACCTGTAGAACTGTCAGGAAAGACATGTTTCTTTAAAGCCACTAGGCAGCGGTTTAATTTTCAAGGAAAGCAACAGACACCTATCTGAGTGTTCCAAATTTCTGTTCTGGATATAATCCTGTCCCAGTTCGTATGCTGATGCCTTCGTCCCCAGAGTGACCATTTAGGAGAAGGTCTTTGGAGAAGTCATTAAGGGTAAATGAGGACTTAAGATGGAATCATGACCCAACCTAATGACATCGTTTCAACTTGATATATCTGTAAAGACTGCTTACACATAGAGCCACTGGATACATGGGCATCAGGGGCGAGCAGGCAAGATTGTTTCATTTCTGGGACACTGTTCCATCCTTAGCAGATGTTAGAAACCAACACTACTGTGTGCACGCCAAGCACATAGAAAGTGCTTGTCCCTCTGAGGATGGGACTCGGTACATGCCCTGAGATGCTCCAGAGAGCAGCCTGAGTGCCCACCGCTGGCAAGCTAGTGAACGAACGGGATGGGGGAAGCAAATGGGGTAGGGGAAAGACTTACCGCTCAACATGGACAACAGGCATCCTCATGCTTCCCAAATCTAAAAAGCAGTGAATTCCATGTCCCTGTAGAGTAGCTGTGTGGCTTACAGGAGCCAATGCCAATAAGACTCAGGGCAAGCTCCCTCTGTCCTCACAAGATGCAGTGAGGGGAGCCAGTGCCTCAGAGGTGAAGGCACACTGGCTGTGCTGTAGATAAAGCACACTTAGACATGCTTTCACTAGGAAGTGCTGGCTCCTCACTGCGGCCCAGGAGGTCAATAAAACCAAGGGGAAACCTGGTGTCTCTGCCCTCCTCTTACATCTGCCCCTGTCCTTTACTTTATCTGATGGCACAGACAGAAGTCGTTGTCCTTAACCGCTCCTCTTGAATTTCTATGGCTCTCCAGAAGAACAAAAGCTCACAGGACAGACCACATCCAAGCTGAAGGCAATTTCCCATGATGCCAAGGCTACTGCATTCCTGGAGCATAAGGGATGGGTCTCACAGGGATCAGATTGAGTCCTTTATGTGAAGACAGAAATCAGAACTGCTTTGAAGCACTCTGCAGCTTGACCAGGAAGGACTGCTTGATTATATGTACCTCTCTGCCCCTTGCCCTAATTCCTTCTTCATTTAGACCTGAGGGTAAAGGATGGCCTGGGGTGGAGGGTTCAGTGGACATCTTCCCACTGTGGTTACATCTACCAGTCTCCTCTTTTCACCGGTGCTGAGCTCTGTAATTGGCAAATTGGAGATGGGTGGCTGAGCCTGGCCTCTTGGGATTGCTGGAGGCTAAACCTTCGCTCCAAAAACTCCACTTACATAGAGGAGGGCACAAACCATGAAGGAACTTTTATTGGAAGGAACTGACACTCTTGCATCTCAGGTAGAAGAGTAGTTACTCTGTGAGTTGTCATGACTTGGGCGCGCTCAGAGTCACTGGCCTCTTAAGACTCTGGAAACATTCAAGTCTGAGATTTTTTCGTCACTTGTGAACTTCTTCTATCTGTGTATGTAAAGATCCTCTGCACTTGGCGCTATAAATTTTTATTTTTCTAAGTAGTTTCCATTTAACAAGACTCTTCATTTTTTTTTAAGTACTTAAACTGCCTTCTTGCAACATGCTCAAGTCTACCACATGGCTAATTTATGTCTCTCTTGTCATACTTCATAATTTTATCGTGACTGCCTTGGTGATGTGACTTGCCTTAGCTGACCCTCTCTATATGTCACTTGTCCTTTCCAAACCTCTTGGATGCCTCATTGTCATGGTCTTAGGACTTTTATTCTCTCTTTTATTTGTTTTAGGTCATTTTTTAATAAATCTTTGAAATAAAATCATGGTTGATTTATAGTAATCTTTCTTTAAAAGAAAATGATAATGGGGACACAGCTCAGTGGCAAACCAATTCTGTAGCTCGTAGGGGGTGATAATGAAAAAATGAACAGAGAGTGGAGAGATGGTCAGAGGTCAAGAGAACTGACTGCTCTTTCAGAGGACCCGGGTTCAATTCCCAGCACCCACATGACTCTCACAACCACCTGTAACTCCACCTCTAGAGGATCCTAGGCCCTCTGTTGGCCTCTATAAGCACCAGGCACACACATGGTGCAAAGACGTGCAAGCCGGAAAGACAACCACACCCATAAAATAAAAATAATAAAGAATAAACAGAGACTTTACTATCAGTACTATGTAAGTTGCTTTTTGGGTCTTTGTGTGTGTGTGTACACACACCTACATGAATACTCATGTGAGGGCGCATGTGAGGAGGCCAGAGGACAACCCTTGGGTGTCCTTAGGATATCTTATTCCCTGCTGAATACAAGCGCATTCCGGACCAGCTGGCCCATGAGTTCCCAGGGATTCTCCTCGTCTTCACCTCCCTTCTCTCCACAGGAGCACTAGGATTGCAGACACATGACGTTCTGCCCAGCCGTTCTTGGGCTCTGGACACTCGAACTCAGGTCATCAGGCTTGAGCGGCAAGCACCTTCCCCGCTGAGCTGTCTCCCCAGCCTGAGAGTTTTTCTCTGCGGATTTTCTGCTGTGCGGTTGTTACCGGCCTTCTTTGTCCCCTTCATTGTGTGTATTACATCCCAGCTCTTCTGGAAACTTCTCTGCAGCTGTAGGTTTTCCTCTGTAACCTGCCAATTATTGCAAGACTCAAAATATTCCGTGAGCCCTTTATTCTCATCATTTAAAAGATTCTTGACTATAGATTGTTTCTAAATCACATTTCCAATGTATATATTTTCAAGTTTTGGATATTTTTTTAACGCGTCTTGTTTGAATAACATACCCCGTGGCCAAATTCACCTCTGCTGCCTTCTAACAAGAACAGGTCTGGGGACCCAGCTGCCTGGCGATGATTTAGGGGGCTCCAGGGATGCAGCTGCTATGAACGGTCACTCACGCTGGGTTTGTCAACAGCCGCTGCCTTCAAGGCTCCCATGTTCCCGTAAGTACCTCTCACCTGTCCTGTACTGTTACGATAAGCCACTGGCTCCACCAGCCAATCACAGATGTCCTCCTGTTTGGGGTCGCTGGACATTTGTTAATGCCTTCTCATGACAGGTGACACAGTAGCACCTGGTCTCTGCCTTGCCACATGGCATTTTGCTCTGTGCATGTCTGTGCCTCAACTTCCCCTTCTTAGATGAACCCAAGTCCTGTCAGACGAGGAGGGCTGCTCTAGTCTGACCTTGTGTCTGAGAATCCCTTTTTTCTAGAGGGCTGGAGGCCAGGGATTTAACACAGAGGCTCGGGACTCACGCACAGGACAACCCCTTTGTCAGATCTGCACCACATATGGCTTCGTGTGTTCGAGCACCCAGCCCACAGTCTGGGGGCTGCATTTTCCTCGGGAAGACTGGCAGAGGTTCCGTTTGATATTGCCTTGGGAAGCAGGTGCTCGCTACTTCAGGCTAATTCACAAGGTTGTTCTTCGAGTTCCTCAGAACCCATTGAAACCAACTCTTGACTGATTTTCAGGCGTCAACAATAGACAAACACTCCACAATAGAAAACTGTTCTTGCTCGTTTTGATGAAAGGACTTAGGCACTTTTAATTATTTTCATTCTTCTTTTGTTAATTTTTGCTGGTTTCTTAGTCTTAGCTATCTCCTTTCACTCTTACTTTTTTTAAAAAAAAATAATAAAATAGGTAGAAATTCAATTAAAAAGATTGGCAGATGTAATAAATTTTACCCATACCCACAATAATTATTTTGACATTTAAATAGTATCTTGATTAATTCTTCTTTTAATTGAAATGTTGTTGAGATAATCATAGGTTCACATACACGTTTTAAGAAATACTACAGAGAAATTCTTTATTGACTTTCCCCATCTTTCCCATGATAATGTTTTACAAAATCATAATATAATATCAACTTCTGAGTAAGATGGTGGATTAGAAGGCACTACTGTGAAACGTGGTGAGACACAGTTATCTGGAGTAAACACAGGCCCCGTTCCTGTCAGAGGGAAAGCTGAGGAACAAGCAATGAGCAGAGGAGGAGGGTCGTGCTCTTTCAGCCCCAGCTGCACCACGCTGCTGCTGAGGTCAAACCTTCGCCAGAGGTGTCTGCCATCTGTGCCCTCCCCTCTTGGCTATGGATAAGCTGAAGAGAGGCTGCCTCGTCTCCAGAGACAACCAGAGACTGGGAAAGCATGCATGGAGAGATGGCCAGAGCACAGCAAGCTGTGGAGATGGAGAAGTGCAATGTGGGATCCTGGAGGAGCCCAGATTCTCCACAGTGCTCTAGAGTCAACTGCCTGGCACTGTCCTTGCCACTGTCTTGGTGGGCTACTCAGGGACACATGGCGTGTGTACTGGACTCCCATGGTCTCTTCTCCCAGTGACAGAGGCGATTCGGGTGAACAGGTCTTCCACACACCCCGCCCCCAGAGCCCCAGTCACGGGAAGCCACTTGTGTGGGTGGAACACTCTCCAGCACCAGCGACAGAGTTGTGTCTGGAGGGCGGCAAATCTCAGACCACAGAACTTGAGCAGGAACTGGAATCCCCACAGAGAAACTCTCCTCCGCGGGACCCATAAGTTAACTTGTTTGCATTTCTGAGACTAACAGCCCTCCCAACTCCTGAGACTGCTGGAGAAGACAAGGAGAGTGAAAGGACTTCCCCATCCCCCCAACCAGGAAGAGATCCTGACTGAGGTTCCGGCACCTGCTAGCTCACTTCTTTTAATTATTTTATTTATATGTACTTTTTCAAGTCTACGCTGCTGTACTTGGATTGCTCTGGAGGCTTTTAAAGCAGCCTCTTGCCAGCACAGCTTCTGACAGAGCCATCCCTGCACTCACTCTGTAGGTTTTCCTGCTGTTTATCATCTCCCTAACCCAGGGCCTTTCCTTCTCATTTGTCATTTCCTCTCCTTCCTTACTACTTCCTCCTGCTACTTAATTATTGATACCTTCAGCTCTAAAAATCGATGATTAACAATATAAACTACCTTAGTGCCACTGTCTCCAAACCTTATCAGAGACTCTGAGTGACACAGACAAGGGTCTTCTGCTGCCAGTTAACACTGGGACTGCTGTCAGGCCACTGTGTCTGTCACTAGAGCTGGCCTCCCCGCTCCAGAGTAGTGGCTCCTGAAGACAAGTCACCCAGAAGAAGCATGTAAAATAAACAAATAAAAAGAAGGAAGCAGTGGAATATTTAAGACTGGGGTGTAGATGTAACCAACTGTCTTATTAAATAAGAAACACAGAACCAATGTAAAAGAGAAAGCCAAGAGATCAGAGCTCAGAGCTAAAATCTCACCCTTCCTCCTGCGGTGGTCCTAGCTTCCTGAAAGAGAGTTATTTCCCTGTGTGTAAGTCGTTTCATAGTCATTCTGCCTTCTCATTGGTTGTAAACCCAAACACGTGACTGCCTCATCACTGTCTGTATGTACAGCCCCCCAGGTCTTAAAGGCATATGTCTCCAATGCTGGCTGTATCCCTGAACACACAGAGATCTATGGGATTAAAGGCGTGCACCACCACCGCCACACTCTGTCTATGGCTCTAATAGCTCTGACCCCCGGGCAACTTTATTTATTAACATACAATCAAAATCACATTTCAGTACAATTAAAATACCACCATATTTCCCCTTTTCTATTTTAATAAAAAGAAAAAAAAGCAAAAGGTTATAACTAACAAAAGAAAAACTATATACAAAAGTACAATAACTATATACAATATATACAAGTAACAAATACCTAAATGATGTCTAGTCCATTTGTATTTGACAAATCAGAGAAAATAATTCCCTTATCTATCCTATTTTGGTAAGTCCAAAATGTATCTAATTCACTTTCTATCTTAATTAATCTTCAACTATAACTAACTAATCTTCAACTCCCTCAGAGACCCAAGAAGGAAATAATATTAGCTAACAAAAATAAAAATAGGAAGTGCATGCAAGCAACTTCCAAAAAATTTGTGAGTTGACAGAAACAGCCAGCTGCCTGGACAGTCACCTGAGGTTTCTCCGCAATTTTGGGGCATCATCTTCAGCCTACAGGCTTAGCGTATCTGACAGACTCATTTGTGAAGTAGGATGTACATAAGGTCAACAGTTCAACCTCACATTGGGTGAAAACAGTCCATGTACCAGAAATACCTGAATTCCACTAGTGTCCTCTCATGATTCAGGATTTTAAATTCTGGAAATTGTTGACAGTTTTTTAATTCAGCTGTCCATTCTTCTTGGCTGTGTATATATGGCTTCATCTCAGCATCCCCTTCTTCTCCACATCCCTCTATTAAATGCCAGTCTACTATCGAGAGGCGTGAGCTTTCAGATGCTGTTCCATTGCACAACAGAAGCCATCGGCCCTCTGCCTGTTAAGCTGCCTTCAAAGAAAAGGGCACTGTACCTTTTCTGGATTGCAAAGGCCACTTCAGGGATGGGGCCATATTGTCCTGGCCTCAGAAGATGCCTTTTGATAAAGCCATAACCACACTTGTTTTGACAAAAATCAGTAGTCCTTTGTTTTGTGTTCTGTCTGTCCATTTTGTCCTGTGCTGTGGGATGGTCTGTATGTCAAATTGCTCTGGTTGGTCAATAAATAAAACACTGATTGGCCAGTGGCCAGGCAGGAAGTAGGTGGGACAGGGAGAGAGGAGAACTCTGGGAAGCGGAAGGCTGAGGTAGAGAGACACTGCCAGCTGCCGCCATGACCAGCAGCAGCATGTGAAGACGCCAGTAAGCCACCAGCCACATGGCAAGGTATAGATTTATGGAAATGGATTAATTTAAGCTATAAGAACAGTTAGCAAGAAGCCTGCCATGGCCATACAGTTTGTAAGCAATGTAAGTCTCTGTGTTTACTTGGTTGGGTCTGAGCGGCTGTGGGACTGGCGGGTGACAAAGATTTGTCCTGACTGTGGGCAAGGCAGGAAAACTCAAGCTACACTGGGGGACACCTCCAGCCCAAAAGATGTGCAAAACACAACACAGAAACAAAAGCACAAGATCAAGATGATAACACATTGAGACTCCTTGACAAGTTCGCAACTCTTCAATACTAAAAACCAAAGATAATGAGATAGCTGAAATGGCATATAGATACATATATACACACATACATATATGTTGCACAGTTCTATGTTTAAAAACAATCAGTGATCACTTAGAGGACTCAAATGAACAGATGAACGACATAAGGGAGTCAGTTCAGGTTTGGACAAGACAGTTAGCAATGAGGACGAGATGGTCTGTAATTTGGAAGAGAAGTTTAAAAACAAGGAGAAAATATTCAGCTAGCAAAGTGTGGTTCTAAAAAGAACCAAAGAGAAAGGCTGGAAAAGTCAACTGATTACATTTGAACAAAATGAAACATTGGAAAGTCTCATCAACCAAGAGCAAGCAAAAGATGGAATGTCTGTGATGGAAGATGGCGCAGAGAAAACATCACACTCAGATACAAGCAATGGGGGCAGGGGGGAGATGAGCATGGCCAAACCCCCAGGAGCCCTGAGATACATTCAAAAGACCACACCTAAGAATCCACAGGGCAGAAGAAGGAACGGATATTAACTCTAAAGGCACAGACATGTGGTCAGTGAGTTAATAACAGAAAAAAAATACTCAAACCTAGAGAAAGAAATGGATATCCAAACCCTAAACAACAGACAGGAGCACTAAAGAAACTCTCCATCGTACATCACAGCTAAAATATCAGAAGCACAAAACAAAGACGCCATTAAAAACAGCGAGGGAGGGGGCTGAAGGGGGCGCTCAGCAGTTAAGAGCTCATGCCGTCTCTACAGAGGACATTTAAAGTTGTGCTGCGTTTTATATCAAAATATTCCCAGGAGATCTTGGGGTCAAGGGATTGAAGGGGTCCAGTTCAAAAAATGTTGTGTCTGTCAAATTGACAAGGGGCCAGGTATCCAATCAAATTAGCTTCAGTTGTCAACTTGACACAGTCTACAGCCATGTGAGGGGAAAACCTTGATTGAGGACTCACTGAAATCCGATTGGCCAGTGGGCATGTCTGTAAGGGGATTGTCTTCATCATCATTGGCTGTAAGAGGGCCCAGCCCACTGTAGGTAGTAGCCTTTCTGGGCAGGCGGTCTTGGGTTCTACAAGAGAAGAAGGGACTGTAGGCAGAAGCAGGAAAGCCAACAGGCAGCTCTCCATGATTCTGTTAGACTTCCCTGGCTGTGGGTTCCCTGGTGGAGGTAATGGGTGCGGAACAGCAAGCATTCCCTTCACTGGTCTCCTTGAGTGCCTGACCTTCCTCAGTGATTGACTGTGACCTAGAAGTGTAAGCTAAAATAGATGACATGCTTATAGTGTTTTACCACAGCAACAGAAAGTGAGAAGAAGAAAAAAAAAAAACAATATTGTTTAGGAGTACAACTTAAAATAACAGCACGTGATCGTGAGTGGTTTTTTTGTTTCTATGATCTATTAGAAAAAGGGGGGAAATGAACAACTCTGGGTGACTTCTTAGAAAATGATGAAAAGGAACCTGAGTAAGATGTCTCGGAGGGTAAAGGCGCTGGCTGTGCAAGGCAGAGTTCCATCAGGAACCTACATTAGGGTGGAAGGATAGAGCCGACTCTCTCGTTGCCCCCAGTTCTCTGCAGGCATGCCATGGCACCCACACACATACACTGTGCGTTCACGGACACCCAGTAAACAGTTCTTAAGTGATGGAAAATGGTGAAGTTCTACTAGATTTGCTTTCATCTGCTTGGAAAGCTGCTAGATTTGACATTAAATATTTACCTGACTGGTTAAACCCCCAAAGCTGCCAATGTAAATGCTGTCAAAAAGTGAACTTACCAGGTTACTTACTTTCTTTTGTTTCTGGATTTGTAGTTGTTTTGGACAGGGTCGTTGTCTTCCATGGCACCCTTCACATAGTCAAAAGGATCATCACCATGTTCCTTTACTGCATTGACTTGAGAGGGATGCTTTCAAGTTTTAGCTTATTTACACATATACTTTGAAGGAGTCCATTTATTGTGAGTCATATAAAGTACATAAAAGCATTTCCTATATAATTAAAACTCATTGCAGATGTTGCATTATTATCCTAAAATTCTAAGTAATTAGTGATCGGAAAAGAAGCTTTCATGGGCACTGCCTAAGATTCATAATGAACTAAGTTGTAGGAAGGGAGACCACCCAAGTGATGCCCATTCATAATGCTTTCCATTCAGGTCAACTCGGCAAATGTTTATGAATGCCCCCACTGCTCCACATTCTTTCCAGACTTTCTTAGAGTCCTACCATGAAATTGCAACCATTCTCCTGGTTAGTCTTGAATATGGCACTCACTGTTGGGCCCATGCTCTCTCTCATCCACAGGAGTAATTTCCGTCCTATACCCTCTGTCTTTGTCCTGGTACCTTCTCAGGAGAGGAGCAGGGACTCCACTGCTCACGATATCACTGGGTCTGCAGACACAGGAGCCTCTTAAGGAAGCATAGGCTTACCTGTAGAAAGCAGATTTGAAACAGATAATGCCTTTCACTTGTGTATAACAAGTCCTCATTTTTTGGATTAAGACAGTGGACAGCTCCCAGGATTCACTGTCTCTTTGCATCACTGTCTTGCTTGTGACAGTCTCTCCAGGCTAGATGTCACTGACATGTCAGTAAGCCATTTGCTTTTCTGCGCTTTGCCTTTGTTGGTGGTGGTTTGGAGATGGTTCTTTAGAAGCAGAGTGGTGCTTCACTATGTGATGCTGGCTATCCTCAAACTCCCTGTGTAGAGCAAACTCCCTGTGCAGACAGTTTGGCTTCAAGCTCTTGATGTTTCTCTTGCCCTGGCCCCCTAAGTGATGAGACTGAGGCATGAGCCACCATAGTGACCCTTGTGTATCCCTGTCCCTGGAGAGAATACCACCACAGGGAGTATTCTCATACAATACGAAGTTATCTACAGCAAGGCTGTGGGGCAGCTCGTGCTTGCTGCCCAAGCTTATGCGCCTGAGTTTTATCCCCAGAACCCATATAGAATCCATACAATCCCAGAGGATCCCTGGAGCTCACTGGCCAATCAGCCCAGCTGAATCAGTGGGCTCCAGGTCCAGCGAAAGACCTGGTCCAGTAAAATAGAAAGACACCCCACCTCAGCTTCTAGCCTCCACATACACGCACACACAGAGACATATACACACAGAGAATATCTAAAGCAATGAATCTAAAGTGTTCCCCCTCCCTAAAAAGATAATCTTAGAGAAAAGAGTGGAGCTTAAAAGAATCAAAAGTCAAACACATCAGATTCCAACGTCAGCTCTGGAGCATCGGAGAGAAACAACTCTGGACAAATAATTCAACTTCAACTTGGGTCTTTCTGATCTGTACCCGGAGAGTGAATCACACCCACCCTCACACTCACCCGCACACAGACCAACACAGCTTCTCTGTTTCTAGACTCTGCTAGAGAAGGAAGGAAAAAGACCCATTCTGGTTAACTTCTCAGAAAATGGTCAAAAGGAACCGGAGAGATGGTGTGGAGGGTACAGGCGCTGGCTGTGTGATCCTGACAAGCTGAGTTCCATCTCGGGAACCTGCATTAAGGCAGAAGGAGAGAACTGATGAAGTGACAAAGCCGTCCTCTGCCCTCCAGAGGGGCCATGCAGCGCCCACACTCGCGTGCACACTCACTGTGCACACACACTGTGCACACACATGCACACAGTATACGGTTTAGAAGTGGTGAAAATGCTGACATTCTATTAGATTTACCTTCAGCTGCTGGAAAGCTGCTAGATTTGATGATGTAAAGGAAAGATTGTTATATGAACCTCTCTATCAATCAGATGTTTTTTCCCAAATACAGGAAGCTTCCCCCACGTGGGCCGGCCTCCCAATTCAAAATAGCAAGCTGATTGTTGACCAACTGCGTCTCTGTCTCCTCTGACTTCTGTGGTTCCCTTTTTCAAATGCGGGCCTCAGAACAAAAGCTAAACAATTGACTGTGTTATACCGAAAATATGAAGGATTTTTCAAAAATTTATGAGGACAAAATATATATGTATGAGGAAGGAGTGTTTGTTCCTCCTAAAATAAGGCGTTCTTTTATTGGATGAAAGTGCTTTCATAGAAACAACATTAGAGACAATTTTAAGACCAAATGAATTTTTAAATACTGCAATTAAGCAGGCAAGGTGAGCTTACTTCAAGGGATGGACAGATAAAATGCAAGCAGGAATTTTCAATAAGAAACAGTATTTTTCTTTTCTTTCTTTTTTTCTTTTATTAAAGACAGATTGTTTTTCATATAATATAAACCTAATTATAATTTCCTCTCCCTCTACTCTTCCCAGTTCCTCTCCACCTCCCCTCCCATCCAGGTCCACACCCTCTCTGTTTTTCATTAGAAAACAAATAGGCTTTTAAGGGATAATAATAAAATATAATAAGATAAAATAAAAAAACAAACACATCAGAATAGGACAAAACAAACAAAAGGAAAAGAACCCAAGAGACAACACAAGAAACAGATACAGACGCAGAGACCCATTTGTTTGCACACTCAAAAATCCCATAAAAAAAAAACCCAAAAAATCAGAGGCCATAATGTATTCAGGAAGGACATGTAGGGTAAAAAAGAAAAAGAAAAAGCAAATAAAAAATACAGGAAGGGAGGGAGGGAGGAAGGGAGGGAGGGAGGGAGGGAAAGAGGTGGGTGAGCCCTGACATACATTATGAGACAAGCAGCTTCCAAAGATGCTATTGCATTTGTTTTTTCATTGACCATCCACTGCTAGATATGCCACTTACCCTTAAGAGTAGTTTGCTTCCCCAATGACAACCTCATGGAGAACACCAAATTTTCATTTGTAAGATATGGGAGATAGCTTCTGGGTTAGGGATGGGGGCATGTGGCCATTTCTTTCAGCTCTAAGACTCCATCTGGTGCAGATCTGTGCAGGCCTCCTGCCTGCTACCTCTGTCCTTGAGCGTTCATATGTACATTGATCACGTTCATTAGAAGGGGCCTTGTTTCCTTGGTGTCCTCCATCCTCAGTTGCTCTTACACTCTTCCTGCCTCCTCTTCTTCAGGGTCCCCTGAGAACCTGATTGGGGAGACATCCCATTTAGGGCTGAGGGTTCCAAGGTCTCCCACTTTCTGTGTATTGTCTGGCTGTGGATCTCTGTTTCTTCCTAACTGCTGCAGGAGGAAGCATCCCTGATGATGGCTGAACATGGCACCGATCTATGAGGGTAGCAGAATAGCATTAGGAGTCCTTTTATTGCTACATTTTTTAGTAGAATAGTTATAGTTGGTTTTACCCAGGTCCCTGGGCTATGTAGTCTCAGGTTCTTGGCCATCCAAGCAAAGTCTGGTTATGGGTTCCATCTTGTGGAATGGGCCTAAGTCCAATCAGGTAGAGGTTGGTTACTCCCACAAGCTTTGTGCCACCAGTACACTAGCATCTCCAGCAGGCCGGGCACCATTGCACATCCAAGGGTTTGTGTCTGGGTTGGTGTTTACCTTTCTCCCTCGGCAGTGTGCAAAGTACCTTCTGGAACCAGGAACACTAACCCATCGGGGTGAAGGCTCTAGGGAGGCACCAACTCAACTTTTCCACGTGCAGTGATCTGTGTAGGTGTTGTCTTCAGCAACAGGGACTCGGCGTCAGTTTGTGAAGAACAGCCTACAGTCTTGGCAACACCCCGGGGTTGTTTGGGGAGTCCCATTGAAACCCTTTGGCCACCAACTCAATTAGATGTCACCCATTCCTGGGACCGGAAGCCTCAGTGGTGACAAGAGGTGTCTAGTTAGGGCTGTGCTTCCTCTGTCATTTCAGTTTCATTTAGAACACCGTCATATGTGTGTACTTTAGGGAGCTTCTACTGCATTAGGTTTCCATGCTGTCCCTCAAATGGTCCTTTATTAGCTGTCTCTCCTCATAACCCTCCCTCATCCTCTCCCCTCCCCCTCGCTGCTTGATTCTTCTATTTCAGCCCCTACACACCCTCTGTCCCTCCATAACTATCTTTTCTATTTCATATTCCTAGGGAGATTTGTCTTCCCCAGCCCCTCCCTTACTCTATACCTAACCCTTGGGGTTCTGTGGATTATAGCTTGCTTATCATTGACCTAACAGCTAATATCCACATACAAGTGAATACACACCATATTTGTCTTTCTGGGTTTTGGTTACCTCACTCAGGATGATTTTTTTCTAGCATATCCATTTACTTGTGAATTTCAATGGCTTCATTTTTAACAGCTGAGTAATACTCCATTGTGTAAATGTACCACATTTTTTTTATCTGTCCATTTCTTCATCCATCTATCCAAACAGCTAGATTGTTTCTAATTCTAGCTATTATAAATAAAGAAGCAATGAACATAGTTGACTAACTGTCTCCATGGTAGGATGAAGTGTCCTTTAGGTACATGCCCAAGAATGGTATAGCTGGATCTTGAGGTAGACTGACTTCTATTTTCCTGTGAAACCACCACACTGATTTCCATAATAGCTGTACAAATCTGCACGTCCACCAGCAATAGATTGGTGTGTTCCCTTTGCTCCACATCCTTGCCAGCAAGAACTGTCACTTAGCCATTCTGACAGGTGTAAGATGGAATCTTATGCAAGTAGTTTTGACTTGCATTTCCCTAATGACTAAGGACGTTGAACATTTCTTTAAGTGTTTCTCAACCATTTGAGATTCCTCTATTGAGAATTCTGCTTAAATTTATACCCCATTTTTCATTAGGCTATTTGTTTCTTGATACCTAGGGTTTTTTATTTAGTTCTTTATAGATTTTGGATATTAGTTCTCTATCAGATGTATAGTTGGTGAAAATCTTTTTTCATTCTGTAGGCTTCTGCTTTGTCCGGATGATGATGTCCTTTGCCTTATTAATAGTTGATCTTAGTGCCTGTGCTAATGGTGTTCTGTTCAGAAAGTCTTTTCCTGTGCCAATGAGCTCTAGGCTGTTCCTCACTTTCCCTTCTATCATATCCACCATATCTGGTTTAAGGTTGAGGACTTTGATCTGTTTGGAGATGAGTTTTGTGCATGATGATAAGTACGGATCTATTTGCATTCTTCTCTAGGTAGCTACTCAGTTTAACCAGTACCAAAATAAACAAACAAAAGAAACCGGATGTCCATGTGTGTGGATTTATGTCTGGGTCATCGATTTGATTCCGTTAATCAGCATGTCTGTTTTTGTGCCAGTCCCATGCTGTTTTTATTTCTCAGGATTGTTTTAGCTATTCTGGATTTTTTTGTTTCCCCATGAAGCTGAAAACTGTCCTTTTAGACTCTGGGAAGAATTGCTTTGGAATTTTGATGGGGATTGCATTGAATCTGTGAGCTGCTTTTGGTAGGATAGCCATTTTTACTAGATTAATCCTAACGATTCATGAGCATGGGAGATCTTTCCATCTTCTGATATCTTCTTCAATTTCTTTCTTCAGCATCTTAAGGTTTTTAATCACATAAGTCTTCCACTTGCTTAGTTAGAGTTACCCCTAGGTAATTTATGCTTTTGAGGCTATTGTGAAAGGCATAGTTTCCCTGATTTCTTTCTCAGTCCATTTGTCATTTGTATAGAGGAGGCTACTGATTCTTGTGAGTTAATTTTGTATCCTGCTACTTTGCTGAAGGTGGTTTTCAGCTGTAGGAGTTTCCTGGTGAAATTTTTAGGGTCATTTATGTATACTATGATATCATCTGCAAATAAAAATACTTTGAGTTTTTCCTTTCCAGTCTGTAACTCCTTGATCTCCTTCAGGTGTCTTACTGCAGTAGCTAATTTTAATTTGTTCATGATGTTTTGGGATATATATATCAATATATATATATATATATATATATATCATGTCTGTATTTTGTTTCCTGGTATTTTGTTGAGGAATTTTAAATCTGTTTTCATCAAGGAGATTGGCCTGTAGTTTTGTTTTTTGTTTTCTTCTTGCTGTTATGTTTTTGTCTGGTTTGGGTGACAGATAACACTGGCTTCGTAGAAGGTATTTTGGAGTGTTCCCTCTGAGTCCATTTTCTGAATAATTTTATAGATCTTCTTTGAAAGTCTGGTAGAATTCTTCTGTGAATCCATTTGGGCCTGAGTTTTTTGGGTCTGCTTTTTTTTTTTTTTAACCACTGTTTCAACACCCTCATTTGTTATGGGTCACTTTAGGGTCTTGCTCTTTTCTTGTTTCACCTTTGATGGTTTAGCTGAATCAACAAATTTGACCATTTCTTTTAGATTTTTCAGCTTCAGAGAGCACACGTTTTTTTTTTGTAATGTATTCCTTTGTAATAGTCTGAGTTTCTTTGGTTTCTATTGTGCCATTTCCTTGTTTATTTCTGATTCGTTTCTGTCTTTCTTTTGGTTGGTTGGGCCAACAGTCTATCAATCTGGTTTATCTTCTCAAAGAAAGACCTCTTAGATTTCTTGATTATTTCTATTGTTTTCTTTGTTTCTGCTTCACTAATTTCTGCTCTGGTTTTTATTGTTTCTTGCCATCTGCTGAATTTGAGTTTGGTTTGTTCTTGCTTTTCCAAATTCTTTATTTGTATCATAAAGTTATTTATTTGTGCTCCTTCTGACTTTTTAATGTAGGCACTTAAAACTATAAATTTCCCTCGTAGGACTGCCTTTAATGTGTCCCAGAAGTCTTCTTTTGTTGTGTTTTCATTTTCATTTAGTTCCAGGAAATTTTTTATTTCTCTTTTGGTTTCTTCTTTGACTCACCCATCACTCAGTAACGAGTTGTTTAAAGTCCATGAGTTTGTGTACTTACTAGAGATTTGTTTTTTGTCAAGTTTAAGTTGTATTGTATCATGGCCAAGTTGGATACACGGAGGTGTGTCAATCTTCCTGGTTTTGTTAAGACTGGCCTCATGACCCAGAGCGTGGTCTATGATAGAAAAGCTTCTGTGTGCTACTGAGTAGAACGTGTGTTTTTTGCTGTTTGTAGAATATTCTGTAGCTATCTGTTAAATACATTTGATGTAAGATGTCATTTAGTTATGATGCTTCTCTGTTTAATTTTGTCTGTGTGGCCTGTCAATTGAAGAAAGTAGAGCACTGAAATCACAGACTGTTTAGGGGTTGATATTAATATGTGTCCTGAATTCCGATAGTAGACTTTTTCTGAAATTGGGTGTAGCAGGGTTTAGTGCAAACATGTATAAGATTGAAATTTCTCCTTAGTTAATTATTCCCTTGATTAGAAAGAAATATCTTTTATTTTTTCTGGTTAACTTTAGTTTGAAGTCTATTTTGTCAGGTCTTAGAAGAGCAACACTTGCTTGCTTCCTGGTCCTGCTGCCCGTAGCACTTTCCCATCCTTTCACTTTAAGGGAGTGTTGATCTTTAAAGTTCAGATAAATGCCTTGTAGACTCCTGGAAGATGGACTTTGTTTTGTAATCCATTCACCCACCCTGTGTCTTTCCACTAGACAGTTAAGGTCAATGATATTTAAAGTAATTACTGACAGGGGTGTGTGTGTGTGTGTGTGTGTGTGTGTGTGTGTGTGTTTTCTGTGTGAGTTCTTAGTCTTACTTTGTATTTCACTCATAGCTTCATTTGTTTTCTTTCTATGGTCTCTGGGCTATGCTTATCCCTCTCTTCAGATCCAATAAAGCATTGCTTCTCATATTCTTGTTGGTCTGCTGGATGTGAATCCTTTTCTCCTATTTGGCTCATGTGAAGTTTTTGTCCTCCTTCAGCTGTGGCAGATAGTTTTGCTGGGTAGTGTTTTAAGGTGTCAGCCGTGGGTCACTTGCAACCTGGAATGCTTTGCTCCAGGCTCTTCTGACTTTCAAGATTTCCATAGAAATCAACTGTTATTCTGATGGTTTTTCCTGTACATGACTGTAACTTTTCACTTGCAGTTTTTGTACTCTTAATACTTAGTGTGGTATGCCATGAACATCTCCTTTCCTGGCCGTGTCTAACTGATGCTGTATGCTTCTTGTATCTGTCTTTCCTTAGTTTGTGGAAGTTTTCCTCTAAGATCCTGTTGAAGATCTGATCTGTGCCATTGACCTGGGATTCTCCCTCTTCTATGCCTAAAAAGTGAGGACTCAATCTTTCCCTACTGTCCTATATTTCCTATATTTTGCTTTCCTGTGCTTTTTGGAATTTTACATATTCCTGTCTGTTTGGTCTAGTTCCTGTACTTTATCTTCAAATCCAGATATTTTTATCTTCTAGCTCTAAAGCTTCTCCTTGAGTTTTGTAGTTGAGTTTTACAACCTCATCTTCATTTCAGCTTGAGTTCTCTTTATTTCTACCTGTTGAATTTGGTTCTCAACTCCTGTGTTGTCTTTATCGTTACATTCAGCCTTATGTTGGTGTTTTCTTGGGCATTGTTCAGGTGTTGTTCTTTCTGAGTTGATTCTCTTCAAACCCATGGTATTGTTTGCTTGTGTCTTCTTCAGACCCTCACATTCTTTGCTGAAGTTTCTGATGTGTTATTTTAAGTTCTGTGTTTGGGGCTCCATCTAGGTCATTTGCACTGGAGAACATTCTATAAGACTGATGGACTTGTAGGGGATATACTGTCGTGACCTTTCATATTGGTTTTACATTGAGAGCTGGACCTGTAGATTTCTTGTGTTGTATGTCTGATATGGGTGCAGCAAGCTGAGTAGGTATACAGAATGTGCCACCTAGCCTGAACGTGAAGATTAGGGAATGTGCAGATAGGATTTACTAGGCTGGGCCAAGTCTTGTTTGTGGGACCTGGTGTAGGTCTCGAAATGGAGGTGGGACGAAGTAGACTTATTAGCCTGCACCAGAGCACTGGATGTGTGGGCCTGACTGAGCCTGGAAGATGGATTTAGCATAAGTAGCTGTAGGGTGAGTGGAGTTGAGAGTGATTGTGTCTTGTGTGGGAGGGCTCAGGCAGGTTATGTATGTCTGTGCCACGTAGATGAGCTAGAGGGTCCCCGGCAGGGTCTGTGAGTTCCAAAGAGAGGGAAAAGGTCTGTGAGTAGGTCATGATTGGGATCTCTGGCAAACAGCTATGCAGACTGGATTTGGAAGGAGCTGTCCTGGAGACCACAGTAGGTCCCCTGTCCTCTACCCTATGTGGATGATCTAGAGGACGGAGAAGTTGCAAAGCCAGTTCTTACTGTGGTACTTCATACTGCTTTTCCAGACATACATTTCCAGGCAAGTACTCCACCCACCGAGGTGCATCCCCAGCCCTCTCCAGACTGATTCTGTCACAGCTATCTTAGTCATTCTTGTTCTTTTTTATTTAACCCATACTGTTTGTTCTTTCACTCACTATTCTGAAATACTTCCTCACAGATTACATATTTACATTCTTGTCTTTTCTTAATTAGACTCAGTTGGAAATTTTTATCACCTTAATTTTATCTTCCTGTTTTATGTGGCTCCTTTCACACCTCTAACATTATCTCATCTCCTTTTTGCCCTGGCATCTCATCTTGTGCTTCTCACATAGGAGGAACCTTATTTATTGTAGCACAAGCCAACACTGAGCTGGTACAAGCTGAGGACTTCATTGGCTCCTGAAACAAAAAATGCCTGTGGATGGACATCAGGAAGTCTGAGTCAGATCTGTTCAGTGTCTGACTGTCTTAGTTACTGTTCTACTATTGTGAAGAGACACCATGATCAAGGAAACTCTTATAAAAGAAAACATTTAATTGGGGGCTTGCATACCGTTCCAGAGGGTTAATCCATTATCACCATGATGGGGAGTATGGCAGCATGCAAGTCAGGTAGATGTAGTGCTGAAGCAGTAGCTGGCAGTTTTACATCCTGATCTGCAGGCAGCAGGTAGAGATAGAGAGATTGGGCCTCCTGTGAGCCCACATCTAGTGACACACTTCCTCCAATAAGGCCACACCCCCTAATACTCCCCACAACCTTTCACCAACTGGGAAATAAGCATTCAAATATGTGAGCCAATGGGGACCATTCTCATTCAAACACCACACCATCCCATTCCTTCTCTTGGTTCTTCTCTCACATCACTGATCTCTCTCCTTCCAAACGGGAAGTGCTACTGTAAAAAACAGTCTCGTGCTGACTTGAGTGGCGTATGGTCATTGGCTTCCCAAACATGAGACAGTTTCTATGGCTGTAGGAAATCCAGGGTTTGATGCCACATACAGAAAACATGACCACCTCTCAAGCAAGATGACAGGCTCAGTGCCTTCTCCAAAAACACAGGGAAGAACACCGTCCTCAAGGGAAGAGCAGAAGACATCTTCACACTGGTATTCTTCACAGGAGAAGAAAGCATACTACAGAAGCAAAAGCCTCAGATTTCAGCCAGTTCTTATTGATACAAACCATGTTCAGTTGATTGATGAGGATGGTTTGTTGCTTAGCTGAACTCTCAGGAAGATTTGAATGGATGGCTATCACACATCATTTGTACCGAAACCACCACAATAGTTTACAGCACTTGCTATTGACAGTGAAGTCCATTTTCAGACTTCTAGCATCTGCAGACAGTGACTTGCTATGATGAGAAGAAGTAACATGCCACTTGTGTACGTATCTCAAATGCCACAGAGCGTCTACGCCAACTCCCATGAGCCCTTGTGTCACACAAACAGTGGCTAGCCCTGCTTGACATTGATATGTAAGTTCTAGTACTTTTCATCTCACTGAAGGTTAGCAATCTACGAAACACCTCCTGCCACCCACTGACTCACGGACCCACTTCATATGCAAGATCAAGCCCAGCACACAGCTTGGAGCAAAACTGCTATGTTCATGAGCTAAGTACAGAGTGCTTGTTCTTATCCATTTGGCAGTGATATCGTTAATCTAAGAGAACTTCAGAGGGAACACATTCCCTCTATACTCTCACATCCTGTTCACTTCCTGCTTAGGCTGGGGCATTCCCAAGGTCCTTCAAAGTAATGTCAGTTCATAGTAAGCTGACTTGCAAGCCTGCCATGTTACCTGTGACATTTCATTATATCAACAGAAGAGTTCAGACTTTTTCAGATCTTTCATATAGTTCTTCCCATGGACACACCTCCAATCCTGATGTTTTCATAATTACAAGGGAATTTCTACACTCAAAACAAGTTGACAGATCTTCATTTTCTAAGTCATTGTATCTTTATAAACTCCTTGTCCAGTCATGCTTACTCATTGACACCATGACACACCATTTTCGACTCCTGCCCTATGTTCAGTAAAGGTTACTAAGAGGATTAAATTACATAGGCTTAGTTTCTGGTAGGATTTACTTAAGAAAACATGTAGATTGTCTCACCTGCCAGTATCAAGTTTAGATATTTTGCTTTGAGGCTACACAGCACCATATTGAGAAGCATAAATGCAGACACTGAAGGATTGCCCTGGTGCACACTGAAGTTCTGGGGCCTCTTCACTGCTAAGAGTCTGGAGAGTTAAATGGTCTACACCCTTGAAATGAAAAAGCTAGTAGTATCTGTAGCTACAGTTTTCCTGGTCCTGCCTGGCCCATGGTCAGGACAAATCTCTCTCACCCGCCAGTCCCTCAGCCGCTCAGACCCATCCAAGTAAACACAGAGACTTACATTATTATATTATACAAACTATATGGCCATGGCAGGCTTCTTGCTATCTAATTCTTCTATCTTAAATTAACCCATTTCTATTAGTCTATAAGTTGCCACATGGCTCGTGGCTTACTGGTGCCTTACATCTCACTTGTCATGGTGGCAGCTGGCAACATCTCTCCAACTCAGCCTTCCACTTCCCAGAATTCTCCTCTCTCCTTGTCCTGCCTATACTTCCTGCCTGGCTACTGGCCAATCAGTGTTTTATTTATTAACCAATCAGAGCAACACATTTAACATACAGAACATCCCACAGCAAGTATCTGTCTTATGGAGTTGTTATAATCTACTTATTTGTTAATTATGTATATATGTGTATGTGTCGAGTATGTGCATGTAAGTGCAGGTACCCATGGAGCCCAAAGCATTAGAAACACTCACCCTGGAGTTACAGGTAGTTATGAGCCACCCAATATGAATGCTGTGTCCTCTACAAAAGCAGTAAGAGCTTTAACCACTGAGACATCTCACCAGCCCCTGAAAGCAAGTTAATGTCCACTCAGAATGGTGTTTCATATGCTGTAATTCCTCTATTGGTATTATTTCCTTGCTTATGTGGTTTTACTGACTTTGGCAATATTCTCACTAATCTTTTCTTCTATAATTAGAATTCCTGATGTATTGAAAGCTTAGTTTGAAATAGTCAAACGTTCTAGTTTTTTTCCACAGGTAAGCTGATAAAATTATGTATATACATAGTTGGTCTTCCATTTCTGTAGATTCTACAACCGAAAAGTCAACCAATTATGACTCAAATATATTGACGGAGCATTATGTTTGTAGTGAGCATATACAGACATTTTTATCTTGTTGTTACTTCTTGAGGGACACGGCAGAACAAATATTTACATGTATTTACATTGGACTATGTACAATATACCGAAGATGATTTTAAGTACGTGAGAACCTACCAAGAGCTTCTGTGCAAATATCACTCCATTTCACATGAGGGACTTACATGTCTTCAGATTTGGGGGTCTGGGGTGGACGGTCCTGGAGTGAATTCCCCAGGGACAATGAGAAACATATATAGAGTTGTGGATAGTTTACACACCAACAATAAAATGAGGGGTTGACCCAATGGGCTCTACAAAGCTAGATGGAGACAGTCTGGTGCATGGAGAAGAAGTAAGTTTTTCTTGGTAATGCATTTGTGATTTAAATGTGATGTTTTACTACAGCAAAGGAAAAGATGCGTCCTGTTGTTTTATTCTAGTTTCTCCCAGCAGTCCAGCATTCTGCTTTCCTAAGCTGCTGAAAGGAAGACTTCAGCTCCAACACCCAAGTCCTCGGGTAGGAAAGGAAATGCCGCATATAAATTGCACGGACAGCGGACAGGCAGAACACGTTTACACAATGCTAATGCACACAAATGGCGTGTTCAGAATTAAACCTAGCTACAAATTAACTCGGCTAACTAGATCAATATAACTAGTAATGTTAGGTGTGTCCTCTCCAAGAAAATGAAAAATATTCTGTGTGTGTTTCTCTCTCTCTCTCTCTCTCTCTCTCTCTCTCTCTCTCTCTCTCTCTCTCTCTCTCTCTCCCTCCCTCCCTCCCTCCCTCCCTCTCTCTCTCTCTCTCTCTCTCTCTCTCTCTCTCTCTCTCTCTCTCTCCACACACACACACACACACACACACACACACACACACACACACACATACACACACACTTGGTTAAAAATGTTTTACAACCCTAAAACATTATAATAGCACATGGAGTCCAGTGCAATAACACATCAATTTCACCATGAACACACCATTAAGAGTAGGAGTTTGTAGGACACTCCAGAGACACATAAAATGCAACCCTACTAGGGAAAAATTTTGATAATATAGACTGAAAAATATCCCCACTGCCAAAAAAAGTGCTTATTTCACATTAATCCCAAGTTTAAGTCTGGTCATGATTACACACAAAAAAATGAATGTAACAAACAGGTCCTGGAGTTTACCTAATGAATAAAACAGACTTAGTGAGGCTTGAGAAAACAACCCTGTAGACGTCCAGGTTCCCAACACCCACTAAATCACGTATCCTCTTGATTACTGGGCCATTGCTGCACACCTTGGAGATGCCGTGACCTGAGAGCATCCGCCAACTTCAGGAACAACTGATGAAAAGAATTCTCAGTCACAGAAGACCAACCCCCAGACCAGCTGGGCTCTGGCCATTCTGTCCAGCCTCGATGATTTTCTCTTTGGGATGACACCATTCTGCCCTTTCATTTTGAAAAATAAATATACTGTCATTGGTCTACCCAGGACAACTAAGAAAAGCTAAGATTTGTTAGCCACCTATTAAAAGTCTATCAATTAACAATAGCTAATTTGAGAATCTTTGACACTCAAGTAAAGCAACTGAAGTTACAGAGTTCAGTGACTGATGTTGTCTGTCAACTTGATAGGACCTGGAATCACCTAAGAGACAAACTTCTGAGTATGTCGGTAAGAAAGTTTCTAGAGCTTAATTGAGGAGTAAGATCCACTTTAAATGTGAACAGCCCCCTCCCATGTCCTGAGGTCTTGGCTTAATAAAAAGAATTTCAAACTGTGATCCAAGATGTACCTTCCTTTCTGTAAGTTGCCTTTGATGGGTATTTTCATCACCGCAGTAAAAAAAAGTAATTAATACCAACTGCCTTTCAGAATCGCCCTCATAGGGCAATCCCACGCCGACAGTTGGAAGTCACAGAGAGGCAACAGTAAATTGACAGAAATTATAGGAGAGTAATCACATGGTCTTTCCTTCAAAGACTTCTTTTGATTTCAAAACTGTAGTCAATACCTACAAAAATGGAGATGAAGAAAGTATCAGTTCCTTTCACATCACCATAACAAAATACCTCCCAGAAATAACTTAAAGAATGGAAGCTTTATCTGGGCTTCTGATTTCAGTCCATCACTTTGGAGAGGGTATGGAGGAGCAGCGTGATTCTTGGTGATTGGAGTGTATGGCAGAGGCTGTGCACACGATGGCCAACAGGAAGCAGAGAAAGAAAGGGACAGGAAACAGCAAAGGACAATACACTCAGAGGACCTAGCCTCAACTTCCCAATGTTCTCAGAGCCTCTCCAAAGAGCTCCCCCAGCTGGGGACCAAGTGTTCAAACATGAACTGTGGAAACATTTCATATTTAAACCATTAACAGAAAGCAAGGAGGGGGGTCCATACTGTTTCACAGGCTCACATTCACCTAACTCCACCCCTGCTACAGCCCATTCCAGGAAACTCAGAAGCGAAATATGTTCCTCTCTAGTTCTCGCTCCTCCCTGGGCTCTGGTGAGTCCCTGGGCTCTGGTGGCAATATTTCATTCTTATGACCAAGTTTGTACTTCAGTAAATATTGGCGTGTATTTGGATGGGAATGTAAAGGTCTGATATTCAGCTGATTTTTGTTTTCATCTTGCCTTTCTGGGACATAAATTAAGAAATGCTGTTAAATGCCTGCTTCTGTAGTGTAATCACAGGGCAGATACTGTGGCTGATAATGTTTACACACTGCAAACTGCTTCACTTCGTATACGGAGTGGGAGAGATGTGTTTAAATGTTTTTTCATGGCTCGTACTTGTAGATCTCTAAAATAGATTTGAATAATTATCCAGCATTACCATCAAGACGCTTTCTTGAGTTATAATTAAAATGCATCGTTTTATTATACTTTCAGGTTTTGCTCTAGAAAATGTTAAATTGTAACTACACATTCAAGTTTAAATTAATGTACTCCTTCAAAAAGTAATTCGAGCCATCTTTTACCTATAAATATTATAATTTGGTGGTAGTGTGTGTGGAACAGGATTCATATAAATATTTAAATGAGTGCATGGAAAACGTTAAACACTTCTACCAAGTTTAAGATTTCATACATATTATTTCAGAAATGATGACAAACATATCAATTTACATTTTTCGAAGCTGACAATACAGAATGTGAGTTTCCGGATTCATTTGCTAACTGCTCCCTATGCTGAGAAGAAGGGTTGGCTTTCATGAAATTGCATCCCTGACGATCATTTGGCTCCCTAGGCTGATCCACAAGACCATAAGCATTATGGGAAGGCACTAGGAAGGGCCAGTGAAGGGCAAGAAAATACCCCTGGTCACCAGTTTCGATGAGCATCATTTCATTTCATTCTAGAGTACCGAGGAAACTAAGGGAAGAAGTAGGGGGTTTCTTGTAGACAAAGAATATTAGCAGACTTAAGGATCTTTTGGTTGGCAAGAGAGATATCCTACATGTCCACACAATAATGTGAATGACTTGGAAAGTGAGAGCATATATGAAGGATTGGGCATGTTCAGCCAGAGACTCAGTGTCAATCAAAATGATGGTGCCTTTTCCCCCCTGCTCACTTGTATCCTTCTAGCTTATGCCCATACTTTGCCTGGACAGGAAGTACGAAAGCGGCCAGCCTCTAAGGCTACAATTCCCAAAGAGCTGTGCTAGTTTAAAAGTCCCAGAGAAAGTAATAGAGCCTCACACTGAACTCATCCGGTGCGGTGGAGGGGCCAGGTGCAAGTGTATACTTGCAGCCGAACTCAAAGGAATTTTCAGTAATGGTGTGGCTCCCTCCTGAGCAGAGGCACTACCGGCATAAAGGTGACTGTGGTGCACAACACGGATCCATCGCTACTGCTCCCTGGGAAAACCACTGGGCACATCGCTGTCACTGGCTGGCTCTGCGTGCATCTCTCAGTTTCGTGTTACTTTGGTGGCACACCCCACAGCTGACTTACAAACTAAGAGAGGTTTATTTGCCTTATAGCTTTGGGAGCTCAGTATCCAAGATCTGGCCAGGAGGGGTACTGGTTAGCATCTGGAAGATTGGCATGAAATGGCAGGAATGTATGTCACAGTGGTCTGTCACACTACTAAAGGATGGAAAACGAAAGACAGTTGAGTGCCCACAATTTTCTTTGAAGTACATCTCCAGTGACCTAACAACCTTCTGCAAGACCCCATTGCTCAATGGATCACAGCACCTCTTGATAGCATCACCTGTCTGGGAACCAAATCTTTCCTTGTGGAGCTTTGGAGGCCACTCAACATACAAGTCCTGAGCCACGATTGCATAGTTGTGCCCTCAAGTAGCTTGGTGAGGGCTGCTGTGGGGCCACTGCCATTGATCTCCAGCACAGTCCAACTGTTGCCAGATGGGATGTAGAGAGGCTTTGATCTAGACGTAAACAAGCCTGGAAGTTCTCAGAGCCCTGGTCGCCCCCCCCTCCCCCCCCCCCCCCCCCCCGTTTAAGCCTTGGCACGTCTATTAAAGAATTCTTAGAAGGCAGAAAAATGTGATGCTTAAAGTCAAGGTCTCTTGAATCAGAGGAGAGAAGCAAAGTCTAAGCCTCCCTAGAGAGCCCTGGTTAGCCTAGGACTTTCTGAGGGTCACTTAGCCTCTATGATTTATCTCTGTTGTCTGCAAAGGCATTTTCAAAAGCACCTTCCCTGTGAGGTGGTGTGACAGTCAGCTTTGGTTTTTGTGACACAGTGTCTAAGAAGAGCCACTTGAATGAGGAAAGGTTCACTTAGGCGCAGTTTCTCAGTTTTCAGTCAAGGGTTACTTGGCCTGCCTCTGTGGGTCTTGGTGAAATCGAACGTGGTGTCAGGGAGCCTGTGGCACAGAAAAATGGCTCCACTCATGTCAGAAAGAATAAATGAGGAGAGAGAGAAGAAAAGAAGAGAAGTGGGATGGAGCAAGGAAGGCAGAGACAAGATACAGCCCTCAGGACTTGCTGTGAAGACCGTGCCTATCAACCATACTCCAACTCCTCAGTTTCTGTTAGTCCACCAAATTATGAGCCCATCCATGTCCGAGACTTCCCTATGCAGAGGCCCCTGAACATGGCTGCCCTGGGGAAGAGCAGTCAATGAGCAGGCAGAGTGCCCTGCCTTCACTGGCCTTCACTCTAGTGAAAGGGGCCCACAACATCTCATACCTCATTTCTTATTCCAAAAAGAAGAAAAAGAAAAAGAAGAAAAGCAATACATGTGAATAATTTGCACCATGCTACCATTTTTAAAGCACTTTAGAAATACTAGCAGTTAGTGTGGTTATTATTATCATGGTCAATATTATTTAGCTAGGGAGCACACAGGAAGCTCCTCACTCCGTGTCCCCTTTCCTTGCCTGTGACATTGGATTTTGCATTATATTCCCTCAGCAGTACAATAAAGTAAGATGAAATGGGGTTCTAACACAAACAATGAGATACACAAATAACCCAGTATTGACCAGACATCCAACCTATTTATCTGTATACTGCACTGTCCAATTTCACCCTCCCAGATAAAGACAGATATGTGGAAACTTCTAGATATGAATGTGTTCCCAACACCTGCAGTGACATCAGCAATAAAATCAGTGTGTGCGATAGGATGGCGGGGCAGTAGTTGACGTGTAATCATAATTAACAATGTTTATAGCCTTAATTTTAACAGGGAAATAGAACATTAGCGTCTGAAGTTGGGAATATAGAAAGTTATAAAGTGTGTAAGGGTGGGGGTAGGTGAATATATTTAAGGGTAGCAAATAATACTGAATACTATTAAATACTAATATATTTCATTTCACTCTGCTTCTGTTCCTGTTTGATTTTTTAAAGATTTATTTATTTATGGATAAGTATATTTTGTCTTCATGCACACCAGAGGAGGGCATTGGATTCCATGAGACTACAGTTATAGATAGTTGTGAGCAGCCCTGTGGGTGCTGGGAATTGAACTCTTAGAAGAGCAGCCAGTGCTCTTAACTGCTGACCCATCTCTCCAGCCCTGTTTGGTTTGTAAGATGTGCTATGATATTAAAGACAGTAAGTTTTGTTTTTCTATTTGTTTGTTAATTTGTTTCTTTGTAGAAAACCTAATTGAATTTCAAATGTTCTGAGGCACACACTGAGGCTTTGATTTCAGAAGAAGCTTGATGTTAAAACAGTGTTCTTCATTTAATCCATTCACAGTTTTGCTAAACCTTAAACAAACAACAGAGGATTAAGCTCAGCCATTCCAAGGATGGAAATAAATACCACTAACAATGCGAAGCAGCCAACCCCACAAAAAGCAAATGCATAGAAATTCAGTTATGTGGAAAGGCAGGGTTTGTGAATCATCACATTCAGACCAGGGAAGTAGAGACAGTTAAGAAATTCTTCTTCTTTCCCCATGATACTATCAAAGAATGAAAAATCATCTGAGAACTTAAGGTTGTGATCACATGGAAAATTCTAGACTCCGGAAAACTCTCACCAGCAATTGGCTGAATACAAAGGACTGCCTATCCTGATGAGGATGAGGCAAAGAAGAAGCACTGTTTGGACAAAGGGCTCCCACCCCACAGGGACTCACCCTTGTCATCCATGAAAAATCTGGAATCTGTGACTTATGGGAACTCATATTTCCAGCTGTGGAGACACAAGCTGTTGGATATTCTTCATCAGAAATACTTAAAGTACTTGTTTACAAGCACAGAATTTAAAATACAACTCTGAAAACTGTCTTTGGAGGAAATTCTCAGTTAAAAAAAAAGACCTATAGGGATTAGAAAAAAATGAACATAACCTAAAATGAAGTGCTCTACACAGATGCCACTACCTGCCCAGAATGGGTACAGCAGTATGTGGGCTCATTATGCAAATTCCAGACCATGTGGCATCATTACATGTAGCTTCTCAGAAATATAGAAGACTGGAGTAACTCAAAGAAGGCAGAACCCACACCAAGGCAGGGAGAGTTACATTAATACATTAGGTAACCTCTGCCCAAAAGGTTTTTCTCAAGTGAAACTAAACAACTAACAAAATCTCAAATCAACTAGCTAACCAACTGCTAGTCAGCCAAGCAACCAAGCAGCCAAGCAGCCAACCAACCAACCAACCAGTCAACCAGTCAACCAGCCAACTAACCAACAAACCAGTCAGCCTGCTAACCAACCAACCAGTCAACCAACCAACCAGGCAACCAACCAACCAGCCAGCCAGTCAACCAACTAAACAACCAGCCAGCCAGCCAGCCAGTCAACCAACAAGTCAGCCAGCCAACCAGCCAGCCAACCAACCAGCCAGCCAACCAACCAACCAGGCAACCAGCCAACCAATCAACCAGTCAACAAACCAGCCAGCCAAGCAACCAACCAGTCAACAAACCAGCCAGCCAAGCAACCAACCAGTCAACCAGCCAACCAACCAGTCAACCAACCAGCCAGCCAACTCCCAGAAACCAGTCTCAGAAGTATGCCATCTGATTTCCTTTTGTTTATCTTTAGAAAGGACAGGATTCCGTGGAATATTGGCAAAGGCTATAATAAATTATATTAGCAATGTGAAGCTTCTGCAGGGAGGAGGGACATATTCAATTCACCTTTCTCATGGCATTCCAAAGCAGATCTACCAAGTCTGTGCTCCTGCTGATAACCAGGGCAGAGACGGCCTTGGAAAACCCTAAACAAATGTCCCAGGCTAAAGAAAAGGAAGGCTAGTGAGTGGGAGAGGTGATCTGAGCCACCAGGGAGGCTCTTCTGAGGACAACTTGGGCACTCTCTAAGACCTGCTGTCACTTTATACGGAGGCAACATCCATCTTTTCATCAGCTGTGTTACCCGTGGCCAAGTCCCCTGGAATCCTTTTGAGTTCCATCCAGATAGCTGAACCTGCCAAATCACTGTACTGTGTCCTAGACAGTTGGGATGCTCTGCTGGGGAGGGTGGTGGATTCTGTGGATGGGCTACTGTTGGGTGGGAGAGTGGCAGGTCATCTGGTAGGAATGTTCTACTGGTCTGGATTCCCTGCTAGAAATGCTCTGTTGGGCTGGGAAGGTTGAGGGTACCACAGTGCCTCAGAAGAACAGATGTCAGAGGGCTGTATTGCTAGAGTCTAATTTCTTTGCTGAGAGATATTTTTTCAAAGGAGGATAGAAAAGGTCCTTGCAGGACGGGACGTTTCCAGGAGCATTTTAATCAGAGGCAGTATAACTTGCCACATGAAAGAAAACCTTCACTAAGTTAAAATCGTTGCTGTGCTGGGACATTGAAAATATTTGGTAAATAATCTTCATTCCACACTTTATTAGCATCATTCTTTCAAGCCACTAAGGCTGTGAACATTTTTCCCTTATCTAGACTCCAGTCTCCCACATGAAGACCCATTTGCACGCTGTGAGGATGTCTGTCTTGTTTATAATCCTCTTTGTCTGTCTTTATCAAGTTTTTAAGCTATGTGTGTCATTTCCCATTCCCAGACATCTCATTTAATGCATCTTCTCCAAAAAGGCCTCTATGGATAGTCTATCTTCCTGGAAGAGGCCAAGGTTCTCACTTTAGGGTACTTTAAGAATTAACTAGTAATCACTTAAAAAATGACTGTGTACAGGATCTGTCCCTAAGGATTTGGACAGGGGAACCTTAAGAAACTTGTATGTTTCCTAGAAAACATGGCATCACTCATGGCAGCCTGCAATCTAAGTATGGAATCCATTGCAATAAGATCAGGTGCTGATAACTGCCTCTCACCCCAGGTCTCTTGTCTCTCGTATCCCAACAGATCTGTATATGTACTTGCAAAGTTCTGTGGCATGTATCAACCAGTAACCTGACAGTCACCCAGAGACTGTCCTTGGAAAATATCGCTCCTGCTTCAAAGTGGCATGGCCACTCCAAGTTGCAGGGTCATACTGGCAGAATCAGCCCCAAGCTTAGTCCTCACCCTGCCATCGGCCACCACACAGTCTAGCGACTGGCACCGCCCTCTTGGGTTTACAGTAGAAAGGGTAAATCTCCCACATACGCCTTAACTGGCCAGTCCTGGGGTATTTTGACCTCCTCAAAGCCTCGATTTCTGAAATTTAGGCAAACACTGGAGAATCGTGGCAACTTGATTGTTCTCGTGAAACTAATATATACCACTAAGTTCAAAAAGTGGGGAGAAAGTGAAACCAGGGATGTTTTTTAAGAGTATCAAAGATGGAAAGGGAGAAAAGTCAGGAAAGATAAGACAGGAAATCCCACGGTTGATGACTTAGTTCACGAAAGTGTTGGGGCACTTAATGGATGTAAGGGCCGTTGCGGGCTCTTGGAGGAAGAGAAGCCGCAGTGCTGGTGGCCAATGGCATGCCCTGGACTTTGGGAGCCAAGGTAACGAGGTAACCCCTCCTCCCTCTGGGTTTCCCAAACAGGGTACACATCCCACTCAAGCTCTGGTCACTCTGCCGTGTCTTACTTACTGGTCTCCTTGGCTTCCTTCCCACTGTGTGGCTGCTTCAGGAGTGGGCCAGCCCATTCCCTTATGCACTGCTATGGGAGAGTTCAAGGGAGAGCTGGCAAGGGAAGTACAGCGTGCACTCTTAGACAATGGCACACAAAGAATTTGGGACAAGGCTGTGAAGACACAGTGATGACACAACAAGGTCACCAGGGGATTCAAATGGCTCACTTACCGAAATGGTCAACAGAAGGAATTTGGGAGTCAGTCAGCATGACAAGACCTCACAGCCTGCCAGTGAGGCCTGGGTGCTAACCTTTGTCTCTCTAAATGCCAGCATCCTCGGCCACACATGCAGAACCTCCATACCAGTTAAGTCAAAAGGGACTGAAGACCAGATGTGGTCAGTTCTCAGTCCTTGGCCGAGCACAGGTATAGGTTTGCCAACCTGCCCACTAGACTGTAAGCTCCATGAGGGATGTGACAGTCTATTTAGGTCATGAGTAGTCAGAACGTAATGGGCCTCATATCAAGGTCCCAACAAATAACTGATGAAGGGAGGCGTTATCTTCTGTCCTGGCCACCATTACTATTTTGTTTTCATGCCCTTCTTAGAATCTTAGACAGCAAAAGTAAGTAATGTCAGAACTAAAAATCTGGATATTGTCTTCTTAAAAATCCTAGGGTGACCAGAGAAGAGTTACCATGGTTTCAGGAACTGTGGCTGTAATCCATCAGGGGGTATATCTCAGGAATGGTGTCTGTAATCCATCAGGCTATAGACATTTCCCTACTGTTTTTCTCCTCCTGAAATCTCTCTTTCCTGTCTTTTCAATTTTATTGTAGTGTAAATTCAAACTAAACACTGACAAAGTTTTTTTAAGATTTATTTTTATTAGTTTTAAAAACTTTGTGTACTATGTGTGCATGTGTCTTGGTATGTGCGTGTGAACATAAGTACCCATGGAATCCAAAAGAGGATGTCAGATCCCCTGGGGCTGAATTACAGGCTGTTATTTGTGAGCTGCCTGGTGTGGGTGCTGGGGACGGAACTCAGGTCCCCTGTAAGAAGATCAGTGTGAGCTCTTAACTCCTCGGCCATTTCTCTAGCCCCAAAGTTTTATCTTACTAATCACAATACTTCTAAATTGAGGTCCAGTATTTAGCCTTAATGGGGTTTGTGTCATATATTACAGGCTCACACCACTAAAAAGAGACAAAGTGCAGAAAAACCCTCAACTTAATGACCAAAAAGGTACATGAACAGGAAAACAGTAGGGGGGCGGGGTGCCCAACATTGCATTGCTCCTTGTTAATGTCCCTGAGAATATGGCCAATGCCAATAGGCTGCTCAAATACTGGGTAACAGCACATGTCCAGTTTGACTAACAGTGGTATTCAACCAATGCAGTTCATAGATTGCGTTATCAGAATATGAGCCATACAACAAGAAAGCCACACTTCTTCCCTGAGAGGATAGCACCACTACTGGTCAGATGGCGTGAGCAGAGAACCCTGAAAGGGTCAACATGACTCCCCAATAAAATGACTCTCAAGTGCACAAACTCCCCCTTCTTAAATTCTGAGACATTCATCTTAAACTCTAAGATCATGACCTTGAAGCCCAAGGAGATCATGATCTAATCTCAGATTCACCAGTTTCCTGCATGCTACATGGAGGTGTGCCTGTGTACTACATGTTACACGGAGGTGTGTATGTGTACTGCATGCTACATGGAGGTGTGCATGTGTACTGCATGCTACATGGAGGTGTGCCTGTGTACTGCATGCTACATGGAGGTGTGCCTGTGTACTGCATGCTGCATGGAGGTGTGCCTATGCACTGCATGCTACATGGAGGTGTGCATGTGTACTGCATGCTACATGGAGGTGTGCATGTGTACTGCATGCTACATGGAGGTGTGCATGTGTACTGCATGCTACATGGAGGTGTGCCTGTGTTCTGTTACAGCGGAGAGGCACTTGCATAAACAAAAGTTCTTCCACAAAGGTAAAGCAAGAAGCCTCAATTCACTCACATCAGTAGCTTTAAAATATGCATGTATTTAAATATATTCCTCAGTTTCTGGGCTGCTTTTTTTAAAAAAACAGATGTGTAAAGGAAACTTAAGAAAAGCAAGAGCTTTATTATTGTTTCATTCCATTTTAGACTACATTCTCCTCAAAGAACATTCTGTGGGTGTGTGGAAGGCGGCAAAGGAGGATGGCATCATTTTCCCTTTTTAACAGATAGTCAGCTGTTTCTCCCAGCATGCCTCTCTTCCAGGTTTCGAGGTACTGACCAGCAGTGACTATGGTTTTTGGGTTTTTTTTTTTTTTTTTTTAAGAAAGATCATACTAACAATGCTCAGTTAAAACTCAGGTAGCAGCTGAACCCTGCGATATGTGGGCTATGGATTCTGAGCACTGCGCTGAACTCGAATTTCAGACTGCATTTTATATGGAATGAAATCAGAAGCTACCATTGGGGCTTCTAAGGAACCCTATCAAAGACGGTTCCTCTCTGGGGACAGTGACACTAAGGAACCTGCCACCCTGGGGTTTTTCCTTTGGAGTCCAGGTTAAAATAAACAGGCTCTCTGCCCAAATGTTCCACAATTGGAAGAAGAAAAAGAAGAGGTATTGGAAGCACAGCTAGGGGATGGGTTCCCTTTTACCCACAGAGTTTCAGAATTCTCTCTTTAAAAAAAAAAAAAAAGAAGTATTGTTCAGGGGGAAAAGGAGTGCTCTTTGTATTGCTGCAGTTTCCTGAAAACATTAACTTCATAAAGCCTGGATCCTGCTTTTGGTATCCTTTGACAGTCTCAATAGGAATGAAGATCAAGGATTTCCCTGCTGGCAACTTGCAAATGCTGCTCCAAGCTTTTGCTTCCAAGAGAGAAGGAAAACAGCAGACTAAATTCACTCCAAGGGGAAATAATGGTCAACTGCCTAGAAGACAGGGCAGGGGTAGGCTTTCGAGATGGCTGATCTAGTCCAGGCTTGATTTCTAAGACCCCAGCCCCTGCACCACACACCTGTATTCCTCCTCCCCAGCATCTGTATTCCCCCTCCCCAGCACACATCTGCATTCCCCCCTCCCCAGCACACATCTGTATTCTTCCTCCCCAGCACACACCTGTATTCCCCCTCCCCAGCACACACCTGTATTCCCCCTCCCCAGCATCTGTATTCCTCCCTCCCCAGCACACATCTGTATTCCTCCCTCCCCAGCATCTGTATTCCTCCCTCCCCAGCACACACCTGTATTCCCCCTCCCCAGCATCTGTATTCCTCCCTCCCCAGCACACACCTGTATTCCTCCTCCCCAGCACACATCTGTATTCCCCCTCCCCAGCATCTGTATTCCTCCCTCCCCAGCACACATCTGTATTCCTCCCTCCCCAGCATCTGTATTCCCCCCTCCCCAGCATCTGTATTCCCCCCTCCCCAGCACACATCTGTATTCCCCCTCCCCAGAACACATCTGTATTCCCCCCTCCCCAGCATATGTATTCCCCTCTCCCCAGCACACATCTGTATTCCCCCTCCCCAGCACACACCTGTATTTACAAGCATCTTTTCTGCCTGTTCTCCCTGGTTCTGTCTATGCCTCAGCTTCAAGAACCAAGTCTGGTTTATTTCCTTCTATGTAGTT
This sequence comes from Peromyscus maniculatus bairdii, assembly GCF_049852395.1. Classification (NCBI taxonomy): domain Eukaryota; kingdom Metazoa; phylum Chordata; class Mammalia; order Rodentia; family Cricetidae; genus Peromyscus; species Peromyscus maniculatus. Next base: position 74,863,762 of record NC_134870.1, on the reverse strand, counting down.
ATCCCAAGATTTCGAGCCTGTTGTGGGAGATCATTTTTATTATTATTAATTTGAAAAGCATCTCGTTCTGCAGTATTTCAAATTTAGGATTCCATTTAAACTCAAATGGAAACAAAGAGATAAAGCATCATCCGAGCACCTCAAATTCGAGTGAGTCTTAGCCACATTCCATAGATTATTTTGGTTTAGTTTTAACAAAATACCACATTAAATCACTCTAATGAGCTGTTTCTGCCTGGACTCGACACAAGGTCATTAGGTACAAGACAACCCCTTTCTGAGATCTCCACTATTTCACATCAGAGATGTCACTGAAAGGGCCTGGTGGTTTTCCACAGCAGAGGACAGGACAGGGCAATCTAGGAAGAAACAAGCAGGCCATCTGTCATGCATCTCGGGGATGGACTGCAGGCACTGGTGGCTTCGGGGCAGTAGGCACAGGTCTCAAGAGCTCGCCTCCCCTTCCTCCCGCTCTCTTGGATCCTGCATTTCCTGGTCACCACTTCCACACGCATGTTTCCAGGGGAAGGAGGAAAGCCCTGAAATTAGCATACACATTTAAAATATGCCGTTAAAGGAATTGTGCTTTTTTATTTAAAAAAAAGGGGGGGGTGTAACAGCTGTCTTTTTAATTAATGAGAGATACAAATACAGGACACTCACAATATATCGAAGCACACATTGCATTCCCCCATGGCAGACCAGCAGCTCTCTTCCAGTTTGTGAGCGATACAGACAGCAAGGTGAACGCCACCAGGTAGCTGAACGTGACTGGCTTAGAGTTACGGTGTGATGCGTTAATTATACAGGAACAGCTCCTGTTCTGGCTTCCAATTAGGGATCTGAGCACCTTCCTCAGTACTTTACACCATTGTTAGCATGGCTAATTATTTATCTTGGATGTACTTTCTGTGAGAGCTGGTATTCAGGTGAATGGTAAGTAGGTAGATTCTCATCCAACACTGGATGGACCAAAACAGACTCCAGATAAGGCTCTAGGGCACAGAGTCCGAATTAACATGCCTGCCTGCCTGCCGCACAGTTATCTGCAGCAGAAAATGGCACTTTGAAAATCTTGGTGTGAGGACCATTAGGCCACTCGGCCATCATGGAAGCACCTGCCACCTTGTGCAGGCCATTCCTAACGGTGTTGAATCTCCAGCACACCACAGAAGGCCCGTGGAGACACAGGGTATGTTCTGAGAAATGTGTCACCTAGACACAGTCATCAAATCTAGCTAACACAAGCCCTCCCTCCTAGGAGTCTATCAAGGTCAAAGCATGTTCTGGTGTGGGTCTAGAGACCTAATCTGGGATTTACTGTGAATAAAGCTGATTTATATTGCTAAGCTAGTGAATTAGAAGACTTTGCTGGTTGATGTTATTTGTGAAGTCTTATCTGTGGAATGCTTACTCGTGTGTTTTTTATTTTATGGCTGCTGTCTCTTAACCAAATAACATCTGTGTACCCTGGGGTGTTCAAGAGTGCACCCCAGTACAATGCTGGGATGCATGTCTGCTACCCATGGTCAAATCTTTACCACTGTCCAAGCTGACAGAATGCAAGGATATTGAATGGGAAGCTTCACTAATACAGACAGTCTTGAGTAACTCCCTGGAAATGGGTTTGTGGGTAAAGTTATTTTATAGCTGTCTTTGGTTCCACAGAGACATTCTAAGATGAGCAGGATCAACTCTGACAGCTGGTTTAAGACAAAACCAAACAAGACTCCTCTCTGTTGGCACAGACTTCACAGGGCTTCACGTTCGTCAGGCCCGGGGTGATAGGCAGCCACAGCACCTCCCTCATGCTGTAGAGGAGGAAGTGTGGGTGCTGGAGCTGGGTATGTCCCAGAAAAGCCTTGTCAGAGAAAACCAACTAGTTGATCACAGACCAAGTAAGGAGTAAGGATGAAAAGAGGCCTGCTTGGATACATGGGGGTGCCATCATACCTTAGACGCTACATAGAAGTGTTCTTTGAGGACCTGGGAATCCGATCTTCAAGTCAACACAGGGTGCTCAGAGCCAGACAAAGTCCCAGCAATGAGGAGGGGCTACCTTGTGGCGAGAAGTGGGTCCGAATGGACGGCCTGCCTTCGTGCCCTGTGGGAATGCACAACTCGGCTCTAAGGGAGTATATGCACTAAGTGTTTCTGGGAAGGGGGAAAAGAGGTTGTGACGTGACAAGACGTGGGGCAGAATGGAGGGAGGGGAAGAAGTATTTATGGGGGTGTGAGGAAGGACAGCTGAAAACTCACCTGAGTGCCAGTCCTAGGAGGGAGCCTCCCGTCACCTGGACCAAGTGCCCGCCCGCTCTGCAGAACAGGTGTGTCTCATTATGTAGCCAGGCAGTAGGGCGACCCGGCACGGGGCTCCGGTTCTGACCACCCGCTCCCCGAGCATCCTTCTGATGGTTTCACTTCCCAAGTAGCTGGTCTACAGGGAGAGAACGTGTTGGTCAGGATGAAGCAAACATCTGGTCGGCTTGACACTTATATTACTCACTGTAAATTAATGAACTGGCACTCGGGTTCCCTGTGTCAGTCTCCCGCGAGATGTGTTAACACAAGTCAGTGTTCTTCAGCCAGAACCACTCGGAGACTGAAAAATTCAAGTCAGGAGATTGAAAGTCCTGACCTGAACCTGGCTGGAGGATCACTCAATAGAGCCTCAGAAAGCTTTAAGTTAAATGGCACCTGTAAAGATGAACTCATAAATAAAGTTCTTTTCAAACACTGACCATTAAGTTTTTGAGGTAGTGTGGTGTGAGTCAGACATCGGGTTGACTGTTGGGATTTTGAGGGACTTTGCTAATCACTGATTGACCCCCAAACAAATGCAGAGGCAGGGTGGGGACACCCGAGACCCCGGAGTTTTGAACCTGTCGTGATAAGGTAGGGAGTAGGCTACAGCCTCCACACTAATGAAAGACTACCCGATAAGCATTGAAGAACAGAGGGTGTATGGGCCAGTGTAGGGACCCACACGTGTAACCCTGGAACCTGGACAGAGGCAGGAGACCTGCCACGAGTTAAACCCAGTCATGACATGTATGGAGACCATCTTTAAAATGGAGTGGGGACCACTGTCCAGGAAACTGGAAGCTTGATTTAGCTCTTGAAGTCACTGCAGAAGTGTCCCCAGCGGACATTGTCTTACTCAGTGACGGTGACAATATGACAGATGTGAGACTATCTCAGTCAAGTGAGCTCACTAAGTGAGAAGGACAAAGGACGGAAATGAAAGAGCCAAACTCTATGGCCTGGAACTTGCTATAGGGGCATCTGGAACTTGCCATAGGGGCATCTGGAACTTGCTATAGGAGCATCTGTAACTTTTTATAGGGGCATCTAGAACTTTCTATAGGGGCATCTGGAACTTGCTATAGGGGCATCTGGAACTTGCTATAGGGGCATCTGGCAGGCCTGGTATGGTATGAGGGCATATTACAGAGGGAACTCAGAATGTGGGGGCACAAACACATTGTATTGCGGCACCAAATTGTAGGAAGCATTCAAGGAGAAGGCCTTGCCAGAGCAGGCCGGTTTCTGCTTCACAGAGCAACCTTGTGCTTGGAATGCAGGGCATGTTCCCTAGGGGGCGCTATTCACGCGTGCCAAGTGTAAATGGCAGCCCTGGGGATTCTGGGGGAAGAGTGGTCAGAACAGCACCTTCCTGGAAACATCTTGAATTACAGAGTGAGACCCACAGGCACGGAAATAAAGGAAATAACGCAGCTCCCAGGCTAACAGCTCTATTTCCCATTTTCACATCCATTACCTTCCTCGGATTGAGTCGTTCCAATTCTGACAAATCTCACAAAAATTGCAAATGTGCTTCTCTGACTGCCAGGTGGATAGTCTCCCTCTGCTATTTAGTTTACCTCGGCTGGGTTATGGGGTCCGAACTGCATACATTTTCTTCATTAGGGGTGACTGGTGAATGATGAGGGCCCTTCCACTCCAGGGAGTGTGGCCTCATTGGGTGCCTGCCACATCCCAATCACTCCGAGTTGTCTGTTGGTGGGAGCTAAAGTGAGTCACATCCATAGATAATGGCACAGTAGGGACAGTGCCGGGGGGTGGGGGGGAGGAGATAATACCTGAGTCATTTCATGTGCTATTTCCAGGACAAAAAGAGTATTTGGGAAATACAAAGACATTTGATAATTCTGAACAGCTCATTAAGTTACCCGGCTCATTCCCAAAGAGAAAGAGCTTCCAAATCTGCATTCATATTGCTAAGGGGGAGCATCAGGAATCACTCCTGCACAGATTTTTGGCCAGCATCGGGATGCTTTTTTTTTTTTTTTCTGAAGACATTCCCTCTATTGCCTGCTGCTTGCTGCTTCATAACACTTGACAAATTCACAGTTCTTAAAAGCCCCCATAAATGTTTTGTAAATTGCTCCATTTTATCAGGGAGTTCTCCCAGCCTTGTCCCTGATAGTGACCATGTTTTCATTCCCCAGTCCTTGTTTATCTTTATTTTTATGCATTTTCCAAGCTGAAAGCCTGTCATTATTAGGATCTGCATTCTTGTTATTACCACAATGTTACCCACACAGAAGATCCCCATCTGCAAGCTGGAAATTCCCACAGTCTGAAGATACTCACTACTCCCAACAAACTCATAAAAAACAGGAATCAACAAAGCCATCTAGGGAGAGATTTTTAAGACACCCCAACCTTGTCTCATTGTGTCGGGAAATATGCGAGTGCGCGTGCTCACTTCTCGGAAGTGGCTAATGCTAAGGCGAGAGCCCAAACAGGACTGGATTAGAGGCAGAGAGAAGCCAGAGAGTTCCATTTAGACAGGAGTAATTTCCGGGTTTGTGGGTGTGGGGGAGAGAACTGAGCAGTGATGGGGGGCAGGGGACGGGCCCGGAGGAAGCACAGTGAGTTAGTAAAATTGCACTGGAGACCTGAAATTATAGACCTGTTTGGAATATTAATCCCCACAGCTGCAAGAAGGAGGCTAGCCGATTGAAACTTGCTTGGAATACTTTCCTGGACAAGTTCTATTAAAAATGAGATAGTGTACTGTAAATATAGGCCCGTGTGTTCCAGCATTTTGTCAGCACTCCAGTGCCTGATTCATTCCCAATAGCACAATCCACTGGATATTATACCGGGTCTGTAAGGAGCAGCCGGCACATGTTTCCATCACTCAGAACGGCCACCTTTTTAAGCACGGGCATGTAAATGAAATATCTCCTCCCGTCAAGCCCACCTCGGGCCTGGTACCCAGCAGAGGCTGACAGGCTGCCGTTTGTAGCGGGAAATCAGCGTCTATGCTAATGATGCGTATCAATCCACGCGTTCACACTCAACCTTCATACCGACAAGAAGCCAGGTCAACTGCACGGCATCCACTTTCAGAGAGAAAAGAAATCCAACGAGAAACCAATTTTCCTAGAAGAGCTGCCTGGCCCATGTTTAATTTCTACCCCGAAAGTCCACTGTTCAGAGATTATTTAATAATTGCAGCCAGGACGGGCTGGGTGATCACACTGAAGTAATACTTCTCCTTCTCCAATCTTGCAGCCAGTCTTCAGGGTGATCTCTAAAATATTTCACAATACTTTGGAAAGTACCTGGACTGGGGGGGGGGGGTGTTCATGGTTATTCAGAAGAGAGTCCTCCCCAAGTGACATGGGGGGGGGGGCATCTACTTTCGCCAATGTACTCATCTCGAGGCCGCCCAGGGAAATCTCTGAGCCATTCTCCGAATTCCTCATTCATTTCCAGGATGGCCACATCTGACGCTAGTGGCATCGGCCTTAAATCACAGTGTGGGAGGGAGCAAGCCCTCCCCTCGGAGCTGGATTGAAACTGCTCCACCAAGCATCGCCGGTGCCCGGCTCAGCAGAGGAGATAGTAGTTGCTTAATAGAGACAACTGGTGACTCTGTCTCCTCATGGGAGGTCCCAGGCCACGGCCGAGCCTGAATTGAGGAGAGAAACTGATTGGCATCAGGAAGCTGCTAAACTACTAAGATAGACTCCACGCCTAAGCCTGCTTCTTCTTGCTCCCCGCTCTGTAGGTTAACTAGTGGGGGAAGGAGAGTCCACATATGAGGCTCGGGAACATCACATCTGCTCTGATTAGTGTGCCATTGCTTCTGTTTATCTGACAGTTCAGGGGAGCCCCGGATAGAGACAGGGCAGGAGAAGAGTGTTCCCAGCCACAGGAGAAGGAGGAGGCCACAGCTAGAGGGCATGTGAGAGCTACCCTAAAGCCCACGGGCTGGAGACGGCTGTGTGAAAATAGAATGTGGCAAAGACAATAAGAAGTAGCCGGGAACATAAGGTGAAAGGTCCCAAGAACACCTCTGTGTTCTATAGCCTACCTCCCGTGGGCTGTGGGTCTTTGTGCCTGTGCCCAATACATATGGGTGAGAGCACGGATATCAGGCATGAGAGGACCGGTCAAGAGGAGGGTAAGGCATCATCTTTAGGGTTGTCTGTCTTCTGGCAATGGTTCCTCCTCCAAAGCCCGGGCAACCCTCACCCCCAGCTGTCAGAGAGTTCTCGCCAGGGGTGGCATCCACCACCACCATACAAGGAGTGTGTGATCACGCGGTCTTGCTGTTACTGGATGCGGGTCATATCCTGTGTAAGTCCTTGGACACTTGGCAGAATTATTACCAGGTTATAAATCCAGGGTTTTAACAGTTATAAAGCCCGGTGAACGGCTAAAGCCCAAATGTGGTTTCAGAACTGACACTGACGAAGCTGTTTGGGAATAACCTCATTTCCTGATGAGTCAGGGGTGGGTTCCCACAGCCTTCGGTTCCACTGGGGGCTTTGGCGTGGGGGGAGGGGGACTGGGCGGGGGCTGCCTGGAGCCCACCCAGCCTTTTCATACTGTTACCACCTGCAGGTGTTCAAATGACAGACCCCAAAGGGATGTGCCCATGTTCTGACCTGCCCCCCCCCCCAGAACTTACAAATGTAAAAAGAGGCTCTTATGTGGAAAATGGATTTTGCTGGTCAAATATCACAAAGAGTCACCATGTGGGATCACATGAATGACCCTAGGTCCACCGACAAAGATCCTTGAAAAGAAAGACAATTAGGAGCTGAGTAGAGAAGACGGTGTAGTATAACAGGATCGCAGAGGGGAATAATGGCTTGAAGCCCTAGAAGCTGAAAGAGGCAGGAAATATGTTCCCCGGGACCCCCTAGAGGGAGCGCAGCCTGCCTATGGCTTCACTATGGACTTCTGGTCTCAGAATCTGTAAATGCCTGCTGCCCCCAGCCTCCCAGCCTGTGGAGAGCAGCTATCACACCCTCAGGAGACCCACACCCGACCCAGGACATTCTCAGAGGCCTTACTTTATCCGAAGGGTAACTCATGCCATGAAAACTCTAACTCAATAGACACAACCTAGCTTCAGTTGGCCAAAAAATTTCTGTCACAATGGAAAGTCACATGTAACACACCTGCGTTCAGGAAGTCCCACAGACCTCTGGGCTTTGTGTCCTCGAACATGCCTAGGAATCAGGGCTGAGGTCTGGTATCTCCCCAAATTCATTCACTGACCCTCTACCCACCGGTGGTGGTATTGGGATATGATTAGTGAAGTAACATGAATGGACTTGGTATCCATGTGAATGAGACCTCACGTGGATTCTGCCCTTTCCTGATACTCCATAAGGACACGGTGGAATAAGGCATGTATGTGAGCCAGGAAGCGGTTCCCTGCCATGCACTGACTCGGCCAATAGCTTGATCTTACGCTTTCCAGTTTCCAATCCCTCCTCCCTCCATGTGTGTGTGTGTGTGTGTGTCTGTGTGTGTGTGTGTGTGTGTGTGTGTGTGATGTATAGATTTTTGTCAGTGCAGGCACAAACATTGCCACAGTGTGTTTCTGGAGGTCAGAGTCAACCTAAATGGCTGGCCCTTGCCGTCAACGTTGTTTGATACAGGGCCTCTTATTCTGCATCTATTTATGCCAGGCTGGAAGCTCGAGCGCTTCTGGGACTACTCCTGTCTCCATCTACCATCTCCTCATATAGACAGTGGGCTTACCGACGTGAGCGACCACACGCCCCTTCTCATGGATTCTGAGAATTCCAGCTCAGGTCCACACAGTCATGTGACCAGCACTTCTCCTACTGGACCATCCCCAGCCACTCTAGGATGTCTTCTTATTAAAACCCCCAAACAACTAAGACGCCATTGTACACTTGCTAGGTCCCAACCCCCAAAGCCCCAGAATGGCAGTGTCCCTGACAGTGTCCAGAATGACAGTCTGGGCTTGGCTCTGGCTGGACTCTGGTGGGGTCAACAGAAGGATTGCTGGTGGATAAACACAAGCTTCCCAGCAGCATTCCTCAGAAACCTCTGAACCGGTCTCTGTGTTCCAGAAAGAGCCATTATTTCCCTTCCGTCCCCCACCTCTGGCAAACAGGGCACCTCGTTCCCTGGCAGCACATACCTGCACCACATCTCACAGTCCCCATGCCAGCTCCCAGGCTGCTCTAGCTTGCACACCTTTCTTCAGCTTGCAGCCACCTGCTCTCTGTAGAACAGGGAAGAAGTTTCCCTACCTTTGCCATCCTCTCCGCCTCCTGGGAGGCAGCCATGGCAGCTTTGAACCTCCCCACCCAAACCTTCTTTCCACACGGGGAGCCGTCTAGTTTGGTTGCTTTACCCGTGCCCTCACAACACCTAATTTGGACTCCCAAATAGGAATATTAATTTCCCAGGCCATGTTCCCATGTCACCATTACGTCTGTGCTTCAGTTACTTTCTAGTGCCAGGACGAAACACCATGACTGTCTTAGCTAGGGTTTCTACTGCTGTGAAGAGACACCATGACCACAGCAACTCTTACAAAGGGAAATACTGAATGGGGTGGCTTACGATTCAGAGGTGCAGTCCATTCCCATCATGTTGGGATGTGGCAGTGTGCGAGCAGACCACACAGGAGAAGTACCTGGGAGCTCTACACTTGGTGCAGGCAGCAGGAAGTGAATTGAGACAGTAGGTGCTATCTTGAGCATAGGAGACCTCAAGGGCCGCCCCCACAGTGACACACTTCCTTTAGGAAAGCCACACCTCCTCCAACAAGGCCACACCTACCTCACTGCAGCCCCACCTCCTAATAGTGCCACTCCCTATGAGCTTATGGGGGCCAATGACATTCAAACTATCCCATTGGCCAAGGCACCTTATAAAATGACATGTTTAATTCGGGGCTTACCGTTTCAGAAGGCTGTTGGAGAACGTTTTGGCAGGCAGACATGGAGCTGACTCAGTAACTGAGAGCTCACGTCTTGAGACAATAAGCCTGAGGCAGAGAAAGCAAATTGGGAATGTTATGGGCTTCTGAAAACTCAGAGCCTGAAGTAGGTGACACACCTCCCCCAACAAGGCCACACCTCCTAATCCTCCCTAAATGGTTTCGCCGACTGAGGACCAAGCATTCAAACTCATAAGCCTCTGGGAGCCGTTCTCTCATATTTTTGGTTGTGAGCCCTGCCTTCAATGGCTGAGCCATCTCTCCAGTCCTATGGGGGTCATTGTTATCCAAATCATAACATTCTAGTCACTGGCCCCCATAAGCTATGAGCATAGCAAAATGCAAAACACACTTAGTTCAACTTCAAAAGTCCCCATAGTCTTTCAGTCTCAACAGTTTAAAAGTCCGAGAAGTCTCTTCTGAGACTCAAGGCAATCACATTTTTTTTTTTATTTTTGAGGTTGTATTTTAACTGTATAATTTTTCTTCCCCTTTCCTCCCTCCAGTACCTCCCACATTCCCCTCTCTGCTCTCCTTCAAATTCATGGCCTCTTTTTCTTCAATTGCAATTACATGTACATATGTGTTGGTATACATGTATGTGCCCAAATATCGCCTGTTGAGTCCATAATCTGTCACTTGTATGTAGGTGTTCAGGGTTGACTTTTTGGCACTGGGCAACCAATCGGCGCGCCCATTCCTGGGAAGAGTCTCTTTTCCCACTCCCAGCCTCACTCGGTTGAAAGCTTTTGTTTCTTTTTTGTTTTTATGTTTTGTGTTGTTGTTGTTGTTGTTGTTGTTGTTGTTGTTGTTGTTGTTGTTGTTTTTGAGACAGAGTCTCACTCCGTACCCCTGGCTGTCCTGGAACTCATTATGTAGACTAGGACAGCCTAGAACTCACAGAGGCACATCTGCCCCTGCCTTGCAAGTTAAAGACCTCAGACACCGCTCCCCGTGTAAGGCGACCTCTTCACTGCATCCACTTGTAAAATCAAAATCAAAAAGGAAATTACGTGCTTCCAACATACAATGGTACAGATGATACATACAACAGCCCCCATACAATGGTACAGATGATACATACAACATTGGCCCCCATAACAAAAAGGAAATTACGTGCTTCCAACATACAATGATACACATTATCATTCAAAAAGGGGAAAAAATGAGGGTATCGTGATGAAATACTGGACCAAAGCATGACCAAAATCAAGCAGGGCAAACTCTAAATCCTGTAATTCTATGTCTGATGTCACAGGGCTTAGATGGCTCTGACCTTCAAATTTGCTGCCTACAACAATCTGCAAAAACACATGCATCATTCCGAATGTAAGCTCAAATCAGGTCAGCAATGCTGATTGGTCGTCCTCCTAAGGTAAAAGAAAAGAAAAAAAAAAGAAAAGAAAAAGAATTGAATGGCCATAGCCAGGGAGAAATAAACTGGCTTTGATGCTCTGACCCATAAAGACATAAAATAAACACCGTGTGGGTGGAGTCCCCACAGTGCTAGCCATGTATTCCCACAAAGCAGGGGCAGACAGAGCCCACATATCCTATACAGATCGTGTGTCCTGTGGGTCCATGGACACAACCTCAGATGTGTTATCTTGCACACAAAAGAAACATTGAAAGGATGGAAGCATGAGCCCTAGAATGTGGTGATATATTGTGTGCCCTAATAAACTTGCCTGAGGATCAGGGGACAGAGCCGCCACTAGATTAGACATAGAGGTAGGGCAGTGGTTGCACACACCATTAACCCCATCCATCACTCAAGAGGCAGAGATCCATCTGTGAGTTCAAGGCCACACTAGGCTACATGAGATTGATCCAGTCTAAGAGAGAAACAGAGCCAGGCAGTGGTGGCACACACCCTTAATCCCAGCACTTGAGATCTCATGCTTTTGCTTGGGAAGCACACATGCCTTTAATCCCAGGAAGTAAGACGGCTGGGCAGAGAAAGGTATATAAGGTGTGAGGAAACCAGGAACTCTCTCTCTTTTAGGCTGAGGATTTTGTAGAGGTAAGAACTAGTGGCTGGCTGTTCTGCTTCTCTGATCTTTCTGCTTTCACCCAGATATCTGGCTCTGGGTTTTTTATTAAAAGACCATCTGAGATTTGAATACTAGAACTCTCACTGGTCAGCAGATCTAGTAGCTCAACTTGTCATTCTTGCCTGGAAAGTCGGGCTCAGAGCAGCTCCCTCAGTAGAGGATGACAGTGGACAGCTGCTGTCAGCTGCTGCGATGTCCTAAACAAAGCTGTGCTCCGCCTTCATTCTTGTGCTCTGACCTACCATGGTACTCAGGGCTTGGAAGACGCTTTTGCCACACAAGGCCAGCAGTCTCTCATGAATATGGCTAAACCCTTTCTGGGTCAGGGGATTCAGGTCTCATAGTTACTAAGTCTTTCTCCATCTTCAAATTTCTAATATTTTGGTAGTTAGAGATTTTGTTTGTTTTGCATTTGTAATGTTTAACATTTTTTTTCTTGGATTTCCTTTTGGATTTCATTCAACTGTGTCCTACTGTTTCTCTTAATTGAGGTGAAATTTACATAACATAAAATGGGCCATTTCAAAGTGAATAATTTAGTGACATTTAGCACTTTAACAATATTGTACACCTCCTCCATCTAGTTCCAAAACATTTCATCTCCCCAGAAGGAAATCCTATACCCATGAATCAGATACCCTGCAACCCCATAACCACTATACCCAGAAAACCACAAATTGGTTTCCTGTCTCTAGGTCTCCAGTAGTATATTCTGTATATGTCCTTGCATAGACTCTTAGAATATATAACTATTTTGTGTTCAGTTTCTGATAAACAGAATACTGTTTCCAAGGTTCATCTGTGTTATGATATGCACCAGCCACAGGTTCTTTTCTTTTATGATGGAATAATATTTCATTATGTATATATTCCAGAATCCATTCACTTAATATTGATAGACACTTTTGCCCATTGTGAACAATGCATTATGAATATGCGTATGTGTGTATGTGTGTGTGTGTGTGTGTGTGTGTGTTCAGTTCTCCAACCTCCAAGGGGAATTAGCTGCTTCATATAGTGAGTCTGTGTTGAGGTTGCCAAACTCACCATTCTGTGAGCTTGTTGAAGGTCTCCTGGTGGCTGCACTGTCCTACACCCCCTCCACATGTGGCCTGTGACCTTCCAGTTGGATGTGCTTCCTTGCAGATCATCTACCTGTGCAGGCTGGACACATGCATATCTTCTCTTGGGATAGACGTATCCAAGTCCTTTGCCTATTTTATCCATTATTGGAAGATAAAATGAACGCTGTTCATATATTGACAAAACAATAAACATTGTTCATTAATTCAACTTGCAAATCCATTGTCAAACATATGATTTACAAATACTTTGTAGAGTTTTTTTTTAATGTTCTTATTTGATTAACATTTTATTTCACACATTAAGCACAACTGGTTGCTTCTCTGATCACACAGCGTCTGCAGGAGGGCTGTTCTTCGGAAGTCTTGAGACTGCTCCCCAAGTCATGCTGCAGGCCTGGGATTCCCCACACTCACAGGCAGGTGGGGGCTGAGCTAAATGGGAAATTACTCAGGAAAAATGGCTTGGGAAGTCAGAATGGCTGTTAAGAGTTTCTTGGGATTCAATTCTGGCTTGTCTTACTTAACAACCCTGTAAGTCCAGGCTGACTTGAAGACCCTTGACATCTTTATCCTTTTCTTGTGTTTAATGGGAACAATCATGGTACACATCTCCTACGGACCACGGAGACACAGCATTCAAGAGGTGTACTGAGAACACATGAGCTATCCATAATATGTTTGTAGTGAAATCTCATAAAAAGTAAACACAGATTAGCATGCTTATAGCCTCTTCGGCAGTTAGTCCAGTTGATGCGGCCGAATGGCTATTGCCTTCATCAGAAGGTATAATCCCTGCACTGCTTTCCTGCTCAGATTAGCTCTACAGAAGAAAGGCTTCTCTCCTCCAAGCAGACAGTGAGCGGGCGAGCAGATCTGCTGGTCCCGGAGCCACAGCTGTGGGCCAGATGGCGAGATGCTGAGGCCATCACAGCCCAACAGCCCACAGGTCTTCTCTGCGCCAACTAGAGACTTGAAAAGAAAACGGGCAATAATAATAAATTAACCCCAAACCTTAATAAACTGTTAATCCAGTCTTTCCTGAATAGCCCTGGTGTTTTTGTAATTTGCCTAAGGAGAGGAAAGAGAAGAAAGGTGCCCAGCTCAGTCTAGCCGCACAAGGACCTCTTAAGGAGTGCCAAGTGCAAAATTTCCCTTGATGATGGAAAGAACAGAGTCATCGGCAGAACAGGGTCCCACATGATGTGGTGATGTCCACAGGCATCAAGACTAACTCAGAGGTGGAAGGAGAGATTAGAGGCTGCTCTCCTATAAAATATGTCCTGACTGGCGTGGCCCTCCTCTCCCTGTTCTAGGGCATGGCTCAGGCAGATTGGCCATCCTCACCCTGGGCGAGGTATTTCTAGCATGGTCAGGCAAGTGTGATCCTTCTCCTCATGATTGATGAAGGAAGGGTATGCAGTGGGGGAGTTAGGGGTGACAGGGCCCTCCTCACAATGACTACTGAAGCAGTTTCCGGAGTGCCTCGGGAGTGAACGGCCCTCACAATCCTTGGTGAGCTTGTTTCTAGCTAAGGAGCTACATGGCGCTCCCCACTGTCATTGCCGAGGGGATTTCAGGTGTGTGGCTCAGGGGCAGTGTGGCCATCATGACTTTGCATTCCCCATGTAACACTCATCAATAGTCCGTCCAAGTGACGCAAATGTAAGAACCCGTGTCTACCCATCAGTGAATATCTGCTGCTTGGGCAACTGGATCAGACACTTGCATACATCTGGAGTTTCCCAGCATTCCCTCCTCATGGTTGAAGACTAATTGGTAGCCACAGGGACAATGGCGCATGGCCCAAAACGGTCCAAGAGGTAAGATATTGTTCAGAATTTTCCTCCCTTCTTTCAAAATGTGCTGTATCGATATTTGACTCCTTGATGTATAATTTTTTTTTGTTCAGCATTAAATATTTTAAACTATTGGGTGGAAGTCCTGGTAGAGGAAATCATTTTCCTAGTGTTTCTTACACAGCACACTTTACCTTCACTCCAGGTTCAACAGTATGAGGGGGAAAGCTAAATTTCAGAAAGAAGGAAGCCACAGAAAGATGTATGGGGATATAAGAGTTTGGGGGTTGTGGTGGTTTAAATAAGAATGTCTCACCGGGCGGTGGTGGTGCATGCCTTTAATCCCAGCACTCGGGAGGCAGAGCCAGGTGGATCTCTGTGAGTTCGAGGCCAGCCTGGTCTACAGAGAGAGATCCAGGAAAGGCGCAAAGCTACACAGAGAAACCTTGTCTTGAAAGAAAAAGAATGTCTCCCATAGGCACATATACTTGAATGCTTGCTCACCATATGGTAGAACTGTCTGGAAAGAATTAGGAGGTACGGTCTTTTAGAAGGAGGTATATCAGTAGGGACAGGCTTTGAGGTTTCAAAAGACTTGTACCATTCCCAGCTCTGCTCGCTCTCTCTCTCTCTCTCTCTCTCTCTCTCTCTCTCTCTCTCTCTCTCTCTCTCTCTCTCTGCCTCCAACTTGTGGATCAGTGTGTAAGCACTCAGCTGTTCCTGCCACCATGTCTTTGCTCTGCCGCCATCATGGACTCTAACCCTCTGAACCCATACACCTCAAATTAAATACTTTCTTTTATAAGTTCCCTTAGTCGTGGTGTTTCACCACAGCAATAGGAAAGTCATTAAGGCAGAGGCTGATCATGGATGTAAGGTATGGCAGGGCCAGCTCGGTCCTCTAGGACTGGAGGGGATGGAGTGGAAGAAGCAGACATAAACCGGAACAAAGTCATAGCTGCCCAGAGCAGTCATCACCTTTCCCATGATGCAATGAGGCCAGCGGCATGCCCAGCTCAAGACCAACTGGCTCAGACCAAAGGCAAAAGCTTCAGGCAGGCTGCATCATCTCACCTCTCCCTCTGCTTCTTATCCTTTGCCCTTCATTAATCGTACCTCTCACTCTGCACCAGACACACTGGCCCTGGGTCTGGCCCTACCCTGGAACCTGCCAGCCAAATACTTCCTCCCAGCTCTTCCCGTAGGTCTACACCAGGATAATCTCATGGTTACTTTGGCTTTCTCAATCTCCTTCAGATCTTTACTCCTATGATCACCACATTTTAATTATAAACCAGTGTTTACTCAGCCACTGTTCCTCATTTCCCTACTCTGAGTCTCCTGTAGATTCTTCTCACCCATTTGTACTATATTATTTGTAACTGATTAATTAATTTGTATGTGTTATGTATGTGTGCTTGCTTGAGTTTATGTACACCATGTAAGTGCAAGCCTGTGGGGGGTCAGATGAGGGCTGATATTGGAGTTATGGTTGGTTGTAAGCCATCATGCAGGTGCTGAGAACATGACCTGAATCCTCTGTGAAAGCAAGAAGGTCTCTGTCCTGGCTAGTTTTATGCCAACTTGACATAAACTAGAGTCATCAGAGATGAAGGGGCCTCAGTTGAGAAAATGTGTCTATAAAACTGGGCCATAGGCAAACCTGTAGGGCATTTTCTTAATTAATGATTGATGAGGCAGAGCCCAGCCCACCGTGGGCTGGTAGTCCTGGCCTGGTGGTCCTGAGTTCTATAAGAAAGCAGGTTGAGCAAGCCATGGGGAAGCAAGCCAGTGAGCAGCTCCCCTCAGTGGCCTCTGCATCAGCTCCTGCCTCCAGGTTCCTGCCCTCACTGATTTTGATGATGAACTGTTATAGTGAACTGTGAGAGAAATAAACCCTCTCCTCCTCAAGTTGTTTCTGGTCATGATGTTTTGTCACAGCAATAGTAATCCCAACTAAGACAAGCTCTTAGCCATTGAGCCATCTCCCCAGTCCCTGTTTTTATTATTGATAATTGCCTACATACTCCTGTCTGAGTCACTGTTCTATTGCTGTGAAGAGACAACATGGCCAAGGCAAGTCTTATTAAAAAAAAAAAAAAAAAAAAGCATTCCATTGGGAGCTTCCTTACAGTTTCAGAGGGTTAGTCCATGATCACCATGGTCGGGGGTATGGCATCAAGCATGGTACTGGAACAGTAGCTGAGAGCTACACCCTGATCCACAAGTAGAGAGAGTCTGGGACTGGTAGGGGCTTTTGAAACCTCAAAGCGCACCCTCAAGTGACACACTTCCTCCAAGGCCCCAAATCCTTATCTTTCTAAGCCTTTCAAGGAGAGCCACTTCCCAGTGACTGAACATTCAAACATATGAGCCTATAGGGGCCATTCATATTCAAAGCACCACACCTCCTCTCCATCAATGTTTATATTTTCAGTCTGTTTTGTTATCTCAGTGAGTGAGCAGTGACTGTAGCTGCCCACAGATACGTCACCAGTGAAGTAATTGATAGGACCATCTCTACATTTAGTGCAGCAATGGTGACACTAACAAACTTCCCACAGATGTATAGTGGATGGGTAGAAACATGATCAATAAGCAAACCTTCTTCGTGTTCCAACACAAAGTCAGAAATTCTACACAGAAGCACACATCCATCTGGTTCTGCCTTGAAAAGACAAAATTCGGAATGGCTGTGCTGTTTAAAGTATCTGCTTGGTCTTCATGAAGCCCAGATTGGATCCCAAACATGGCAAGAGAAACAAGTCAGTTGTAATTTTTGTTTAAAACAATAATTGTTAGGTGGCAAAAATAATCCCCAGGGAACCTCATCCTGCTGTTAAGAACCAGTTACTTCCAGAACAGTGACTCTCTTTAGTCTCCGTTCCCCTTCAAGCCAAAATGGGAAACGTGGCCATACATGTCGCCATCTTCCCGGCTAGCTCCTGGAGACTCTGCCCAGCAGTGTCCTCTGCCACCCCCTCTCCCCGTCTCCCAGGCCATCAGCTAACCATCGGCTGCCTTCATGAGCTAACCTCCACCCTTTTCTCTCCAAGATGGCGGCCCCGCTCGACCCCCTTTCTGCAGATGTGACTCTGTGGTGATGGCTTCACCTCTCTCTTTCTTCCAAATGTCTCTGTAAGACAACAAAATTATTATGATCAAATTCTCTATCTGTTTTTTTTCTTACGTTAAAATCGTGATTTCACTAGTTATGAAGATTACAGCTGGCACCCCCGATTTACGGCAGCCCATTATGAATCATCCTACCAGCCAGACATCAAAGGTGTTCTGCTTAGTGTTTTCCTTCCTGCCCTTTGCGTCTGAAGCACATTCTACATATCACAAAATAAATTCCACATGTATATATGCGCATACATAATATACATATATGCATTTGTATGATGAACTCCATAAGGCAGTCTTTACTATTGTTTTTAGAAATTTAGGAAGCTTGAAATTTAGGAAGATAAATACACAAATTCATCTTGTCTAGTACATTTATTTGCTTCATTAAGAAAACCTCTATAATTTCTTACAATGGGTAATATATCTGTCTTTGTTTTGCTAAATTCTTTATTTCATCTTGGTTTCTGAAGGGGTATTTCTCTAACTGCAACATTTTTAAAAGATCTGTTTTGTCTTTAACTTTGTGTCTGTGTCTGTGCAAGTGAACACAGGTGCCCACCGAGGGTCCTCCTGGAGCTGGGAATGTGGGGCAGGGAATCTAACTCGGGTGCTCCGCCAGCCATCGCACTAGCTAGCTCTAACTGGCTGTTTATTTGTTAGGATTCTCCCATTCAGATTTATAATGTCATCGTCTTCTGGACTTCACAGTCTCTGTTGGAAATTCAGTCTAAACTCTGGTTGTTGAGCCTGTTTTGGTCTGGGTGTGTCATGTCCCCTCTTCTCCGCCCCCCCCCCCCCCCGAAGCTATGTTCACTGGAATCAAGAAGCCTCAGCATGGTTGCCTTTAGATTTGAACTTCCAAATCGATTTTTAATATATTTTATTTTATAATTAACTTGATTTCACATATCGGCCATGGATTCCCCCGTCCTCCCTCCTCCCATCCCCCAGCCCTCCCCCTCAATCCACCCCCCCATTCCCACTTCCTCCAAGGCAAGGTCTCCCCTGGGGAGTCAGCCCAGCCTGGTAGACTCAGTCTAGGCAGGTCTAGTCCCCTCCTCCCTACACCAAGGCTGAGCAAAGTATCCCAGTATAGGTCCCAGGCTCCAAAAAGCCAGCCCATGCACCAAGGACAGGTCCCAGCTCCACTGCCGGGGGACCTCCCAAACAGTAAAGAGGACCCTGAGAAAGACACAGGGATTGCCCAAGGACAGAGAAATGGATGAGATCTACATGAGCAAACTGGGGGTGGGGGTGGGGGGTAATGGAGGCCAAGGGTCTAGATCAGGAGCAGAGTGGGAGAACAGGGAGGGAGATACCATGATGAATGAAGACCCCAGGGGAATAGGAAGAAGCAGAGTGCTGGAGAGGTCTCCAGAAATCCACAAAGATACCTCCACTGTAGACTACTGGCAATGGTTGAATGAGTGCCTGAGCTGACCTGCTCGGGTGATCGGATGGCCAAACACCATAACTGTCATGATAGAACTCTCATCCAGTGTCTGCTGGAAGCAGATGCAGAGATCCAGGCCATGTCCCAGGTGGAGCTCCTGGAGTCCAATCAGCGAGAGAGAGGAGGGATTGTATGAGCAAGAGATATTGAGACCAGGATTGGAAAAAGCACAGGGACAAATACCCAAACTATTGGAAACGCATGAACTGTGAACCAGTGGCTAAGGAGTCCCCATGGAACTTGACCGACCGGGCCCTCTGGATAAGTGGGACAGTTGATTAGCTTGAACCAAATTGATGTTTAAAAAATCTTATTCCTCTAATTTCAAATGCTTATTTCCCACAGGTACCCTGTACTCCAATTACATGCATGTTAGGTGCCATCAATATATCCCATGTCTGAAATTTAATTTTTCAGTTGCATTTTCTCCCTTTGATTAAAAAAAAAATCCTTGCATTTTTTAGTGCATGTGCACTTGTGTGTGTGTGTGTGTGTGTGTGTGTGTGTGTGCTCACACACATGAATGCATACCACAGTGTGCACAGGGAGGTAAGAGGATAACTTTTGGAAGTCAATTCCCCCCTTCCACCCTGAGGGCGGCAGGGAAGGAACCCAGGTTATCAGGCTTGGCAGCATGTGTCCTTAAACACTGAGCCATCTCTCCAGAGCTTACATTTGGATTTTTTCCATTCTTTTTTTTTTCTAATTCACTAAAACTGTTTTCTACAGAGTTTAAAATAGTTTTTTTAAACAATAAAATGAACTCTCAACTTCAGATGCTGTGTCATTGTGGTCTTGAATAACAACTGGATTATTCTGCATATCCCTGGCCAAATTTGCATTCAAGGAATGGTATTCATTTGTAGGGTGTATCCTTTATTCCCTAGGTGCGGATCCTGGGCATTGGCCTGGGCTCTTCTTTCTACTACTAATTAACCGAGGGTTCTTCTGTGAATTCAAGGTAGAAATCATAAAGGGGCAGGCAACATGATGCAGGGAGGCTTTCCTGAGACTCAAGTTAGAAGTAGTCTTTGCAAGCACAAAGGAGATATGGAAGTTGGGTATCTGACTGGTTCTCCAAAGGAGCCAAGAGTGGCGCTCACAGGCACATCTTTACCCAGTTGGCACTTGCAGGCAACCCCAGGGTTTCTGCCGTCTACCCTGCACAGGGCTGCACTAGACCCAGAGGTTTTCTAGGCTAGTAAATCCAGTCACTGTAGGAGCAGGGAGGCCAGAAAAAGCATGGAAGAGGAGGCAGCAGCTCCTGAGCCATCAGTGGGAACATCTTACAGAGAGTCTGTGGAGGCTTGGTGAGGAAATCTGGAGTTCCCTGTGTGGTCTCCCGCTCCCATCCAGGGTAAAGCCCATCCATTACCCCACTCCATGGAAAGGTTGGATTCTTGTCAACTCTTCTGTCTGACGTTCCTAGTTCTGTTGTTTTTGGAGAATCCGCCACAGACTGGCAAGTCATTCAAGAGAAATGGCCTACAAAGGATTGAATGTTTCATTTCCTTTTTTGTGGCATTTTGCTTTCACATTTTAATTTCCTTAAGAACCTTAAATCTGACTTTATTTTTTTCCCAGACATTGAAATCATCACTGTTTTCTTGGGTTCTTCTCCTCCTGTGTTTTTCCGAGGTGAATACAGGCCTGACTGTGGATTTCCTTCCTGGAAGTCTATGGATGAAACCCATCATGGCTCAGAATTTCGCTCAAAAGCAAGTGACATAATCTTTCTAGCTTTTATGATTGTTTTGGGGAGAGAAGATGATTAAATAATCTAATGTAAACTTGTCTATCCAGGTTAGAAAAAGAGATCTTACTCTTGTCCTTGGGGAGGGAAAACATCTATATTTCCAAAGCTAAATTATCCCTTGAGTTTTAATTCCTTTCCCCCTCCAGAAACCCTATTTCATCTTTAATTCTCTTTCCAACACTGGCCCCAGAAGCCAGGGATCCACCCACTTCTACACATTTGTTGGTCTAGAGTTTCCTGCAAACAGAGTCACACAACATACGCTGTTTGCTCAACCGTTGGCCCAGATGATGTGTTCGGCTGTAACCATGTAGCTGTGCCCACCTCTCTGGTATCACAGCTGTGCCCACCTCTCTGGTATATCATAGCTGTGCCCACCTCTCTAGGTATCATTCTGCCCCTATTGCTCCAATAAATCTTCGCTGTTGTTGCTCATCCACTGTAGGTCTTCTCTGATTTCATTCGATGAGGGGCACTGGGTTGTTTCTATCATAGGCCTGCTAGGAGCACCTATCAACACTCAGTTACAAGTGTGCAAATCTCTCTCTGTGAAAATGCTGACAAAGGCATTACAGCATCGCAGGATAAAACGGTGATAAACTGCAGGAGCAACTGCCACTCAGATCGCCATTTTATGGAATCGTTGCTCCGCAAACTCACCCATGTTTCTCATCCTCCGTCTTTCTAATTTTACTTTTGCCATTTGTTTTTATAAATGCTGAAATGGCTGAGAAGCCCAGCCTGGAAGGATCCCCTCACGGCTCACAGGACAGACTGTGTGCCCTTCCAGTTCACATGACAGGGCAGGTGGAATGATTTTGATTCTTCCAAATTAACCCAAGTATATGCTGTAAGGTTGGAAGCAGATTTCACATGCATCCCGGAAACATACACCTGTGCAGGTCCTCCTCGGAGGTAGCAAGAAGGAATGACTTGTGGGTGGGGAGCCATGGGCATCAGGTACTATTTAAAAAGGCCCTTTCATGTGAAAAGGTGTGATATATATATAAAGTTAGAGTTATATATGTAGGAATGTGCATACGTGTATTTATGAAATGCATAAATCCAAAGGTCCTGTGCATACTGGAGAGGCTTGTTTCTCTGACCTAAACATATGCTCACCCAGCCTTTGTTCCACCAATGAACTTAACAACTGTGCTAGAAGAAGTATGGTGCTATGTGGAGAGGAGGGGAGTACAAGGTCACTGGCTCCAGCATTGCACCAGGAAGAGCCACCACAGCCTGCCTACTTGCACCAGAAATGTGGAGCAGACAGCAGCCTTTCAAAGCTATCTCATCAGCATATGGTTTTTTTGGAATAGTTGTGTTGAAAAGGTAGGAAATACTGTACCCTCTTTCCATGCCGTACATTAATGAAATGCTGTACAGTTATCTGTTTAATTCTAAAAGTTAGGGATATGATGACATGTCATTGAGAAACACAGATAAATGAGCACAATTCTAGAGATGTAACATAGGAAAGTTTATGTAGCTATACTTTGAAAAAAGAAAGAAAAATCAATCAGCCGTAACAGTGACCTTGGGGTGGCATGTGAACTGATGGCCAGTTCCTGTATCCAGGGATATCCAGAATGTCCTCACTGTGTGGTCACAGTGCCTAGGGGCAGTGAGCATTGCCAAGTGTTGCCACCCTGCACACTGAGGTATGGTCTGTGAGAGCAAATTGTTCCCATTCCCTGTGGTCACTGTGGATGTCAGTGAGAGGTGATGATATACACATAACCAGGTGGTATTCTTAACTAGGTATCATTCTGCCCCTATTGCTCCAATAAATCTACACAGCGTCTTAAAGCAAGGGAGAAGCAGCTGCAGTAACATTGACAGAGGACCTGGCTATTAAGCTGTCTGCAGACTCTAGAATCAGTGAAATGTTTGACAGCGCAGGGACAAATACGTATTAGCAACATTGCTTAATCCATGTTTCAAGGACAGCATTTGAAACCATGCTTTCAAGCCGGGCTTGCTCTGATCACTGGAAGGATACTGTCATAAAAGAAATGCCAGAAGCCATGCCTTGGCCGTGACGTGTGTCTCCTGCCCTTCATCAGCTTGCCAAAGCTCTCGGGTGAAATGCAGCTCATGGGACAGAAAGCACAAGGCTCAGAGATGGAGGGAGAAGAATGCCCGGCTCGGAGGGTGGCTCTGGCGGTGACGCGCTCGCTTTTCAAGCCTGGGGACCTGAGTTTGAGCCCCAGACGTCACATTAAAACCGTCAGCTGCAGGGCCACACGCTTATAATCCCAGTGCTGTAGCCATGGAAACAGGCGGATTCCCGAGACTCAATGGCCAGTCAGCCTGGTTATTGAGAGAGTTCCAAACTAGTGAGAGACATGTCTCATAAATAAGGAAGATGGGTGCTCAGGAAGGACAGCCACGGTTATCCCCCAGCCTCCACATGCACGCATACCCATATGCACATGAACCTACCTATATGTACACACACTCATATTCACGTCCATGTCTTTAAAAGTTATCGAGTTGATGTTTTTGAAAGAGTCATCGGATTAAGCCCCCTGGTCCTAGGACCTGTGTATTTCACTTTTGAGTGAGTGATATGTTGGGGGTCTACCTCACAGTATGTAAATGTCTGCTTTTTCACTAAATGATTCAAGAACCAGAACGACGACTACATTTGTAGGTATGGGTCTGTGCACACACATTTCCCTGTGCTCCCAAACTGTGGCTCCCCATTAAAAGGGAAGTAAGGAAAGAGTTCCGGTATGTCCTTCATGCAGCCTGAACACAAGTGGCATGGTGAGTCTCAGTGTGGGTACAAACCCATGTGCCGGCTAGATTTATGTCGACTTGATACAAGCTACGGTTGTTTTAAAGGAGGGGACTTCAATCAAGAAAATGTCCCTTCGAGAGAAGCTTTTGCGTTAAGCCTGTCATGCATTTTCTTGACCAATAATTGATGTAGGAGGAGCCAACCCAGTGTAGGTGGCATGGCCTCTGGACAGACCCTGGGCTGTACGAGAAAGCAGGCTGAGCAAGCTGTGAGAAGCAAAGCAATAAGCAACGTTCCTCCACGGCTTCTGACTCCGTTCCTGCCTCCAGGTTCCTGCCTCGAGTTCCTTCCCTGACTCCTCTCACAGGTGGAGTGTGTGACCTGAGAGCTGTAAGGTAAAACAAACCATTTCCTCCCCCAAGTTGCCTTTGATCTTGGTATTTTATTACAGAATTAGGAACTGTAAGACAACCTGTGTACACCTTTTCATCATTGGCATGCGTGATAACCTCTCAGATCTTTCTTAAAGCTGCTGACACTTCCCCATTAAAGCCCATGCTTCTACAGTACTGATATTTGTGGTGTTTCTGCCAGGCCACACAGTCTGACAAGGCTGACTCAGGAAAGGGGTGGGTGGCACCAGATGGTGACTTAGACTGCAATTCTGCCACAAATACAGATGCACCCCAGAGCCAAACAATGGTCTTGAAGGCATCGATGCCACACCAACTGTTCAGGGGAGCTAAGGCCTGAGGAAAGTGGTGTGCTGGTGTGGGGGGGATTGGTTCTCATGCCTCGCAAGGCCTCTGTGTCTCCACAAAAGGGCAATGGTTCTTTCTGTGTTCTTTGCAGACGAGTCCATTTTGATATTACAATTTGACTTGGTCATTTACAATGTCCATTTTAGAGAAATGAACAATCAAGTTACAAAAAAAATGGGCTAGGGCAGGGGCGGGTGTAAAAGTCTCATAATGTTTTCAGAAATAAGTGCATGCTTTTGTGTTGGGCTGCATTCATAGCTATTCTGAGGTACATGCTGCCCACACATTGGACACCATCGCTAGATTTTTCTTTCTCATACTCCAGACTTTGGTGAACGAGCAAACTGGTACATGAGCAATTAAGTGCTTTTCAAAGTTCCAAGTTAAGTGGCAGACTCTCTTCCAAGCAGGCACCTGGCTATCTGTGAGGTATATTTAGAGCCACAGTTCTGTGTCTCTTGGAGGGGAGGACTGTAGTGTGACCAGGTTTGGAGGGAGGCCTGTGGTGTGACCAGGTTTGGGGGGATGTCTGTGGTGTGACCAGGTCAGGGGGGAGGTCCGTGGTGTGACCAGGTTTGGGGGGGGCCTGTGGTGTGACCAGGTTTGGGGGGAGGCCTGTGGTGTGATCAGGTTGCGGGGTAGGCCTGTGGTGTGACCAGGTTTGGGAGGAGGTCTGTGGTGTGACCAGGTTTGGGAGGAGGTCTGTGGTGTGACCAGGTTTGGAGGGAGGCCTGTGGTGTGACCAGGTTTGGGGGGAGGCCTGTGGTGTGACCAGGTTTGGGGGGAGGCCTGTGGTGTGATCAGGTTGCGGGGTAGGCCTGTGGTGTGACCAGGTTTGGGAGGAGGTCTGTGGTGTGACCAGGTTTGGGGGGAGGCCTGTGGTGTGACCGGGTTTGGAGGGAGGCCTGTGGTGTGACCAGGTTTGAGGGGAGGCCTGTAGTGTGACCAGGTTTGGAGGGAGGCCTGTGGTGTGACCAGGTTTGGGGGGATGTCTGTGGTGTGACCAGGTTTGGGGGGAGGCCTGTGGTGTGACCAGGTTTGGGGGGATGTCTGTGGTGTGACCAGGTCAGGGGGGAGGCCTGTGGTATGACCAGGTTTGGGGGGAGATCTCTGGTGTGACCAGGTTTGGCAGGAAGGCCTGTGGTGTGACCAGGTTTGGGGGGAGGCCTGTGGTGTGACCAGGTTTGGGGGGAGGCCTGTGGTGTGACCAGGTTTGGAGGGAGGCCTGTGGTGTGACCAGGTTTGGTGTGGTGCTTGGTTCTTCCACCATAACTGTAATTTCACTTATATTTTCCAAAGCGTTGGTGGAGCATCTGCTCTGTGCCAGGCTTGGTGTGGAGCGGAAGTGAGAACAGTACAGCCCTTCAAAAGGGGAGGCACAGGCCTGGGCAGGAGGCGTTGAGGTGGCAGCTGAGGGTGACCTCTCAGGCCAGCGTCTGGACTCACAGTCACCGTGGTGCAGTGGTCACTGAGGACCACTCATCTTTAAAGCTATGGTTGGCATCTGCACCACGGCACTCTGGACTTAACAGAGGAGGGAGGGCCACAGACCTTGCTCACATGCCTACTGTCAGAGCAATGCCTGTGGGCAAATCCTTCCACGGAACATTGTTCCCCAAAGCACATAGCTTTGAACCTTCGGTCACTCAGAAGTTGCTTGGTCAGAATGACTTGGCAAAAGAAAGGTGGTGAAAAGGTCTCATTAAAAAAGATGAAAGTGTTTTTCTTTCTCCCCTCCCTTCCATCCTGTCTTCTGGTTATTGGGGGGAGATAAGAGTTCTCAGTTTTTGGGCTGGAGAGATGGCTCAGAGGTTAAGAGCACCAACTGCTCTTCCAGAGGTCCTGAGTTCAATTCCCAGTACCCACAGGGTGGCTCACAACCAACTGTAATGAGATCTGGCGCCCTCTTCTGTATAAATAATAAATAAATAAATCTTTAAAAAAAAAATAAGAGGAGCCGGGCGGTGGTGGCGCACGCCTTTAATCCCAGCACTCGGGAGGCAGAGCCGCGGATCTCTGTGAGTTCGAGGCCAGCCTGGGCTACCAAGTGAGTTCCAGGAAAGGCACAAAGCTACACAGAGAAACCCTGTCTCAAAAAAAAAAAAAAGAGTTCTCAGTTCTCATCTTTCTGAAAGAGGATTCCATCAAGAGACACAGTTGGTTTAGGCAGAGGTTTATTTAACAAAAGAAAGTAAGCGTTTCAGGGGGAGGGCAGCCTGGGTTGATGGGAAGAGCACGGAGCAGGCACTGGGCTGCGCTGTGGGTTTTAAAGCTTTATGAATATTAGTGTTTTGAGTGGCATATTCAGGAGGCAAGGTGGACCCTTTCCCCTCCCAGATCATGGTGGAGCAGATCTTCCTTTTGGGGTATTTCTTCCCGGATCCCCTAGAAAAAAGCCTAGAAAGAGTAGGAGTTAAAAAATACAATATAAGTGATAAAATAAAACCAGGGGGGTGCTGGGCAGATGGTTCCCTGTTTTATCAGTAGTGCCCCCCACAACCTCTGGCTCTGTCAGTCTTTCCACTTTCTCTTTCTCCATGTTCCCTGAGCCTGGGGGTGCTTAGCCATACATGAGACGTCAATATCTTATCCCTTCCTCCACCCTACTCCCATTTTTTTTTTCTTTTAGTGAATTCAGGTCTTTTGAAGATGCAGACCCTTAGTGCACACATGTGGCAGTTGGGAAGGCACCTGGGCACCTTCCTTTCTCTCTATATGGATATATACTATATATGGATATATAGTTTCTAATATAGCAGGAACAACCCAACTGCACTTCAAGGGCATTTGACCACCAGGCTGCCAAGGCACAGCCGCGTACTTACTTTGGTTCACTCATGTCTCGGTCCATGTCCATCCAGTATCGTTCCCCCCTTTCTATTCTCCTCCCCATACCTTTGTTTTCTCTTCCTCTTTCCCTCTCACATCCCACATTCTTCCCCTCACACCAAGAAGCCCCAGTGCATGTCTGAGCCCCAATGATGCTTATTTCCTATTAATCACAGCTGGTTTTTTTTTGTTGTTGTTGTTTTTGTTTTTTTAGCCCCAGCTACCCAGCATCAATTGTCTCAGAAAAGCAAACATTTCACTTCGGCGGTGCCAGGTTCTTGTTAATCACAGCTCAGTTTTCAGTTGGAATAGATTCTTAATTCCAAAGATCACAGGATAACCCTGATGAGAGTCTCTGCTTCCCTCTGAAACTTGGAGAACCAGGCCTCCATCATCTGCGCTTCTCGGCATTATCTTCCAAATTCCCACAACAGCTTAGTAAGCTCTGAACAGGCAATGGCTTTTCCAGCTCAAAGCCCCCAAATTCTCCACCATCTTCCCACAAAACATTGCAAGGCATAAAAGCCACATGGTGAGGTCCATCACGACACCCACCCTCTGGGTGCAGCTTCTGTCCTGGTTTGCTTTCTGTTACCATAATGAAAAACTCCCCAAAAGCAACCTGTCGAGGAAAGGCTTTATTCAGCCTACACTTACGTGTCCTAGTCGATCACTGAGGAAAGTCAGCACAGGAACTCACCAGGAACCTGGATGTAGGGACCGAAGCAAAGGCCACGGAGGAATGCTGCTTTCTGGCTTGGTCAGCCTGCTTGCACTTACTTTTCTTACACAACTCAGGACCACTTAACCATGAGTGATACCACCCACGGTGGACTGGCTCCCATCACATGTATCATCAATCAAGACAGTGGCCTACAGACCTGCCCCCAGTCCAAGTTGATGGGGGTAATTCTTCATCTGAGGTTCCCTTTTCCCTAGTATGTCAAGTTGACAACCAAGATTAGCCATCACAGATGGCATTTGTGTGCAACAAAGGGGCACTATATTGGCTGGGGAAAAGTACTGCCGAAGATTTAAAAAAAAGAAAAAGAAAAAGAAAGGCCAAAACAATAAACTGGACAAGGAAACCTATTAGAAAACGTTTTTAAAAAAATAGATTCTTTTTGTTTGGACACCTTTAAATGACTGCCAAACAAAGCCAGGTGGAAACAGGAAGATACCCAACTCTCCTTAGAGTCCTCATCCTATCAAATGGCTCTCAGAGCAGATCCTGATCTATAAACCAATGGCAGTCCTTGGGTTCAAGTGTCTGCCTTTGGCTTGTGCTCGGCTTCCATAGGTACAACACATGCAGCTCCTAAGATGCTAAAAGGCCCTGCCTCTTGCAGATGCGTATTTTCCTGAGAATCTTGCCTCAATCCGTCAGAAGAGCATCCTAGCCTTTGACCATAATGGCCCAGGCTGCCTGAGGCTGACAGGACAGACTATGAGGATCTGAACACAGACGATGTGGTCAGTGCCATGAAGCCCACACTGACAGGAGCATGAGGGCTTCCCTCTCCCCAGCCAGCAGCTGAACAGCAGGCCACAGGGACACGGGTTGAGGACCCAGGCCCAGCCTATCCAGCAGCTGTCTATCAACCTTGACTACCGAGGTTTGGCACAGCAGAGCCTGGCAGAAAAAGTGAGAGACCCACACCAGGAATTCTATGTGATCTTAGAAGGTGGACGAAGGAGCCAAAGGCATGAAACTGAGAACAGGCTTCATAAACCTTTTCCTTTCTCACCCAGGCTTGCTAACATCGAGATTAAATGATAAACGGCTATTGATCTGTGAAATGCAATCTAATTTCAAAAGAAAGGCTCTCTCAATGCTATAATCACTTGTGGGTGGCAACAATCGCCCACCTTCCTGAGACCTAACTGGTGTTTATGGTAGCCTTGCTCCTACAGAAATTTGCAGAGAGAGGGATGAGCCTTGGGCATTGTGGCCCAGGCATGTACCCCAGTGGCAGGCCTAGGTCCTCAGGGATCACCAGTCACCTCCCCTATTTGACCTTTTCAGAAGTGTCTGTGGGACCACAGCACCAGCCTTAGTCACTGGACCTGGCTTTGCCTGTGGTCCTGGCCATGCTGATTATGAAGCCCTGACACTGTTACAACAGTGACTATGCCCTGGCTGAGCCTGGTGGCCTCTGTTTGGCCCAGACAAGGGACCAAGCCAAAATCCATGTTAGATAATGAGGGATGGATATGTCCCTGAGCGGGCATCCACCCCCAGCGTCCAACCTGGTCACTGACATAGGGTCCCCTTCACCCCTTCACGGACTTTCAAGAATCCTATCTAGATACCACAAACAACTGCATGTGGCCTTTCAGTCATATCCGCGATGATGTGCAGGGGAGAAGGAGCCCTGACAGTAATCCCTAAGGCCTGGCTCCTTCTCGATTTCTACAGGTCAATCTCTAAGGAAGGTCAGATCAAATGGACTCCGAGTCCAGAGAAGAACATGCTGGCCTCTCCAGGTCCTTTCCTGGGTGTGTTTCTGAAGGAATGTTCAGAGTTTATCCCTTCTATCGTTGTTAAAGACGTCAGACAGTTGCCTCTTGAGAGACTATTGAGTTAATGCCAGTCAAGCTGACCGCACTTCATGCCTGAAGAGGCTCCACTTCCAAAGGCCTTCTCAGCCCTGAGAGTTGGGTACTTCTATGTGAAAGGACCTTTTTTCTCCCTCCTTCCCTCCCTGCTCTGTCCCTCTCTCTCTCCCTCCCTCCTTCCCTTCCTTCCTGCCTTCCTTCCGTCCTTCTTTCCTTCCTTCCTCCTTTCCTTCTTCATTCCTTCCTGTCTTTTTTCTTTCAACTACATTGATAGGGCTTTCATTACACCATTTCCATATAAGCACACAATGTCCTTTGAACATATTTATCCCTCCTCTATTGATTCCCATTTTTGTGTCTTATTTGACTTCTCTGGATTCACATGTGAAAAACAAAACCAAAACAAAAAGAGAGTATCCTGTCCGATACATGCTCGCACAAATGACAAACCTTCATTCTTCTTTGTAGCCAAATAAAACCCCACTCTGTGTGTAACCCACATTTCCTTCACCCACTCTTCCGCTGACAGGCACTTAGGGATGTGTAGGTGCCTGGGGCATGCTGGGGAAAGGTGAGGCTGGACCAGAAGGTAGTTCTGTTTTTGGCTTTTTGAGGAACCACTCCACTAGTGATGGCCGCACTAGTCTGCATTCCTTTACGGAGTGAATAAATGTCCCCTTTCCCCACATCCTTGCCAGCATTGGTTGTCATCTGTTTTCACTCTTTATTTTTGGATTTTCAGTGGAGTTTCATTGTAATAAATTAACTGAAATCAAGACTTGACCGTCTTCTTTGAAACTCGTGAACTCAGGAGCAGTTCTTATGTACACACAACATAACACATCCCAGCAGAAGCAGAGCCACACTGGAGCAACTGCCAATCAAACAGAAGGTCAATTTTCCTTTCCCAGAAGTGTTTCCAAAATTCTAAGTCCCCATAGTTGGCAATGGAGTTGATCCCGGTGGCTACAGATGGCAGCTATTCTGATTGGGGTGAGTGGGACTCTCCAGGAAACGTGATTGGTGCGAGTGGGACTCTCCAGGAAACGTGATTGGTGCTTCCCTGAAGAGCAGGCTTCCTCTGGATGCTAGGAAAGAAGCAGCAGCTGGACCCATGTCAGGGCCCGAGTGTGCGTCCTCTTCTGTGTCTGCTGCAGAGGCTCAGCTTTGAACTTGCTGGTGGCTGAGACTCTGCTCTGGGGAGCCAGCTCAGCTGAAGACAGCTTCTCAGGCTTCAGTCTTTCTTGCAGGGGTATTGATGTCCTGTCTATATTCCAAACAAGAAGACTATTTAACTATTAAAAGAAAAAAGAAAGGAAAAGTGAAAGAAAGAATGTGTGTGTTTCCTCAGGGTTGACTGAAGGAAAGGACCACACAGCGCCTCGGGTTGGCTGAAAGCAGAGTGTGGTGTGGTGCTCATGGCAGCATGCCGGGGTCTGTCAGTGGATGGGCAAACTCCTCATTTCCAGAGGCCAGGTGAGACATTCCATGGCAAATTCCTGTCGGTAAAAAGTCATGGTCTGCTCCACTTCTCTTCTGCAGGTAAAGCGCACGCGTTGTTTTTCCGAAACTATAAACTAATTGCAATAACGCTGCTGCCGTAATTCTCTGAACCGTATGCTGAAAGGCCAGGCCATAGCTGTTTCATGGGCTCGGTTAATCCAGTAAAACCCTCTGCTGTCCTGTTGGTCGGCTCACGGTTATCTTTCAGTGGAGCGTTTGAAGATGGAGCCCCCATCCATCATTTAAGCTGCTTTCCCCCAACAGCTGCCTAATAAACTTGGAGGACCAACAAGGAAGTAGGAGGAGAGAGGAAGGTGAGTTTAATGGGCATGGAAGAAGAAAGGAATCGGTCTTGTACTATGTTGACAAAAACTCAGTCATCTCAACGAACTATAAACCTGGTCAGTCTCCAAGTTTTCATTCACCACATTATCTACAGGATCAGTGATATGAATGCTACCAGTTTTCATGTATATGGCTACCAATGTACTTTTAACCGAAGAAAAAAATTCTACACTAGTATGTGTTGATTCTATCTTCCAATGACAGCTCAAATCCACCTCCTTCTCATCTCCACAGTTCTGTCTTTGCCCGTCTGAAGTGGAGTTCTCTTGCGGAACAAAACCAACAAAATGAATCTATATCCCAAAAGAGATTTATTACATTGGTTTGTAGGATATGGGTTCCATCTCCATTCTGGGTGGCCATCTCATTGTCTGAGGCGTCCTTGTTCTTTTTCTGTCAATCTGTGCTGCACACACCTCTGAAAAGCTCAACCCTGAATCGAAGACCTCCAGCCCAGGCGTAAGCCAAACATTCAACTTTCGACTTGATGACAGCTCAGTCCAGCCTCTCTCCTTCCACAGACCTAAATCTAATCTCAGTCACAACACCGTGTTAGGATCTTCAGACACCATCATCATCTGTTTTCCCCAACTGAATGAATTTTCCTGAGAATCACAAGTTATGGAAAGAGGAAAATACATAATTAAAATCCGTCCAAGTTATATAATTGTAAGGTTTTTTTAGGCAGAAAAACATAAAATCCTATGAAATGTAAGTGAGAAGGGGCAACCTTGGGTGGGAAACTGTTAACTTCTCTGCAATCCTGTTTAACTCTGGTCTGTCTACAGATTAACTACTGTGAATTCTAAGTTTTCATTTGGGTCAATGACACATCTTTAAAACCGCAGGTGAAAAATCAGCCTTTAAAGGTGACACGGTTTAACCATCTGTGGCTTCATAAATATCAGAAATGTGGTAGGGTGAAGGAACCCAGATGGGGACATCTTGCCCTGTCTACAACTAACCCATGACTTAGGGCATCTTCTGTGCACATAGCAGCAGCTTCAGGTAGGTAGGATAATTAATGTACACACAACAGCACTGGAACTACTGAGTTTGGGCAACAAAGACCACACCGTCACTCACTGCTTTAGAACTCAAGAAGGGTGAAACGACATCACACGGAAAAATTGACGCATAAAATACTGTGCGTGAAGCCCCCAATCACTCACAAGAGACTCCTCTGTTTGTTTGGTTTTTTTTTTTTTTTTTTTTTTTTTTTTTTAGTTTTTTCGAGACAGGGTTTCTCTGTGTAGCTTTGCGCCTTTCCTGGAACTTACTTGGTAGCCCAGGCTGGCCTTGAACTCACAGAGATCCACCTGCCTCTGCCTCCCGAGTGCTGGGATTAAAGGCGTGCGCCACCACCGCCCGGCGAGACTACTCTTTTAAGCCTTCCCCAACCCATTTCCAAAACATGAGAAGCACTGAGTCCTCATTAATGTTAGAGAGGTATTTTGTACAATGGTGTAGATACAAGTTAGGTGTCCATGTCCTCTAAACAAATGCTCACTCATGCTCCTGTAAGCAACCCTAGTAAAAGTCACAGGGTCTCACACACGCACACGCGCATGTGTGCTCGAGTGGTGTGAAAAAAGGCTGTCTGGGAAAAGGAAGGCGTTTTCAGTAGGAATGGGAGGACAGGAGAGGGTAATGGGGTGAATATGATTAGAATGCATTATGTACATGTGTGCAGATGTCATAATGAAACCCATCATTATGTATAATTAATATATGCTAATAAAAACAGGTTTTTAAAAGTCCCTAAGTTGAAAGTCCAAGCTGAACCATAGCTAAAAAAACAATAATGGGCAAATACACAACTAATTATAGATAGAAAAATAACTACTGCAGCATACAGCATTCTGCTTTGTTTTGTGTTCTCTCTCTCTCTCTCTCCTCTCTCTCTCCTTCTCTCTCTCTCTGTCTCTCTCTCTCTCTCTCTCTCTCTCTCTCTCTCTCTCTCTGTGTGTGTGTGTGTGTGTGTGTGTGTGTGTGTAAAATGAGAAGAGCCTAGAGAGATTTCACAGGAGGGAAAAAAAGAGCAGCTAGCAGTGGGCCAAAGATTGATACACTAGCTAGAAAAAAACTCACTATATGTGCAAAATAAAAGGAGTCCTAAAGATCGGATGCCACAAACATAAATGCAGTGGGCTACAGAAGCGCATCTCATATGAAAGGCGTTGTTGTTGGGGAATATGAGGACATTTCAGATGCTGGGTGTAAAAGGGAAGGCAAACAGAAGGCATTCTGGCCACATGAGACACTTCTGCTGATGCACGTTCTCCTAAAACACAACCACGGGAGTTGGCGGTACAAGGCAAGAGGAGAGCCCTTGTAAGCCATTTGCAAGTGCCCGAGTTCAGTCTCCAGCATTACAAAAACTAGCAGCACAACCAGAGAAGCCTCACATGAATGTGGTGCTCAGAATCATCGGACAGGGTCAGGAGGGGAAAACTGTGAACTGCTGGCTCCTGACATGACAGGCTTCTCGTACACACCAGCTCAGAGTTCCTGTGACTCCTGACATGACAGTCCTCCTGTACACACCAACTCAGAGTTCCTGTGACTCCTGACATGACAGACAGTCCTCCTGTACACACCAGCTCAGAGTTCCTGTGACTCCTGACATGACAGTCCTCCTGCACACACCAGCTCAGAGTTCCTGTGGCTACCTACACACGATAAAGCTGGACAAACTTTCAACCTGGGTGGCCGGCACCCCCTGAAACCCCACCCTTATTTAAGGAGCTACTGGTAGTTGATGGCTGCTAAAGGAAGGAGAGTCACTGTCCTTAGGGACTTGGCCTCTGGTAGGTTGCCCTTACCTCGGGGGATGCCCACACACCCACGCCCTTATGGCCAGCACTAATTGGACTCAGGGTATTATTAATAATATAAGAAAGAGGAGATAAAGTGGGAACAAGGGCACCAGCTAGTTGGATGGCATGCACACAGAGTCAAGAACCATACTCCACATGGATGGTATGCATACACAGAATCAAGAACCATACTCCACATGGATGGCATACACACAGAGAGTCAAGAACCATACTCCACATGGATGGCATGCACACAGAGAGTCAAGAACCATACTCCACGTGGATTGCACACACAGAGAATTAAGCACCACATTCCACGTGGATTGCACACACAGAATCAAGCACCATACTCCACATGGATTGCACACACAGGGAGTCAAGCACCATACTCCATATGGACTGCACACATTAAACAGGACTCTGATTGGAAAGAACACCTTGACTTAGCTCTACCTTCCAGATGTGCCTCTGCTGTGACTCAGTGACATAACATCAGTAGGTGTCAACCTGGGTGAGGAGCTCAGTGAGCACCCCAGAAAAAGCTAACTACATAAAGAAATGTCACCTCAACATCATTGTGTTGTAACCAGCAATGGCTCCAGAAGGAAGACATATGCAGAGCAGGGGGTGGTCCCCAGCAAGGTGGCTGAAATCACTGTCTCCAGAACAGGTTTGGTCAACATCAAGTACCTCCTGACATGACATGCTAAAGAAAAGACATCACTGTGATGTTAAAATACAGACCCAGAATCAGGGCTGGAGCTCAGTTGGTAGAGGGAGCCTGCATACCGTTCGAAGTCCCAAGCTCGATTCCTGTCCCCTGGGAATAAACCTGGGCAGGGTGACACACGCCTTCAATCCGAGAAGACAGGAGGAAGAGTGAGGAAAGTGAGCACCTCAAGGCCATCTCCTCAGCTACACAGCAAGTATGGAGAGAGCCCGGAATTCCTGAGATCCTGCTTCGATAAAGCAAGTATGTAATCAGAACTGAATCACAAGAAACATCAAACAAGTTCAAAGCCATGCGATTCTCAAAGAAAGTCCTGTGCCCTTTAAAATGTCAAGGCCATGAAAGAAAAGGAGAAACAATAGGCCATTTGAGACTAAGAGGTGAACAACCATGGTATCTAGAGAGAGCTTTGGGTTCCACGGTTTTGTACCTAAAAAGATATTAGCAGGAAAATTGATGATATTTAGATAAAATCTACAGATTAGCAACTATTCATTAAATTTCTAATTTTTGTATTTGTACTATTTTCTCTTCTTTTCTTTCTTTCTTTTTTGTTTGTTTGTTTGGTTGGTTGGTTGGTTGGTTGGTTGGTTGGTTGGTTGGTTTTGGGTTTTTTTGTTGTTGCTGTTGTTTCTTGAGACAGGGTTCCTCTGTGTAATCGGCGTGGCTATGGAACTCACTTTATAGACCAGGCTGGCCAGGAACACATGGAGATCCACCTGTCTCTGCCTCCTAAGAGCTGAGATTAAAAACCCGAGCCACCACTGCCCAGTACTTCTATTTTCATAAAAGAAAATAACCTTGTTTTTAGTACAATCCCCCAAATTTGAAAAGGTAAACAGAGAGAAATATCTGCAACTTACTTTCAAGTGGTTTGGGGGGAAAAAAAAAGCTTGTGGAGAGAATTTCCATCAAATGTGTTAAAATGCTAACATTTGAAAAGTCTGAGTTCATATATATTAAATTTACTGTATAACCTTCCTAAAAGTCTAAAATTATTTCAAAATAAAACTCTAAAAAGTAAAAATATACAGGGCCAATGAGATGGTTCATTAGGTAAGAGCCCTTACTGATCAAGCTTAAAGACCTGAGTTTGAACCCCAGAAACCAACATGGAAGGAGAGAATTCCTAGAAATATGTCCTCCACATACATGACATAGCATCCTCCAGCCCACATTCTCACACAATCATACACACACACACACACACACACACACACACACACACCACAAGATAATGATAACAAAAGAAATGCATTTAAACTAAAAATAATAGCATGCAAATGAAAATTTGCCTGTCTCATAGTCTAGTGTACTGATTTACCATTAATAGTCTATTGAAATTAGTTTTTGCTAAAATAAAACTTGAGGTTATTTCAAAAGTACTCACATCACACTGTAAAACATATCAGTTTTATATAGAAGTACATGGATTTAAGCTCGTTACCTGTGTGGGTATTTTAGACCAAAAACCAATCCCTGGTGCTCCTAAAATTTCTACTTATAAAACTTCTTCCCTTCAGAGTTTAACATGTGATTATTTTATTTCTGTTCAAATGATTTTTTTACAATTACTTCCAACATCTTTCAAGCTGATTGAGTGCCTACCAGTCTCTATTCAGATAGTAATATCTCTTAATTAAGAAACATCTGTAAACTTCATGAATTTGTTGTTTTATCTCCTTCTATTGGATCATTAATTAGGAGATAAATTAAATCTCATGCAAATACCAATTTCAGATGTAGGCCAGGGTCTGCCAGCACTACTGGACACAAGGTCATTCACGGCAGTACCGTGTTTACAGTCTTTCTGAGAGTTGATCCTAATTACTTATGCAAGATCATTTGCATCAATACAGGACACATTTACATCCTCCAGAAGAAGGGAGTTGAGGCTTCCCCAAAATGCTACATGCAGAATTACACCAAATCCCTTAATACCATTGCTTTATAGTCTGATAGGAAAATAAAGCCATCATATTTGTAATTCATAATTGGCTTTTAAATTGCTCATCAACTATTTTTATTATATTGTATATTATATGTATGTTACAAATCTCTGCATTTCTGCCAATGATTTTATTCATCCTAAATATTTACTTATGGGGGCACACCTACTAACTTAAAGCATTTTACTTGCTGCAAGAACTGGAAGGGGAAAGAACATTCCTTGGCTCCACTCTGCCTTTTTTGTAGCATCCATCATCACCTGCTCACATAAATATTGGCTTTCTTGGGTGGCTGTCCCACTGGGAAGAAAATGTGCAAACCTTCATTTTCCATGCCTAATAACTAGTACAATGCCAAACACTGGTAAGTGCCTTGAAACTTAGCTGAGTACTAACTGAGCTCAGAGGTCTGTGCCTTTGTAGGAGGTGTGTCGGAAATAAAGAGGCTGCAGTGAGGAGCTTGTTGGGGTGAAAGTGAAGCTTCTGAGGCAGTGATTGGGAGGAAATGGAAAAGGCAGATGCTCATACAAGCTCTACTATCCCATCTAATCAGTCAGTCCCTCCGAGAAGGGGCAGATAGTGAAATGGAGGCCTGTGTTCACTCTGGTTAAGGTATGGTCTAGAGCTGAGAAGACTGAGATACTCAATATCTCTATTCTAGGGCATGGGTGGGATGAAGAAGGCAGGTAAGTGATTGTTGTGTGATGTTTGTGGGATAATCTTTCCATACACTGTGAAGATGTGTCTCTGCCAAGGCACCTTCTGATTGGTTTAATAAAGAGCAGAATGGCCAATAGCTAGACAGAAGAGGATAGGTGGGACTTCAGAGCAGAGATGGGAACTTTGGAAAGGAATCAGAGAGGCAGAGATTCAAAAGCAAGAAAGAGGAAGTAGGACATACAATACTGAGAGGTAATGAGCCATGTGGCTGAATGTAGATTAATATAAGAGGATTAATTTAAGTTTTAAGAGAGAGTTGGAAACAAGCCTAAGCTAAGACCAAGCTTTCATAGTTAATAAGAAGTCTCTATCATTACTTGGGAGTTGGCAGCCCAAAGAAAGTATGACAACATTTGGCATCCAATGTGGAGGCATGTATAACCAAACTGAAAGACTGAGAGCAGCTGGTGGGCTATTCAGTGTTAGGAGACGAGATAGAAATGCCTGCTGCACTGCAGAACCAGCAACTTTCCAAAGCTGGGGCAGGTAGGTGTGCCTCCCTGCCAGTGCCCATAGCCATAAGGCTAGGCTCGCACAGAAAGGCAAGAGGAGGCTACCACCAAGAACCAGTGGGGTAGCCTGCTGGACTGCCTGAGCGGGGCAGAGCCAGCCACCAGCACCAGGTGCTAAGTGGAGTTGCGGAAGGAATCTGTAGACACAAAGAGATGGCCCCTTATGGCTTGACTCATGCTGTAGGCATGCAGAAAGCCAGATCCAGACTGAGAAAACCTCTAAACAGGTACAGTATGCTGGAAATGCACTTGTGTGCAGAAGAAAGAAAGGAAAAGGGGGATAGACAGTCATAGAAAAATAGTTTAAAAATAGTAAGTAAAGTCTTTAAAGAGAGAGTAAAATAATATAAAAAGAATAAGCCATGTAAGGATGGGAAATATTATAACACAGGGAGTTTGGACCCTATATTCTGCTTTTTTTAACTTCAAATTTTTTAAATGATAATGAACAAAAAACAACAGCTGCTGAGAGACATTGGATTGAGGAAAAACTGCTGGATTAAACCAGCCTATATATTTTAAGTATGTCTTAACTTCAGAATGGAGACTGGGATATGTGCTACATTAGGGGAGAGGGTCTTTGTTTCCACAGGGAACACAAAGCTATGGATCCCTTCAAAATTAATAAAGATCAGATTTGATCATGGGAGACCTCCTGAAAATCTTGGCTATAGACATGAATGAAGAAACTATGAAAAACTATAAGGCAGGTGATATATATGCTGATCTCACTACATGGGAACACTTATGAGACTGGATGAGACATGATAAATCTTGTAGGCTACAGAGTCTTCACGACATATTATTTATTACATGCTATCCTTCCATATGACATGGATAGAGATTTATATTGCAGTTTGGTTACACAGTCAAAATGAACTTAAAAGTTGACAGATGTGGTTTATCAGCTGAAACATAGAGCAAAGAATCATTTTTAGCTGATTTGTACACATCATACATTCTACACTGTATTAATCCAGATATGTATGTTACCTTTAAAAGTTTGTGTATTT
Source organism: Peromyscus maniculatus bairdii (assembly GCF_049852395.1). NCBI lineage: Eukaryota > Metazoa > Chordata > Mammalia > Rodentia > Cricetidae > Peromyscus > Peromyscus maniculatus. Next base: position 74,824,747 of record NC_134870.1, on the reverse strand, counting down.
TTAGAAAAAAAAAAAAGACCAGACACCAGTGAAGACAAGTAGCCCAGGTGATCAGGTTCTCAGAATGTCTCTGCTACAGTTTCCTCAAATATCTGCATCCAGAACAACCTCAAAGTGGCAAGCTGAGTGTAACAAAGTGGCAATCACTCTTGCCAGGATTTCAAATAAACCCTCCACTTTCCCATCACACAGAGACTGGACAACAAATGATACAGCTATCTCTTTAAGGACCTGACCATTATTCCAATTTTCTCAGGGTCCCCTAAAGATGCTGTTACCCCCAGACAACAGGAAGTAATTTTAAGAGTATGACATCCATGTTCCCTTGAGGTAAATGGGTAGTTTTTGGTCATTTGGTGGGTTATGGATGTCTGTCATTGTTTAAGGGGGTTAATTGCAAGTTGTTATTGGTCATGGTCAGGGAAGAAATTAAACAAAGGAGGTTTTGGATTAAAAGATTTATTTCTTCCTTTTCCTTTCTTCTATCTTTCTTTCTCTCATATCAAAAAGGGGGGGTATAGGAATAATAGGATGAAATTGAAAATGATAAAATCTGCTTTTAAACTAAAAAGTAACTACTAGTCTCAAATAGTAGTTTATTTTGGTGTAGATTTTTGTATACTGATAATTTTTGTTATTTTTGTTACAACATAATGTAAGGTATTGTACCTAATGCAACTCATTTAAAATTTTAATGTAAAGTTTTAGTCCTTGAAAGCTATTATTACAAACTGTTTAGGTTAATTAAGAAATGCAGGTAAATAGTTAGTCATCTAATCAAACTTTTAGTCATGTGAGGTATGCTTCCAACATTAAGCAGAGATATATTTTAGATAGATAGGTAGTTTTCAAACACTTCAGAGATCTAGAGAATATGATATTTAAAATGTTTTACTAACATGAAGCTTTAAAAGACAATCAGATATGTCTGCTCTTAGCAGCACCAATCTACTTCAGAGAAGATGATGGGCATAGAATAACCTCATATGGAGTTTGCTTTCAATGTGGCAAAGCTAGCCATTAGGGCAATAAACTGCCATTGTCTCAATTGCTGACATTATGCTGTCCAAACTGGACAAACAGGATACAAAAGGAGGCAACTACTGAACTTTTCCAAGACAAGGTAGGATAGTCCTTCAAAATTCCTGTTTCACAGAAAAGTCTGTCAAATATTCTAGGCTTGTAGGGCAAAGATGGATGCCCTAACATTGCAGAGGAATCTTCGATGACTGTCTAGGAAGCAAGCTGTTTCTGTCATTTCTAAAGTTTTAGAAGTTGTTTGTCCTGTACTTCCTGTTTACTCAGATAATATTTTATCTTTCTCAGATCTCTGATGAGGTTGAGGACTAGATAGTTGTAGTTTTACATTTTTCCTTGTTACCAGTTTCAGAAAAGAAACTTACAAAAGAGATGTAAAGTTTATAAGGTTAAGAGACATAAAAGCTTAAGTTATTTATCTAAGAAAAGGTTTTAAGATCTCAAAAAATATCTTTAGGTTTTTAATACAAGTTCTGATAGAAAGTGATTTAGGTATAAAACTTTGAACTCACCAAGATAGAATAGATAATAGCATATTTCTCCAAATTTGCCAAATACAAATGGACTGGACATTGTAAATGTAATTGCTACCTGATAATTGTTCTTATTGTATATAGTTTTACTGTGTTAGTGTTAAAACATTTCCTTTTTATTTAGACAAAAGGGGGAAATGTTATGAGATAATCTTTTGTACACTGTCTCTACCAAGATGTATGTCCCTACCAAGGCACCTTCTTATTAGTTTAATAAAGAGCTGAATGGCCAATAGCTAGGCAGGAGAGGATAGGCAAGACTTCTGGGCAGAGATAGGAAGTCTGAGAAGGAATCAAAGATGCAAAAATTTGCCAGTGAGACACAGGGGGAAGTTGGACATATGGTACTGAAAAGAGGTAACAAGCCATGTGGCAGAATGCAGATGAATATAAATGGGCTAATTTAAGTTCTAAGAGTTGGGAACAAGTCTAAGCTGAGACCAAGCTTTCATACTTATTAAGAAGTTTTTATGTCATTATTCGGGAGCTGGTGGTCCAAAGAAAGTCTGGCTACAGTATGAGACTGGGATTATGCATGAGCCTAATTCTTTTGTTCTACCCCCTCCTCTTCCACCCTGGGAAAAAACAGGAGAGGCCATGATCTTGTAAGAGAAGTGAAACACAGCCTGAAGAAGACTGAAGCAAGGCTTTGGGTTGATGTTTGAAATAGATGACACAGATGCTGAGTGGGGATGTCCAGCCAGGGTATGAGAAGGTCCCAGATACAAGATATTAAGAATCACCACCAGGAAAGCCCGTGGTTAAATTTAATTGGTTGTGGCCCTAACAGAATGGAGCTCCAAGAACCCCTTCTAGGCATCTGGATGATGTAGGCAGCTCTGGGGAGTTGGAACACTTGCTCTGGGTACCATATTTTGTGGACAATGAATGCCAGGCATGTGTGTGTATGTGTGTGTGTGTGTGTGTGTGTGTGTGTGTGTGTATATATATGGGACTACATGGTAAGATTGCTCAGCAAGTAATGGTGTTTGCCATCAAATCTGGGGCAACCCAAGTTTGGCCCCTAGAATCTACATGATGGAGAGAGAGAACTGATTTCCACAAGTTGAACTCTGATCTCTATATATCCACACACATAATTTCACACATCACTCACACATCACACACACACACACACACACACACACACACACACACACACACTAAAATAAATGTTTAAAAAGAGACATGTAAATCCAAGATTTTGACTAAGCCTTTCATCATGAAGACACACCTGTGAAGTCAAACCCTCTCTAACAGGAAGTATAGGATGAAAATGGAATCTGACCCTCGATTTCTAGACCAGAGAAGTGGGACCTAAGAAACCAGAGAAGCCTGAGCTGCTGAGTCAAACTCTTTCATGAAAAAAGTTTGTGGTATCCAAATCTGTACAGACCAAAGCAGAGATACCATCAAATAATTGTGATGATTTTGCTTTAAAGTTTCTGTGAATAAGGACTGTGTCATGGACAGAGAACATTTAGATCTCCACTGTGACCAACTTTGATATCAGCAAGAGCTTTCATATAGTTTATACATCTAATTCCTAGGTTAAGCTTTTCAGGTGCCAAAGGAAAGGTATTGGCTAACAATAGGTCTTTGGTGGATGACATACACATGTTAAAGTATAAAATCATATGTAAGAATATACATAATATGCCATAATATGAGGCTAGTATATTGAAAACTAGAAAGTAGGGGAAAAAAACTTAAATCAAAACAAAAAAACAAGGAAGCTTAAAGAGGTGAGTTGTGTAAAAACACTGAAGTATAAACGTGGAAATAGATCTGAACATACCATAATTCAAAGCAGTATATATGTACAAAGTACCCCTGGAAATATATGTGAATTCAGATTAAACAATTTCAACTGTATTCTGTTTACAGAAAATAGAGTTAACAAAGGATATTGAAAGTTTAAATATAAAGAATCCCAACTGATAAAAATTATATACCAGGAAAATAACAAAGTTGCTGTCATTTTATAAATATTAAACCAGTCAGATGATAAAGCCCAAATACTTTAATATATATTGCTGTGGGATGTTTTGTATGGCAAATGTGTTGCTCTGATTGGTCAATAAATAAAACATTGATTGGCCAGTGGCTAGGCAGGAAGTATAGGCAGGACTAACAGAGAGGAGAAAAGAAAGAACAGGAAGGCAGAAGGAGTCACTGCCAGCCACCACCAGGACAAGCAGCATGTGAAGACGCCGGTAAGCCACAAGCCACGTGGCAAGGTATAGATTTATGGAAATGGATTAATTTAAGATATAAGAACAGTTAGCAGGAAGACTGCCATGGCCATACAGTTTGTAAGCAATATAAGTCTCTGTGTTTACTTGGTTGGGTCTGAGCAGCTGTGGGACTGGCGGGTGACAAAGATTTGTCCTAACTGTGGGCAAGGCAGGAAAACTCTAGCTACAATATATCTCTATATTTTTTCATACATGTATACAATGTGTCTTGACCATACATATTCTCCATTCCCTCCTTCAAGTTCCTGCTCAACCTCCTGTCCTTTTCTTTGATTATCACACAGAGTTCAGTTAGTACTACAAAACAATGCAGAGCACTAATGGGAGAGATTTACAAATACGTCAGCATGAAGGCTGTCCTTTTTGGCAAAAATATTGAAGAGAGCATCTATGTTAACAGTAAGGTTAGCAACTTTAGTCTAATGAATACATACTATGTACAAACAGCTTCCTGGAAAGTTACTATTTTCAATGATAAATGAAATATTTGGAAAAATTTACTGTGTACCTTAGTACTTGCATCACAAAAAAAAAACTGTCATAGACTGGTAATGTATGCTTGAAAAATCACCATGAGAGCTTTTGAAATGGTGAAAAAAAACTAGAGGAATATCCCTTAAGTAAAAGTGAAGATGCTTGCTAATGCTTATATTTAGCCCTATTTTAGAGATCCTAGACTTCACAATAAGGTAAGAAAAATAAATTCAAAGTACAGAAAACAGTTATTATTACATGCTTACTAATGACCACTTACACGAGCCATAAAATCTCTAGATTGATTTTTTTTAAATTTGATACAAAGTTTTAGTAAAGTTGTTGGATGGAAAAACAATGTACAAGCCTGGTATGAAGCCAGCTCTGTGGAAGAGCTCTTGTCAAGTATGTGCGAAGTCCTGGGCTTAATCCCAGTCACCCAAAGAGAAATAGAAAGTATATTACTGTTCCTATTCAGGAGAGAGCTCCAAGTGCATAGTTGTAAATCAATGTTAGAATCTCAACAGAACTTAACAATCCTAAAAATAGATCAAGAAATGACTCTTCAATGTTTGATGGAGAAAGTTTAAAAATTAATTATATATAAATAGGTTATATAATTACACGTGTATTATATAGGAAGTAGGCAAATTAATGTATAAATATATATACGCCACATTGATAAGTAAGAAAAGTGGACACAAGCCCTCCCTGTTTTAGCTGTTTCCTCTGTGAACAAGTTTTAGTTGCCAATGCTTAGCTAACCTCCCTCCTCCAACAACAGATTTCAAATTTCAGTTTCCATAGCATTTTCTCAGCAACAAAGCCATGTTTTGAGCTTTGCTGCTAATGTTGCAGTTCCTGCATCACTACATAAATAACAGGTGAGCAGAGTGAGTGATCACATCACACCTTTCAGAGTGGGTTCAAGATTATTCAGTGCACATCTATTATTTGGCTCACACAGAGAGCAAAACACTCGTCATATTACCCTCTTGTCTCATAGTAATAAACCCACGTGTCATTTTACCAAAGTGGATAACAGAAGAGATCTACCAAAGAAGATGAAAGAGTAGTGGATTCATTTCCTACCTCTACTCTTGACAGTTTATATCAAACCTAATGGCTTAAAATAATTGGACTTATTCTCCCATAGCTGTAGAGGTCAGGAGTATGGAATCCATCTCCCTACTATAAGGGTCTTGGTAGTTCTACAAGTCCATCTTGATAACCCAGAGTAGTTTTCCACCACATGATCCTTAACTTGTGTCAATTTACAAAGTTCCTTTTGCCAGAAAAGGTCCGATGCATAGCTTCTCAGGACTGGGACATGAACACCTAAGGAGAGGGGCCATATTTGACTGTCCACAGGAAGCAAAGGAACAAGGTGGAGACGCTGAAGTGGTGTTGGGTCTGCTGACAGAGTGATACCATGAAGGACTCTGGGCGCAGCCAGAGGACCGCAGTGAAGAAGACCTATCAGCAAGGATGAGGATGGTGTGTTATGAGAAGGATGAAGTTGTCTCAGAAGAACAGACGAGATGAAACTTCCACTGAAGAACCCTCACTCAGAGGTTTCTCACAGCAGCCAAAGTACAAAGAAAGAAATGTTGGAAGCAGATCTCAACTTTGAAAAGAACATGACAGTTCTCCAAGTCACTGGCTCTGAGTGGCCCGTTCTATGACAAGGAGAAGGCAAGCTGAGTGCTGCCTGCTCTTTCTAGGATTTGCAGCGAGAAAAAGCACTAGAATCCAGTTCTCTGTGTTCCTTGTGTCTTGAATTAGCGTGTACCGAAGAACCATTAGTTTTACTGCTCTCTACTTCCTGTACATTTATAGTGGCAATAAAAGAAATTTTAATGTTTTGGTAAGAAATTTTAGAGGTCGCAGGACCATCGGGTAATTATGAAGATTACCTTGTGTGGTTTCAGTTTGGAGGTCATTTTATAGCCCACCACAGCCCTGCAAAGTGAGAACTGCCCACAGGGTAGACATCAGTTACCTCTAACTGCAAAGCAGCTAGAATGTAGTTCTAACCAAGGTTCTCACAGGCGTTCTTCATGTAACTCAAGCAGTTTCTGTAGTTAAAACTCAAAGAACAGCTGGAACAACCTTGGTGTAGGTGATCCAGGGAGACTTCTTCACCAGGAATCCATCTTGCTGTAAGTGGCATGGTATGGTTTCAATACCAGGAAAATTAGATAATTTGAGTAGACCAGATCCACACAATACAGACTTTGATACTGGATATCTGTCCACTTGGAAAGTAGAACAGATTTCCGTTTTTCTAGATGGAAACTTAGACTTCACATGTGACCTTAAACCAACAAGGTCAAGTACAAGGGAACTCTTCATAGAGTAAAGGAATAGATTGGTAGACAGGGCTTTACTTAAGTAAGAATTTCTGTTCATCAATGAGGAGATGGTGCATGCTTCAGGTATCACATTCAAAGGCTAAACAACAAAAACTATTTAAAAACTACCATAAAACAGAAAAAGACTAATCACTGCAAAGAAAAGGCCCCAGTAGAGCATTCACAGAGAACGAAAATCAAATGGACAATCGGTGTGTGAAATGGCCAGCCTCGTCAGTAATTAAGAAAAGACACATGGGGCGAGGAGAAGGCTCAGGGGTAAAGCATTTGCCATGGGAGCATGAAGTTGAATCCCTCTCCATCATATAAAGGCTGGTGCAGCAGCTCATGTCTGTAATCCCAGTACCCCCACCATGAGCTGGGGGGAGAGACGGGAGGACCCCCGCCAGCCCTCCGGCCAGCTTGCCTGGCATATGCAGCAATGAACAACAAAGGATCTCTGTCTCAAATAAAGTGGAAAGAGAGGGCCAAACCCAGAGCTGTTCTCTGAGCTCCACACAGGCTCCTTGGCATATACACATTTGTATACACACACACACACACACACACACACACACACACACACACACACACACACACACAAGAAAATATATATTAAAACTACATCCTCTAGGCCTAAGGATACAGCTCAGGAAGAGAGTGTAACAAAACCATGCCATAACACAATTTCCTTTCGTTTCTGTTTTTGCCAGTGATTGAAACACACAGCAGAAGGGACAGCAGAACTTCCGGGGCGGAATCCGAATTACAAGTGATGGTTAGATTACACCAGTGTTGATGCTTGCTTTGATAGCTGCATGATTCCTGGCACAAGGTTTCCTTTGAGGGAAATCTAGGAGTCTAGTGAGTACTCCTGCAATGCTTATGACATGCTAAAATTATTCCAGAATAAAACTTTTAGAGTGGTGCAGACGTTCTGGAAAAATCAAAACTGCAGTGGCAATAGCAGCTAAGAACACCAGCCTTGGTGCTGTGGACACAAGGCTCACAGACGTTCAGAACAGGTGAGGCAAAACACTGGGTCACACTGACGTTTCTCCAGCTCCTGCCAGCAGACTGTGGGTTGGCCGGGAGTGAGGTGGTGGCAGAGCTCCAGCTGCTGGAAAGAGAATGATCTGGTCAACATCCCTTCCAGGATGATAGGAAGTGGGCAGGGGGGTCTTCAGAAGGCCACTCTGCAGACTCGGCACTTACTAGAAGTGGGCAGCATTGTGAGGGGCACAGAATGACTGAAAACAAGACTTAGACTCAGCTTCTATCCTGAGAGCCTTGGTAAAGTCACAGAAAGCAGAGCGAACAGCAAAGTTGAAATGGGAAGATTAAATTAATTTCCTGTGTGCTGAGGGGCAGAGAAAACGTGTTTGTGTATAACAAATAGCAAACAATATGTTATTCTTTTACTGGTGATTTCTGTCTTAAGACATAAATCTCAAATTGTATATATGTAGATAGGTGTGTGGGGGGGGGTGTACATATATGTATATATACATAATCATACAGACATGCTCTATCCCATTATTAGTCACCTTCAGCTCCTGAGAATTAGGTAGACAACTGAGCCCCTGGTGAGACCTGTTCATCAGTCAGTCAGTAGTCCCTGCCTGCAGCACCCATTTTTATTCGCGGCCAGCCTGGGACCTCCTCATCTTTGGACTCAATTCACTTTGTAACAGAGGTCAGCCCTCTGTAATTTAGAAACATTTGGCTGTTTTTATAACTTCACAGATGCAGCCACCTCAAACAAATACATTCCCTGGGTGTGCTAATTCATTTAGGGGCAGTGTAATTGATTTTTCCGTGAGACATGTAATGAAAGCTTGACACCCAGCCACAGGGTGTCTCCTTGTGCCCATGGTTTTTATCTTATCTGTTTCATCAGGAGATGCCTCCAACTGCATCCAACTTTCAGCCTCTTAGAGGTGAGTTGCAGTGCTCTCCAGCTGGTCTACTACATGGAATTATGAAGTATTTGCCCATAGGCATCTATTGGGAAGCCAAGACCAAATGTGGTTGACCCTTTGGGCAAGGCTCCCACACACTTCCTGGATCTCTTGGGTGGGTTTTCATGCACAGATCTGTTCAAGACTTTGAAAAAAAAAAAAACCAGTCCGTTGAATGCAATGGTTTGATTTACATGAAGAAACTTCTCTCAGACCCCAGATGCCGAGTCTGGAGTGCATTTGTTCAAGCACCATGCGTGAAGCCTTCCTGGGAGGGTGTAGCCTCCACCCTGTGTCAATGGCTTCCATGACGACACAGCTCTTTGACACACACACACACACACACACACAACCTCTGGCCTCTGCCACTCCACATAGAACCTACTGAATTTCGCTGTTTCTGGAAACTTCTAAGTGCAGACTTCCCATCACCACAAGAAAATCCTGAGGATTGAAAAAAATGCAGTAGAAAGCTAAGGAAAGTTAGCCATGTGAAGGAAACTCCAGCTTAAAAGCCACAAGTCCTTAGCAGGGTGTCTTAGCAAAGACCCTGCTTGCTAAGACATGCAGCATCACAGAACACATTGACTCACAGAGAGAGCCCTCCAGGACAAGACTGAGACAACATGGGGTTGGATCTGCCACCTCCTGAGTGAGGCAGAACTCAGCATTGGCTTTAACACATTCTCACCTCCAACCTGGACAAAGCTTCCAACCACAGTGCCAAGTCAGGGGCCCAGAGCGCTCCTGTGCTGGCTGGGCCCTGGCTTTTTTAAAAGTCCTTTTATCTTGCTAACCCAGAGTATCCTCCTAAACCCAGAGGTCCTCCTCTACAATGTGGAGAGGGTACTGTTTATTCCAAGAGGTAGAGTTTAGAAGAATGGATATGATACTGATACTGATAGAAGAATGGAATGATACTGATACTGATAGAAGAATGGATACTGACATGTTGCCAGTCCATCCGCCAATCCCTGACTTCAGAATCCAGTCACAGGAAGATTCCTCTGAATACTCACTTCTTAATACGGCCTGAATGTGCATCTTCCCCCAACTCACAAGTTGAGTCCATCTTTAGAGTGATAGTTTAAGAATTCGGGGACATGAGCATATGATTGGTTAGGTCACAGGGCAGAGCCTTTGACAACAGGTTAACATGGTGGTGAGGCTCCAGAGTGCTGTCTGGCCTATCCCTCCATGCAGGGCCCTGAGAGATGAGTCTCCTAGGACATACAGACTCACCTCAGAAATGGAATCTTCCAGGGTTTGGGGCTTTTACCTTCTGTAGCATTCTATTTTTATCTGCCTGAACTGACTAAGAAGTGATTCAAACTCAGCTCTGAGTGGCTCCAGCACTCACTCTACTGTTCGTATTTGTCTCAATGAGACAGAGCCCTGAAGGGGTTCATGCTAGAGAGCACAAGCCTTTCACAGGGTTAGAACCTTAATGTGTGTGGCCAACAAATAAGAGCCCAGCCTGAGTGCCTTGAGCACACACATGAACTCGACAGCCAAAGGATGCTCCTAGCACATATTTGAAGGGAGGACAATTAGCCCTGACCACTTGTCCTCCTTCTGAACTAAGAAGAAAATGAAAATGGAGTGGTGTCATCTATTGCAGAGAACAAGCAAAGGTAAAAGGTTCAAGGTCCTGGGCAAAGAAGTGAAAGAACCTTCAGGCCACTCCTGAGTGGGACCCTGTCCCCTGGACCCAGGGCATGGCTGGTTGTGGGGAGCCTAGGGTGGGGCTCCCCACAACCTGACATGTGCAGAAGCCAGGGGTAGGAGGCGGACCTGACCCTTTTTGCTCTGCTTCTTAGCAAGCCTACAGCACAGCAGCGTGTGTGGGTCAGCAGGGCAGACCTGGACTTTAATGTATGTGTTGGTATACTCCACTTTGACCTTATGAGGAATCCTTTCACTGCACACTGCCTGCCAGCATGAGAAGTCCTTTCACTGCACACTGCCTGCCAGCATGAGGAGTCCTTTCACTGCACACTGCCTGCCAGCATGAGGAGTCCTTTCACTGCACACTGCCTGCCAGCATGAGGAGTCCTTTCACTGCACACCGCCTGCCACCATGAGTCCTTTCACTGCACACTGCCTGCCACCATGAGAAATCCTTTCCACTGCACACTGCCTGCCACCATGAGGAGTCCTTTCACTGCACACTGCCTGCCACCATGAGGAGTCCTTTCCACTGCACACTGCCTGCATGAGGAGTCCTTTCACTGCACACTGCCACCATGAGGAGTCCTTTCACTGCACACTGCCTGCCACCATGAGGAGTCCTTTCACTGCACACTGCCTGCCAGCATGAGGAGTCCTTTCACTGCACACCGCCTGCCACCATGAGTCCTTTCACTGCACACTGCCTGCCACCATGAGAAATCCTTTCCACTGCACACTGCCTGCCACCATGAGGAGTCCTTTCACTGCACACTGCCTGCCACCATGAGGAGTCCTTTCCACTGCACACTGCCTGCATGAGGAGTCCTTTCACTGCACACTGCCACCATGAGGAGTCCTTTCACTGCACACTGCCACCATGAGGAGTCCTTTCACTGCACACTGCCACCATGAGGAGTCCTTTCACTGCACACCGCCTGCCACCATGAGGAGTCCTTTCACTGCACATTGCCACCATGAGGAGTCCTTTCACTGCACACTGCCTGCCACCATGAGGAGTCCTTTCACTGCACACTGCCTGCCACCATGAGTCCTTTCACTGCACACTGCCTGCCACCATGAGAAATCCTTTCACTGCACACTGCCTGCCACCATGAGGAGTCCTTTCACTGCACACTGCCTGCCAGCATGAGGAGTCCTTTCACTGCACATTGCCACCATGAGGAGTCCTTTCACTGCACACTGCCTGCCACCATGAGGAGTCCTTTCACTGCACACTGCCTGCCACCATGAGGAGTCCTTTCACTGCACACTGCCTGCATGAGGAGTCCTTTCACTGCACACTGCCAGCATGAGGAGTCCTTTCACTGCACACTGCCAGCATGAGGAGTCCTTTCACTGCACACTGCCTGCCACCATGAGGAGTCCTTTCACTGCACACTGCCTGCCACCATGAGTCCTTTCACTGCACACTGCCAGCATGAGGAGTCCTTTCACTGCACACTGCCTGCCACCATGAGGAGTCCTTTCACTGCACACTGCCACCATGAGGAGTCCTTTCACTGCACACTGCCTGCATGAGGAGTCCTTTCACTGCACACTGCCACCATGAGGAGTCCTTTCACTGCACACTGCCACCATGAGGAGTCCTTTCACTGCACACTGCCACCATGAGGAGTCCTTTCACTGCACACCGCCTGCCACCATGAGGAGTCCTTTCACTGCACATTGCCACCATGAGGAGTCCTTTCACTGCACACTGCCTGCCACCATGAGGAGTCCTTTCACTGCACACTGCCTGCCACCATGAGTCCTTTCACTGCACACTGCCTGCCACCATGAGAAATCCTTTCACTGCACACTGCCTGCCAGCATGAGGAGTCCTTTCACTGCACACTGCCTGCCAGCATGAGGAGTCCTTTCACTGCACACTGCCTGCCACCATGAGGAGTCCTTTCACTGCACACTGCCTGCCACCATGAGGAGTCCTTTCACTGCACACTGCCTGCCAGCATGAGGAGTCCTTTCACTGCACACCGCCTGCCACCATGAGTCCTTTCACTGCACACTGCCTGCCACCATGAGAAATCCTTTCCACTGCACACTGCCTGCCACCATGAGGAGTCCTTTCACTGCACACTGCCTGCCACCATGAGGAGTCCTTTCCACTGCACACTGCCTGCATGAGGAGTCCTTTCACTGCACACTGCCACCATGAGGAGTCCTTTCACTGCACACTGCCTGCCACCATGAGGAGTCCTTTCACTGCACACTGCCACCATGAGGAGTCCTTTCACTGCACACCGCCTGCCACCATGAGGAGTCCTTTCACTGCACATTGCCACCATGAGGAGTCCTTTCACTGCACACTGCCTGCCACCATGAGGAGTCCTTTCACTGCACACTGCCTGCCACCATGAGTCCTTTCACTGCACACTGCCTGCCACCATGAGAAATCCTTTCACTGCACACTGCCTGCCACCATGAGGAGTCCTTTCACTGCACACTGCCTGCCAGCATGAGGAGTCCTTTCACTGCACATTGCCACCATGAGGAGTCCTTTCACTGCACACTGCCTGCCACCATGAGGAGTCCTTTCACTGCACACTGCCTGCCACCATGAGGAGTCCTTTCACTGCACACTGCCTGCATGAGGAGTCCTTTCACTGCACACTGCCAGCATGAGGAGTCCTTTCACTGCACACTGCCAGCATGAGGAGTCCTTTCACTGCACACTGCCTGCCACCATGAGGAGTCCTTTCACTGCACACTGCCTGCCACCATGAGTCCTTTCACTGCACACTGCCAGCATGAGGAGTCCTTTCACTGCACACTGCCTGCCACCATGAGGAGTCCTTTCACTGCACACTGCCACCATGAGGAGTCCTTTCACTGCACACTGCCTGCATGAGGAGTCCTTTCACTGCACACTGCCACCATGAGGAGTCCTTTCACTGCACACTGCCACCATGAGGAGTCCTTTCACTGCACACTGCCACCATGAGGAGTCCTTTCACTGCACACCGCCTGCCACCATGAGGAGTCCTTTCACTGCACATTGCCACCATGAGGAGTCCTTTCACTGCACACTGCCTGCCACCATGAGGAGTCCTTTCACTGCACACTGCCTGCCACCATGAGTCCTTTCACTGCACACTGCCTGCCACCATGAGAAATCCTTTCACTGCACACTGCCTGCCACCATGAGGAGTCCTTTCACTGCACACTGCCTGCCAGCATGAGGAGTCCTTTCACTGCACACTGCCTGCCACCATGAGGAGTCCTTTCACTGCACACTGCCTGCCACCATGAGGAGTCCTTTCACTGCACACTGCCTGCCACCATGAGGAGTCCTTTCACTGCACACTGCCTGCATGAGGAGTCCTTTCACTGCACACTGCCAGCATGAGGAGTCCTTTCACTGCACACTGCCAGCATGAGGAGTCCTTTCACTGCACACTGCCAGCATGAGGAGTCCTTTCACTGCACACTGCCTGCCACCATGAGGAGTCCTTTCACTGCACACTGCCTGCCACCATGAGTCCTTTCACTGCACACTGCCAGCATGAGGAGTCCTTTCACTGCACACTGCCTGCCACCATGAGGAGTCCTTTCACTGCACACTGCCACCATGAGGAGTCCTTTCACTGCACACTGCCTGCATGAGGAGTCCTTTCACTGCACACTGCCTGCCACCATGAGTCCTTTCACTGCACACTGCCACCATGAGGAGTCCTTTCACTGCACACTGCCAGCATGAGGAGTCCTTTCACTGCACACTGCCAGCATGAGGAGTCCTTTCACTGCACACCGCCTGCCACCATGAGGAGTCCTTTCACTGCACACTGCCACCATGAGGAGTCCTTTCACTGCACACTGCCACCATGAGGAGTCCTTTCACTGCACACTGCCTGCCACCATGAGGAGTCCTTTCACTGCACACTGCCACCATGAGGAGTCCTTTCACTGCACACTGCCTGCCACCATGAGAAATCTTGAGAACATCTAACTGCTATGACATGTTCTTGACTATAAGAAGCAAAATAAATCAAGTGAGTGTGTTTGTGTGTGTGTATGTGTGTGTGTGTGTAAGCACTTGTGTATGTGTATGCACATGCCTCAGGAGGTAGTGCAGAATGTTTCACTCTGCTTTTAATTGCTGTGATCCTTTGAACTTTACCCAGGAGCCAAAATAAATGATTCATCTGAAAACTCATGTTCTGGGCAAAATACCTGTCACTGTGTTTCTCATGTACCTCATTGTTCCTGAGGCTGAGCATGCTCAAAACATAGGAATCCTTGTGTAAACATTTGACGGAATGTCCTTCTGTTCTAGTGGTATGAAAATATATAGACAAAAAACATATATATGCATAGACATAGGTTCCATTATCCAAAGTATTCAGTAAATGGATGATGTCATCCATAAATGCAGCAAAATGCATAGAACAACATGGAGCAAACCACACACCTCAGGTACAGACCTTGAAACGTTACTAACCAAACTTCCAGCATAGCTGTTGACATGCATAGATTTGGCATGGTTGGTATAAAAACATTGAGAATACTAGCTGAAAGAAAACTTAACCTTGCTTCTGAGGACATCCAGTCGCCTCCCAATTAACTTAAAAACAATGTTTTCTAGGGCTAGAGGTTTAGTTCAGGGAGTAAGGTGTTGTGTAAGCATGAGAACCAAAGCTCACTCACTAGAACCCACAGTTTTAGAAAGCCAAGTGGAGTTAACCCAGAACAGGGAAGGCAGAGGTGGGACAATCCCCAGGGGTCACTGGCCCAGCAACCTAACCAATCCACAAGCTCCAGGCCACTAAAAGTCCTTGTCTCAGAAACCAAGGTGAATAGTACCTGAGACATAGTTGTCCTCTAACCTCACACATGCACCCACACTCACATGTATCCTTCCAATACATGCACACACTCACATGCAACACAATGCATTCACACATATACCCCATACTCATAGGCAAACAGGAACAATGTGGTTTTACAACTTTGACCGCTACACTGTGCAGATTCACCTCTCTCACTAAATATTTATTTTAGCTGGCAGGCACAGAGACCACCCTCTTTTCTGTGGTTCCTTCTCCACCTTACAGTTTTGTGCTGCTCTGTAATTAAAAGAAAAGTTTAAAATGTAATTCGAGGTGTCAAGAAAAAAAGGGGGGATGAGAAAAAAATCTATGAGATGAGAAAAGAAAGTCACATATTTGCAGATTTTTAATGAAGAGGGTTTTTTAAATATTTTCTTACATGCACCAAGTTAATGCTTCGGTAGGTGAGTTGTAAACGCTCCTTTTCGTCCCATAATTATAAGTGAAATGTTCTTTAATGTGCGGTAATAACTCTCAAGCTGTGCTGTTTCGCAGTTAATAATTATACACAACAGCGTGAGGCACGGGAGCCAACAGAAAGTTTGCCTCCTTAATGCATTTCCCACATCTCTTCTCTCCCCGCTACCTGCCCGATCTGCAGTGACTGTCCTTTTTAATCTCCTTTCTTCTCCAAATAGAGGAGCTAGTTAGTCAGTTTCTTAAGGGAGGAATGTGAGGCAAGACTGCTGACTGGGTGGAATGGCCCCCACACAAAGCAAAGACTATATAATAGGCTGGCTTTTAAAAAAAAGAAAGAAAGAAAGAAAAGAAAAGAAAGAGAAAGAGACCCTGAGACCACAGCTAAGCTGGGAATTGGGCTCACAGCAGCAGTCTTCAGCCTCCAAAGGTCAGGAGTTCGCACACAGCTTAGCACACTGTCACTGAACAAGAGCGGAAGCTGGTGACAAAGTGGAGGTCACCCTCCCAGTGCAGGTGTCAATCTCCTTCCAGATGGAGGAATAAACAGCGTGAGGAAAATGCTTGTTTCTGTGGGTGTGCAGACTTCTGAAATATGTTGGGATTAGCAAGCTAGCTTCTCAAATTCAAAGTTTCTTGAAACTGCTGGATAGACTAAAACAAAAGAAATATATATATTAGTAAAAAGAGAAAGAAGATGCCACGTGTTTTAAGACAAGGCAGGAGACTTGGTCTACGACTCACTGAGGGAAACAACTGGCCCCAACTTGAGTGCCCTAAATAGCTGAAGCGAATTGGCTCCTGCGTTATGGTTGAAGAACCATAAAAAGAAGGAAACCCGGATGCAGCAACTGGTTCAGCAGAGAGAAAGCGTATCTGCCGTTCAGCGTGCCTCCAGCTCGTTTGGACGGCTGCCTGAGCTTCTTCAGCAAGCCGCGAGCTTTCTCCAGCTGCTCTGATCACGCTGCCTTCCTAATGCTTCGTATAACCTGCCCATATGGGCTAATGCCCAGCCAGGCCTTTATTTTCCCAGCTATTACTGAACAATAAAAAGAAGAAGAAAAAAATACCTTGGCATCAAGCATGTGGTATGTGTCCAACCAGATCCTGAGTACAATATTGGGAAAAGTACCAATCTTATTTAGTATTGAATGTGGTGGAGAATGAGGCGAAGGAAGCTAGCTATATTGCATGAATCTGCAAGTGGGGTCATCACCGAGCTAGGTGGCATGAGAGGTCATTAATATATACTGCACTCCATCACGGAATAGAGAAACAACTCCCTGTTTCCTACTAGTGGATATAGCCGGGTTTTCCCAAAGAGTCCATGAGTTTGTGGCACAACTAAACTAATAGAATAACATGAAGTTGCAAGATAGCAGGGCTTTGGAGATCACATGGCCTCTCCCTCCATTTCCCAGATGAAGAACACAATGGTTATAAGGCCTTTTGCCCGAGGCTTGTACACAATCAATCCTATCGTGATATCAGTCAATTCAGAAGTAAAAAAAAAAAAAAAAAAAAAAGACTCAAATTGCTGAACTGTCTCATTGTCAATTATTTCTCTCTGCATGTCTAGTTAGTAGGTGCATCACTGAAAAACAAAACTCAGATTACCATTTGAGTAGTGAAAACTAGATAATTCAGATCCGCCCTTAAGCAATTGAACATGAAAAGTCAAGCTGTGTATTAACAACAAAAGTCTAAAATACTAGATAAACACCTTAGAGCAGGAATTTAGATCTTCTCTCCTCCTGGGAGTCTAGGCTGAACTGGAAGACATGTCTGAGAGTCTAAAGTGGGTTGGGGATGGTTGCATGGTATTCACAGAACAGAGGTAGAGCCTGAGGCATGCCAAGGGCAGGAACCCTTATACCACCACTCACCTTGAACTTGTAGAGTTCCAAAGAACTGCTCCCTGAGAGACAGAACACACCTGAAGTTAAAGTTCATGGACCACTGGTCAGAAATCGTCCTCTGGGTAGGCCAAGGTCGAACAGGAAAGATGATCCTAGGGGTGTCTGAGTCCTGATCCTTGCTAGGGGCAAACACAGTAGTCTCCAGAGAAATATATTAATCTCTGCTTTATACTGTTTCTGCAGGTTATTTCTAATAAAAGATGTAGCCCACAGTCAAAGATACCCAGGCATGTGAAGACAGGCGTGAGATCGAGGCTGAGTCAACAGGAACAGTGAGCAACAGCGAATGGGACCCTGGAGGATTGGAGATACTGCATTATCAAAGACTACAATGTCTGCTTACTCTACCCAAGATGATAAGCTCCGGGCTGGGGAGATGGAGAAGCGGTCAAGAGCTCGCTCCTACTGTTCTTAGTTCTCAGCATAAACTCAGGCAGCTCACGACTGCCTGCCACACCAGTTCCAGAGAACACACACACACTTAAAAATAAATATTTTTAAAGGTTAAAAACCACTTATATTCTAATCTGTGGTGTATTTGTGAAAACAATAAGTAGCTACTTTTAAGCTGAAGTCAGTTCTCTCCCTCTGTTATGTGGGTTCCGGAATTGAACGTAGATCATGAAGCTTGGCAGCAAGCAAGCACCCTTACCCACTAAACCATCTTGTTGGCCTACTGAAGCATTTTTATGATAGTCATTCTTTTGGGAGGTTGTGGTTAAAACATCGTGCAACCCAATAAACTTATCTGGGAGTCAGAGAACAGAACAGCCACAATATTAAATATAGATTTTAGGCAATGGTATCACATGCCTTTAATCCTAGCATTCCAGAGGCAGAGATCTGTCTGGATCTCTGTGAGTTCAAGGCCATGCTGGAAACTGAGCCAAGCATGGTGACACACACCTTTAATCCCAGGAAGTGATGGCAGGAAGCAGAAAGGTATACAAGGCATGAGGACCAGGAAATAGGCTTTTAAGCTTTTAGGCTTTCAGCAGCAGTTTAGCTGAGATCCATTCGGATGGGGACTCAAAGGCTTCCAGTTTGAGGAAACAGGATCAGCTGAGAAGTTATCAAGGTGAGGTCAGCTGTGGCTGGTTCTGTCTCTCTAATCTTTCAGTGTTCACCTCAATACCTGGCTCCAGGTTTGTTTTTATTAATAAGACCTTTTAAAATTTGCGTTACAGGAGGTCAGATATAGCATGTTTTATTTTAAACTAGCAGGTCAAACTGTCAAAAAGAACAGGGAGAAAACGTCTGCCACAGTTCCACCTCTGTGTTAACCATGCTACTGGCCTTTTCTTTAGGGCTTAATGTGTTGCAGTTTAACTTCTTACATACCTAGGATTCTTTTGTTATTTTTAAAAATAATAAAATACAGTATAATAAGACAAAACGAAAACCAACCCATTGAAATTGGACAAAACAAACAAACAGAAGGAATAGAGCCCAAGAGAAGACACAAGAAACAGAGACCACTTGTTTGCGCACTAAAGTAGAAAACATAATATATACACAAAGGACCTATAGGGTACATAGAGAGAAGAAAAAACCATAAATAAAATGAAACAAAAAATAAAATAGAGTAAGAATGTTTTAGAGAGAAGAAAAACCCTGACATGAACGTGAGAGACATGAACATCCAAAGGTATCCTCAAGCTGATTTCTGTTGGCCATCTGCTGCTGGGCATGCAGCCTACCTGGAAGAGTAGTTTGTCACCCCAGTGAGACTCCTTTGGAGGAAACTGAACTCTCATTTGCAAGTGGCTCTCAATTGGAGATAGTTTCTGGGTTAGGATGGGGGCACATGTCTACCTTCCCTTTCAGCTCTAGGACCCTAACTGGGACAGACCTGTGCAAGCCCTGTGCATGCTGCCTCAGTCTCTGTGAATTCATTTGTGCTTGGATCACATAGGTCAGGGGGGTCTTACTTTCTTGGTGTCCTCCATCCTCACTGGTCCTTACATTCTTCCTGCCTTCTATTCCACAGGGGTCCCTAAACCCTGAGGGGAGGGATTTGATGAAGACTTCCCATTTAGGTCTGAGTGTTCCAAGGTCTCTCACTTTCAGCTTAATGTCTGGCTGTGGATCTCTGTTTTTCTGCTGCAAGAGGAAGCTTCTCTGATGGTGGCTGAACAAGGCACCAATCTATGAGTATAGCAAAATAGCATTAGAAGTCATTTTATTGCTTCTAATTTTTGTTTTGTTGCTTCTAATGTTTTGTTGTTTTGTTTTGATTTGAATTTTTGGGAAGGTAGTATTTGGTTTTACCCTAGATCCCTGGGCTATCTAGTCTCAGGTTCTTGGCCATCCAAGCAAAGTCTGGTATGGGTTCCATCTTGTGGAGTGGGCCTAAGTCCAATCAGATATAGGTTGGTTACTCCCATAAGCTTTGTGCCACCAATACATTAGCATCTCCCACAGGCCGGACACCATTGCACATCAAAGGGCTTGTGTCTGGGTTGGTGTTTACCTTTCTCCCTCGGCAGTGTGCAAAGTACCTTCTGGAACCAGGAACACTAACCCATGGGGTGAAGGCTCTAGGGAGGCACCAACTCAACTTTTCCACGTGCAGTGATCTGTGTAGGTGTTGTCTTCAGCAACAGGGACTCGGCGTCAGTTTGTGAAGAGCAGCCTGCAGTCTTGGCAATACCCCGGGTTGTTTGGGGGTTCTTATGAGATCTCTTTGATCAACAAGTCAATTAGATATAACCCATTTCCCAGACTGGAAGCTTCAGTCGTGACAAGAGATGGCCAGTTGGGGATCTGCCTCCGCTGTTATTTGATGATTTCATTTAGATCACTTTCATATGTGTATATATTTTAGAAAGCTTCTATTGCATTAGCTTTCCATACTATCCCTCAAATGGTCCTTTATTTTAGCTGTCTCTTCATGTGTTCTCTTCCCCATCCCTCTGTCCCATCTCCCCCCACCTCCTGTTTGATTCTTCTGTTCCAGTCCCTCCCTCTTTGTCCTTCCGTAACTATTCTATTTCAATTTCCTAGGAGGATCTTTCTTCCCTAGTCCCTTACTCTATACCTAATTGTTGTGGTTCTATGGATTGTAGCTTGGTTATCATGGCCTTAACAGCTAATATCCAAAATTACTAAATATATACCATATTGTCTTTCTAGGTCTGAGTTATCTTATTCAGGACGATTTTTTTTCTAGTTCCATCTATTACCTGATAATTTTATGGTTTCGTTTTTTAATGGCTGAGTAATATTTTGTTATATAACTGTATCAAATTTTCTTTGTCCATTCATCTATTCAGGGGCATCTAGATTGTTTCTAGTTTCTGGCTATTATGAAGAGAGCAGCAATGAAGATGATTGAGCAAGTGTTTCTGTGGTAGGGTGCTGTACGTTACCTGCTACTAACTAGTATGAGATCTTTCCACTTTTTTATGTAGGCACTTAGTGCTATGAACTTTCACCTTAGACTTGCCTTCATCGTGTCCCACAAATTTGGGTATGTTATATATTCATTTTTATTCAATTGCACAAATTCTTTAATTTCTCTCTTAATTTCTGTCTTGACCATTTTTCATTCAGTAGTGAATTGTTCAGTTTCCGTGAGTTCATGAGCTTTCTGTTGTTGTTAATATCCAGCTTTAATCTGTGGTAGACAGATAAGATACAGAGAGTTATTTCAGTTTTCTTATATCTATTGAGATTTGCTTTGTGTCCAAGTATGTGGTCAGTTTGAAGAAAGTTCCATGAGGTACTGAAAAGATGTATTCTTTTGTGTTCGGGTGAAATTTTCTGTAAGTATTCACTAGGTTACCTGGTTTATAACTTCAGTTAGTTCCAGACTTTCTCTGTTTAGTTTTTGTCTGGATGACCTGTCTATCAGTGAGAGTGGGGTACTGAAGTCTCTATCAGTGACTGAGGGTCAACATGTGATTTAAGCTGTAGTAGTGTTTCTTTTACAAACTTGGGTGCCCTTGTGTTTGGTGCACAGATGTTAAGAATTGCAACCCCTCCTGGTGAATTTTTCATTTGATGAGGATGTAATGCCCTTCCCTATCTCTTCTGATTAGTCTTGGTTTGAAGTCAATTTTGGCAAATATTAAAATGGCTACACTAGCTTGTTTCTTGTCCATTTGCCTGGAATATTTTTTCCAACCCTTCACCCTGAGGTAATGCCTGTCCTTCATATTGAGGTGTGTTTCTTGGATGTTTCAGGTTGGATCTTCTTTTCACATCCCTTCTGTTAGTCTATGTCTTTTAATTGGGGGATTGAGACCACTGGTGTTGATAGATATCAATAAGCAGTGTTTGCTGATTCCTGTTACCTTGTATTTTTGTTGTTGTTGTTGTTGGTGGTGGTGGTGGTGGTGGTGGTGGTAGTGGTGGTGGTGGTGGTGGTGGTGTGTGTGTGTGTGTGTGTGTTTGCCCCCTTTTGATTTGCTGTTCTGGGATTATTTACTCCTTGTGTTTTCTTGAACACAGTTAACTTCTTTAGGTTAGGGTTTTCTATCTAGTACTTTCTGTAGGGCTGAATTTGTAGACAGATATTGCTTAAATTTGGTTTTATCATGGGATATCTTATTTTCCCCATCTATTATGATTGAAAGTTTTGCTGCATATAGTAGTCTGATCTGGCAGTTGTGGTCTCTTAGAATCCGCAGCACATGTGTCCAGGCCCTTTTGGCTTTTAGAGTTTTCACTGAGAAGTCAGGTATAATTATAATAGATCTGCCTTTATATGTTACTTAGTCTTTTTCTCTTACAGTTTTTGATATTCTTTCTTTGTTATGTATGTTCAGTGTTTTGATTATTGTGTGCTGAAGGGACTTCCTTTTCTAGTCCAGTCTATTTGATGTTCTGCATGTGTCTTCATTGGGGCTTCTATTTCTGTGAAGAGACACCACAACCACAGTAACTCTTATAAAGTAATACATTTAATTGAGGTGGTGGCTTACAGTTTCAGAGGTTCAGTCCATTATTATCATGGCAGGGAGCATGGTGGCATGTAGGCAGAGGTGGTCCTGGAAGAGTACCTGGGCATCCTATACCTTGCAGGCAACAAGAAGCTGACTGAGACACTGGGCAGTGTCCTGAGCATAGAAACCTCAAAGCCCACCCCCACAGTGGCACACTTTCTCCAACAAGGCCACACCCTCTCCAACAAAACCTCATCTCCTAATAGTGTCCCTCCCTATGAGAGTGTGGGGGGCCAATTACATTCAAACTGCCACAGTATGCTTCTTGTACCTTGATTGGTATGTCCTGTAGGTTAGGGAAATTTTCTTCCACGATTTTGTTGAAAACATCTTCTGTGCTTTTGACCTTTGTTTATTTTCCCTTATTCCTATTGTTCTGGATTTGGTCTTTTCATGGTGTCCTAGATTTTCTGGATGTTTTGTGATAGGAGTTTTGTTTTGTTTTTCAGTTTTATCTTCTTTGACCAAGGTAACCATTTCTTCGATCATGTTTTCAATGCCCAAATTCCCTCTTCTGTCTCTTATATTCTGTTGGTAAGGCTTGCTTCTGAGGTTTGTGTTTGAGTTCCTAAACTTTTCATTTCCAGGTTTCCCTCAGTTTGGACTTTTTTGAGTGTATTTCTGCTTTCAGGTCTTAAAGTGTTTTATTCAACTTCTCCACTGTTTGGGTTTTCATAGATTTCTTTAAGGGGTTAATTTATTTCCTCTATCATATTCATAAAGGCTATTTTGAGGAACTTGTGTGTGTGTATGTGTATGTGTGCATGTGTGTGCATGCATGTGCACATGCACGTGTGCTTCAGCTGTGTTACAATACTCAGGGCCTACTATGGTAGGGTTGCTAGGCTCCAGTTGAGACATAGCGTTCTGGTTGTCATTGTTTTTACACTGACATCTGGGCATCTGGGTTTGGGAAGATGATATCTAGGTGCTGATATCTGGTCTTGTCTTTGTTGGGTGGGTGCTTTGTTTCTTGCTTTCTGTTGGCCTTTTTGTTTTTTAGGAGGGTGTGGTGGCTGTGTGTTGCCTGGTAGAAAATTCTTCTGGAATCCTGATAGGTGTGGCCACTGGGAGTTCCAGGGAAAATCTGTTCCTAGGTATTGGGAACTGGCACTTAGGAATAGGGGTGGGTTAGGAGGGAGTAACTATGGGGGCCCACAGGATGGAGAAAAGCAGGATTATCCACTAGGATCTGCTTAGTCCCAGGAAATGGGTGCAGACATAGCGGGTAGTCTTCAGAGCTGGGAATGAGACTGGGGATTGGGCTTGGAGAAATGGAGGGGTGAAGATCTGCAGTTAGCAGAAGTGGCCTGTGGATCCCCAGGGAATGCCTGTTGGAGCTGGGGGCTGGGATAAAGCAATGAGGAGAGGGAGGGAGTTTGGAAGGAAAGATCTAGGTAGTCTGCTGGAAATGGGATGGGGGTGTGAAGGGAAGCTGCAGCAGGTGGTCTTCTGAAGAGCTAGGGTTGAGACTGGGGGATTGGATGATAGGTGAAGACCTGAGGTTAGCCTGTCTGCTTCCCTGGCTGTAGTCCATTCCTAGTGTTCTTAAAGGCAACAAGGTTGACATGCAATTTTGAAATGGCTCAGTTAATATTATTAAATCACTTAAAACCCTTTCCTTTTCATAGTCTATGGTTGCCCACATTCATTCCATAATCAGCATATTAAGTTGCTGAGAAGTTAACTGTGCTTGATCAATCAACTGCCAACTCCATGTAAAACTGAACTGCAACCTAAGGCGGCATGCGATTTTCCTAGGTCAGAGTGCCCAGCTATCCTCCTCAAACATATCTCCATCATGAAACATGTTTTTGTTAAAACATGTTCATTTCACCTTTTTAATCTTAACAGAATTCATGCTATGCTTTCCCCCTCAAATCTTATTTGATAAGCTCTGTGTAAAATGTTGAGTTCTGTATAGGTATAAACCATATATTGGAAAAGTTTATAAAATATAGTTGTTAAAAATAAATTCCACATTGGAAAATAGAGGGTGAAACAGTAGACAAAGCCTTTCTTCTCATGAGAAACTAAACCTGTTCGTGAAGATCTAGTAATATCAGACATGGAATACTCAAATGCACATTGATCATTAACAGGCATATTAGCACACAGGCAAATGAAACACAGTGCTGGCTGCTGCTTCCTGTACTAGGGAAACACCCCGCAAGGGGGGCGGGGCTGAAGCTGGTCAAAGGAAGCCCTATCACATGGCTCTGTTCTCTGCACAGCCCTGGTTTTTAAAATGTGATTTTGGAATTGGAACCACACCAACCAAATAAGTCACTTAAAATTAATTAAAGTCCTTTAAAAATATGTATAGTCAATATGACTTTGCACCAAGAAAATTCTAGATTGTTTCAAATAAATTCTTCTATTAGAAACCATATGCTTGGTCTAAAAAAAGAAAAAGAAAAAAGAAAAAAAACACAAGAACATTTTATGTTTCACATAATTCTTAAAACATGAATGACTGTACAAATGTAACTACCTAAAGTCAAGGCCCAAAGCAAGTGATTATCATATTTGCTCTAGTTACCTAACATGCCAACGTGATAAGTTCCCACTGGACACTTGGCACATTAGCAAAGAAGAAAGAGGCTAGCTTTCTGTTGAAAGTATCTTAAAAGGAGCCTTTTATATAATGAACAGGGGGTGGGGGTGCCAGATTATATTTAGAGGCTAGAATTGGTGGGTTGGAGCTATCTCTTTGGAAATTTTATGACTAGCAATCAGGTAAATGATTTGCTGGTTCTTGCCCTTACTTTTAAGTTGTTTAATTAAGTGTGGTATGAACAGCAATTACCACTGTGTACCACGGAAAATTCTTTAACCTGACCCAATGTACTTTGGTAGTAGCGGTAGGTGCTTCACTGTGAGATGAGGATAGACCTCTCTCAAGAGGATTCCATTTTGCCCTAGTACACTGTAACATCTTCCACATAAAGTTAGACATCAAAAGTAACCATTCTTTAAAGCACACATTTTGAGCAAGTATAGCTGGAACTGTGCAGACAGCCCAGTTTCAGATAAATACAATTATTACGAACTGGTTTTTATCAAAGCGTTTTACAGTATGGCAACCATTTACAATTATCACCCCATTAAGAATTTTATCATCAGAAAGCACTTGTTGGCCTGTTACGTAATACCATAAATTAATACTGAAGGGTGCTTCAACAGCAGCTTAATCAGGTTAGATCTCAGCATCGTTCTGAAACACTTCAAGAGCAACCCTGAGTGGAGCCCCATTTGCCAAAGAAAAGGCAGAATGTGTTTAGTTGAGCCCATGGCACTGCCTCAGAGTTAAAGAAGCCTTCCCACGTCAGGCAAGCTCACTGATATTTAGACACTTGTGGTCCTGGTCATTTTTCATAAAGAATTGACAAAGAAATTGTGAAAACAGAAGCTGTTGCTGAGCACTGTTTTCCTGTCACTGCCATGAACCTGCCTTACTTGAGGATGTTATACCATCCTACCCTCTTCCATCATGGTATTAGCATACCTTTCTATTAGCATGGTATTAGCACACCTTTGGTAGCATGGGTGAATTTTTCTTATGGTCTGGACATAGCAAATACTGGAACTGTAATAGGAGAACCTGTCTAGCATATAAGTGTTCTATTTGTTACATAAATGTCCCTCATCACCATCAGGTAAATAGAAATGGAGTGTCCTAAGTCTTCAACTGACAACAGAGGGTGGGCTCCTGGTCACCACTGGATGGTGTGAGGTGAGTCTTAGGTAACCTCTTGAATGTCACCTGGATGGATGGAGGAAGGGTGAATTCTATCCACATGGCCTCTGCTGAGTAACAGGAAGGATCAGCATGGCTGGGAGATGGTGACGCCTAAGGATCTCATCGATCAGTAACGTATGGCCGGGCAGGTGAATGGCGCTTTGTCACAGCCTGAATGGGAGGGAGTCTACACTCCCTGGACTTTTGTCACAGGCTGCACAGGGTGGATGCACAGAAGATACAATGAAAGGTTCTCTGTCCTGTGATGCTTTCCTTGTTCCTTATCCTGTTTGGCAGGAAGCTTGGTCTCATGTGGAGACTTATTCTGTCTGTGACCTCAGGGCTTTCTTGGTGTCTACCATTTCCACTATTAGCTCTAGAATATATGACCCCTGTCATCCACCCCACCTCTCAAAGGAAAAACAGCCAAGGCTCACGCTGTACCAATCTTTGGGCCTCTGGCTCCCTCACAGCTATTTTTTATTCTCTACTCCTTAGAGTCTATTCTTGTTTTTTGAATATCTAATGCCTAGGTTTTATCTCCATTGAGTTGACCAAATGGAGAAAAAATGAATCTGTTACTCTTTCCTAGACCTACACAGCTATCATAATGTGTCCAGGCTACTGGGCTACTGTAACTAAGTCCATGAGTAGCTTACAACTGACAGACGTTTACTTCTTAGTTCTAGAAGTGGGAACCCCAAGATCCAATTCTAGACATTGCCAGAATGGAAAGACTGAATCCCAGTTCGTGGAAGACTGTTTCTTCAACGTGGTCACACCTGGAAGAGGGGTCAGGCGCTCCAGGATCTTGTGTAAGGTCACTAATCTCATTCATAAAGGTGCATCTTTATGAGCTCAGCACTTCCCACCTTCATCCTGAGGGCGAGGATTCCTCTGTGTGAATTCGATTGGACATCAACATTCATATTGTCCAGTGAGAGCCAAGAAACAAAAAATTTTAATTGCAGAATTAAAAACACAATTCACATGAAGTGAATTGAATTTTACCCTAAATGTGTTTGTTGGTTTGTTTGTTTGTTTGTTTGTTTGTTTGTTTGTTTGTTTTGGTTGTTGTTCTGTTTTCTTTCATTTTAGCCCATGTTGCTGAACATCTTTCTCAAAGGTTACTGTACCCTTGTGCTGTTCTAATAGAGCGTAACTGGATCATGTTGATTGTACACTGCCAATGTCATTACATGTGAACAATTCTCTGGGGATAAAATTCAATAAAGGAGGAAGCTAAATGTAATTTAAAACACCCTGAAAGATCGGTATTGTTTTCCTACAAGTACCGAATAGTTTCTTTTCTTTTGTTAGATGTTATTCTATAATTTAGAGACAAAATCTAGCTAATCCCCAACTTTGATTTGTTTGATTGAAGTTCATTGAAGTGGTAATCTTTGAACAATGTCATAGTGGTTTTTTATGGTGAAAGATTACATGGTATAATTTACTTACTAAAAGTTAAGTATGTTTTAACAACAGGAATGTTGAGTCTATACATGGATAGCACTAAGTAAACTGATCTTTGTGACAACAGAAAATGCAGCAACTGGTGATGAGGAGGGGTCTTGCAGTATTGGTGGTGGGCTTTGTGCAAATCTAGCAAAGGATGGAAGCCATGGGGTATGGACAAGGAGCACCTTGAAATAGTTAGAAAGCCTTCAAGCCTGTTGGGAAGATAGAGTTCCTCTTTCTTCGAATTCTGTGACCAACTGTGTGTGTATGAGTGTGTATGTGTATATTTGTATATGCCTGTGCATGCACAAGCACCCCTTCCCCATACTCACATACAGTATGTGGAGGCCTGAGGTCAAGGTTTCCTCTTCAAACACTCTTCACACTTTTTAAGACACAGTCTCTCACTGAACTTGCAGCCCATTGATTTGGCTAGAAAGGCTGGCCCAGGAGCTTCGGGGATGCACTCGTACTTATCCAATGCTGGGGTAACAGGAATGAACCGCTGTGCCCAGGTTTTTACACGAGCACTGGGAATTGAACTCAGGTGAGTGTGTTCACACAGCAAGTACTTTACAGACTGAGCAGTCTCATTTGTGATCAACTTCATGCAAAAGTTGAGTGGAGAAAATAAAAGTTGGGGACCATTCTAGCTTCCTTCCTGTTGCTGTGACATGATTAAAAGCAACTGAGGAGAGAAAAGAATGTAGAACAACGTATCTAGACTACACTTCCAGATCACAGTCTGACACTGAGGGAAGTCAGGGCAGGAACTCATTGTAGGAACTTGAAGGCAGGAGCTATGGAGAAACAGGGGTTACTGGCTCACTCTCTTGTTCAGAGGGCTCATGCTTTGTGAGCTTTCTTACACAACCAAGGACCACCTGTGCCTAGGGATGACAATGCCTACAGTGGGCTGGGCCCCCCTAAAATCAGTTACTCATTAAGACGATGCCTCACAAACACACCCACAGGCCAATATGATCTAAGAAATTCTCAGTTGAAGGAGCTTGCCTTTCAGATGGCTCTAGTTTGTGTCAAGATGACATTTGAAGCTAATGAGGGCAGCAGTCAAATCACCTGGTCACTGAGAAATGGGCAAGAAGGAGGAAGGTTTTCCCTACCCCACCACTACAGGACCTGTGTCAAAGGAGAGGCATCCACGGGTCTTGGGGAAAATGGTATCGACATTAACGGACAGAAGCCCAGGCAGCTATCTTCATGTCCTGAGAATTGACACATCCACATTCCTGTTTCTTCAGGGTTAACAAACAGACCATTTTTCAGTCTGTATTTATTAAGACCTAAATACTGGATTCCAGGACAGCCCTGGAATGCGGTCTGTGCCATTGCAGAAGGTCTGGTGCTACATTGTTTATGTGAACGTTTCCAGAGTGATGAATGGCCCTCTACTCCAGGACACACTTCTTGGGCCCTGTTTCCCACTTAGGCACACAAGGAACTTTCCTATCTGCCAGGCCAGCATGCCTAGGTCTTAGGATATGGAAAGAGAAGTTAAAGGGAGTTGATGAAGGCATCTGTCAAGTTCATCTACCTCAACAAAGCTCCTTATAACTGAAAATAGTCATCTACTAGGGTCTCAACACACAAGGCTGACATGGCCTTGCTGGAAGCTCCCATTTGGGGTCACTCAGGTGGCTTCAGTTAGAGAATGGCAGAGGGCAGGTCACTGAAAGGCTAGGTTTGGCAAAATGTCCTAAGGGGCTTCTATTTCACATAACCAGGCCTTTCAGCAGGCAGGATGTAACCACAGGATCTGGCCAGACTTCTCTCTGACTGTCACTTAGTGCAGTCTCTGATATGGCCAAATGAGGCTTCCTCTAAACATGGTAGTTTGAGGACAGACAGACTCTGAGGGGGTACATAGTACCCTCCATGTGTCAAGAACCCAATGGAAACCACAGTCTCCCTCTATATGGTACCATGTACAGCATCCCATTGGCTACACATGTGAGACCCAGGTCAACATGAAAAAGCACTTAAGGGGCCTAGGGAGGCGAGGCTTAGCTGCCTAGTGGCCATCTTTGTAGACTAACAACTTCAGTCACTGAGGACACTTTAAAAATGTAGAGAATCAGAAAAGCCATTGAGGGAAGTCAGGGCAGGAACTAAGTATAGGAACTTGAAGGCAGGAGCATTGCTCACAGGGCTCATGCTTCGTGAGCTTTCTTATACAACCAAAGACCACCTCCCTAGGGATGACAATGCCCACAGTGGGCTGAGACCTCCTAAAATCAATTACTAATCAAGATGATGCCTCACAAATGTACCCACAGGCCATTCTGATGTAGGCAATTCCTCAGATGAAGAATACATAGTACATGCAAGTCACCTGACTGTGTGTAGTGTTGACAGCACAGTGCTTCTGAAGTCTCTTTGGACTTTTGTTATTACTGACTATCACTTTCTTGCTGTTATCAGTGGAAATTTTGTTCTGCATTATCCCTTGTATTCCTAGAATATCGAAGGAAATATCAGAATGTTAATGGTCCTGCCTATAGAAGAGAATCCCATAGCATGGACTTCTACATCTCTGAACTATTTACGGAGACTCTTCCTTCTGTCATGGACAGGGAGCCTCTGTGACAGTCTGCTATGTGTCCCTTTGCCAGGTCATAGTATCCCAGTTACTCAGTCAAACACTAGCCTGGGTGCTGCCATGATGATTCCACAGATGCCATGGACGCATGTACTGCTCAATATTACATAAAGGATGTGGTCCTTTGCAACCCAGACAATTGGTTAAAGTCTTAAGGGTAGAAGTGAGGTTCCTAGAGGAAGAGAGGGTTCCATATGTGAACTTCAGGGTCAGCCTTGCCTGGGACCATCAAGCACTGGCCTGATCCTGAGGACCTGGGCTTATCTAACCAGACCCATAGTTGTCTTGTCTGTATGTCTGTGTGTGTATCTGTGTATGTCTCTGTGTGTATATCTGTGTGTGTATGTCTATGTGTGTGCCTGTGTATCTCTGTGTATGTCTATGTGAGTGTGTCTGTATGTCTGTGTATGTGTATGTAACAGATAACTAGATAGTAAGTAGATATAAGATAGGTAGTCAATGATATAGTAATAGACAAATGGTATGTAGCTGGACAACACATAGTTAAATGATAGAAATAAGATAGATAGACTGGTGTGGGTGGTCTTTCTGTATGCTGTGACTATGTATTGCTACCATTGATTAATAAAGAAGCTGCTTTGGCCTATGGAAAGACAGGTTATAGCCAGGTGGGAAATACAAGCAAAGATACAGGAAGAAGAAAGGCAAAGTGGGGGGAGATGCTGTGAGCCACTGGGGGAACAAAATGTAATAGAATACAGGTAAAAGTCAGGAGACATGTGGTGATACATAGATTAATAGAAGTGGGTTAATTTAAGATGTAATAGCTAGCTAGCAATAAGCCTGAGCCATAGACCAAACAGTTTGCAATTAATATGAAGCCTCTGAATGATTATTTTATAAACTGCTTTGTGGCCAGGCAGGACACAGAAAAGCTTCCGGGTACATTTGGCACCCACCATCGGGCATTGATCCACATAGACCTGAGAAAGATTCTAAATGCACAGAAACGGAGCTGCACTGGGCTTCCTAGTCTCACAGTCTCATTCCAGCAGCAGAGCAGAGAGATACATCTCCCAACAGCTGCCTATGAGATGGAGCTGGCCGCTAGCCACCATCAGCTAAGCAGCACAATCAGCTCCTGAAGTCTTTCCCACAGGCCATGGTACAGACAGGATTCTCCCAGCTCCTGCCTGCAGGCTTAAGCTATCAACACAAGCTCCAACAGCATGCCACATGGCAGGTTTAAGGCTTTTACCCAGCAGATAAAAGGCTAAAAGATACACAATAAAACAGATTCAGTTTTAAATGGGTCACAGTCTATTTTAAAAATATGCATAGGCATGAGAGAGAGCAAAAAAGATATAGACAGTCATAAAAAAGAGATATATAATTTTAAACTAATAAAATAAAATTCTTAAAAAGAGAGAAGTAATGTAATATTTTTTTTGTAATGTAATATTTTTAAAAAGCCACATAAAGATGAAAAATACACAAAGAGTCTGGATATTGTATATTATTGTGTTGTCTTTTGGATATTTACTGCAGAGAGACATTTGATTGTGGGGGCTGCTAAGCTAAACATATATATATATTAAAGGTATATTAAAGACTTCAAAATTTGGGTCTAAGGATATGTCACTTTGGAAAAGAGGTTCTGCTTTTGTTTCCACAGAAGATGAGAAGCTGTAGATTCCTTCCAGGTTAATATGGTTCCATCAATGAAGATCCCCTGAGATGTCTCCAATGGGAGCTATGGCCCAGATGATCCAAGATTCAGAGCAGCTTCAAGGCAGCTGGTTGAGATGATCCAGCCTCACAAACTACACCAGTCAGGACTTGACCATAATGCTAAATTTTCTCAGGGTCCTCCAAAATTACTAACACCCTCAATCAGCAGGAAGTAGCCTAGAAAACTATGCCCACATTCCCCCCAAAAAATGGATTTTGGATGTTTGTCTTTATTTAGGGGGGTTGGTTATAATCAATCTCTTTCTAAAATATTGAGGACTGTGGGGATTCAGCCCCTTGATAGTCCCCTCCTAGGGTCCAGGAAGAATCTACAACCAGCTGATAATCTTTGATGAAAAGAAATGAATCTATGTACATAAAACTCCTTAGTCCATACATTTTATTATTCTGTCAGTTCTCTCTCTACAAGCTTATACTCTCATCATGTTCTTTCTCATCTTGTTCTTCCCCATCTCATCTGGCTCTTGCTCATCTTCCATCTCCTTCCTCTAGTACTCTCTTCTAACCCTTCAATCTAGTTCTTCCCCATCTCAGTTTGTTCCTCTCAAGTTCTTACCCATCTAGTTCTTCCATTCTCTTTTCTCTTCTCTGTCCTCCATATGCCCTGGAAGTCCTGGTATATGTACATTTATAAGCATTATTCCCTTAGCAGTGCAAAGCCAGGCTTCCAGGGTCAAACAGAGGGGCGATAAGAATCACATAGAAAAGCAATAACCATTAATTATCATTTGCAACCCCAAAGGGAAGTGACCAATGGGGAAATGAATTAACTAAAGGCTAAATTTGGGTAATATCTAAGAAGAGGGATCTTATGTGCTCAACTATAGTCTTGAACATGATTAGTAGAAAATGTTAAGAATCTATAAGTTGCTTGGTCAATGGGAGAAAACAAAACTGCCTTCTTTTTTCCTGTGGCTCCTATCTGTCCAAGCTATCTGCCGTTTTTTCTGCAAAGTGGGGGAAAGTGTGCTCAGTCGCTAGGCAACCTGTGTATAGCTAGATGCTTCTGGTGATAGTTAAAGGGAGATCTGGAACTGGAGGTAAGATTTGGGAAAGGAGGAAGTTAAGCTTAATTGACACATCCATCAGGCCTTCTCAAACAGGTAGCTTGGATGCTTAATTCTGTTCTTAGAGAGTACAGAAATATCTCTGATAAGGTATTTTCCTCTTTCTGGGGATGGTCCTGGCCAGATGCTGCCAGTGACAATAATTACAGGGAGGCCTGAACTGGGGTTCTGGCTGTGCATAGCTGTCAGCACAGAATGTTATCTAAATATTCCTTTAGTAGAGGAGAAATGGTGCCCAATAAATGATGGAAAAGCTACAATAGCACACAAGAAACTCATAGCAGGAAATGGTTGATAATCAAAAGCCAAATATCACCAAGTCTCCTTGAACCTCAGCTTGACCTCTGGAAGGCCCTTGGCTACTTCCAGATATTAGCTTTGTCATAATCAGCCGAAATCCTACTTTTTTTTATTTTTGCAGCTTGCAGAAATAAAAGAAGGGGGATATGATATACAAATGATAGGGGAAAAGAATAGATTATTGAATATACATTAAGCCAAAAACTATTAATCTTACATATTTTACATTAGTATAGATTTTGGTTTAATTTAAAGTTAATTTTATTATATTATATTATATGTATATTTCTATTCATGTTTAGGGTATTATGTTTATGCAGCTCATTTAAGAATGTAATATATAATTTAAAAAATACAACTTAATAGTCAGTAGTCAAACTTATGGTCATGTTAGTTAGATTCTCCAGGTATACAGAGTTATATTTCATATAGACAGGTAATCTTCAAACACTACAAAGACCTACAGAATATGGCATTTAAAATGTTTTAAGAACTTGGACTTCTCTAAACAATGAGACATGTCTGTCCCTGGCAACACCAATTACTTCAAAGAGGATGATGGGTACCAAAGAAACTCACTATGGAGTTTGTTTTAAATATGGCAAAGGCTAGCCATTTGAGCAAGAAACTTCTCTTGCCTGGGCTGCTTGACAATATATTATATAAACTGGACATGAAGGACCATAGGAAAGTGACCACTGAACTTTGCCAAAACAAGGTGGGATGGTCCTTCAGGTTCTTGCTTCACAGAAGAAACTGCCAGACATTCTACCAGACACAGAGGAAAATGACTTTGTCAAAATAGATGAGATAGTCCTTCAAATTTCCTGCTTCACTGAATAGTTTAGGCCTATAGACTGAAGATGGCTGCTCCAACATTACAAAAGAACTTTGGCTGACTGTCCAGGCAACCAGATGTTTCTTGTCATTTCTAGAGTTTTGGAAGTTGCTTACAATGCACTTCTTGTTACTGAGGTAATATTATATCTTTCTGGGGTCTTTGATGGAGTTGAAGACAGATAGTTATATTTTTCCTTAGTTAGGATAAAAGATAAATTAGATATAAAATTTTAGACTCATAAAAATAGGATAGATGATAGAGCATTTTCTTTAATTTTGCCAAATCCAAACAGATTAGATATTGTAACTGTAATTCTTGTTTGATAATTGTTTTGTTATGTGTAATTTTACTATTTTAAAAGGAAAACCTTCATTTTTGATTAGACAGAAAAGGGGAAGTTCTGTGGGATGGTCGTTCTGTATACTTTAAATTTAGCTGTGTGTGGTAGTTTGAATGTAATTGGCCCCCATAAGCTCATAGGAAATGACACTACTGGAATGTGGCTTTGTTGGAGTATGTATGGCCTTGCTGGAGAAAGTGTGTCACTGTGAAGGGCTTTGAGCCATGCCCTGTGTCTCAGTTTACTTCCTGTTGCCTGCTGATCAAGATGTAGGACTCTCAACTCCAGCACCATGTCTGCCTGCACACCACCATGACCCACCATGATGACAATGGACTAAACCTCTGAAACTGTGAGTCACCCCATTGAATGTTTTCCTTAATAAGAATTGCTGTGGTCAATGTCTCTTCACAGCAATTAAAACCCTAATAAGGCACTATGAGACCTACTTCCATCCCTGAGCACCAACTGGATGAGTGACTGAATCTTATGAATACCCCTTGCCTGTCTCTGCATATATCATGAAAAAACAAGTAACAGAGATCTGAAATGTTCCTTCACCTTGCTCCCTAGGGTGTGAGTGGATCCCTCATCCACATCAGCCCTGGCTGGTAGCCACAAGGCCGTCAAAAGCACCACTAAGACACTTGGGTGCCTCTTAGAACCACCCCAGAAACACCACTGCATCTTCACCTTTCTGTAAGGACTCACTTCTCAAAATGTTGCTCTCTGGGGGCTGAGGAGATGGCTCAGTGGGCTAAGTGTTTGCTGTGCACACATGAAGACCTGAGTTTGATTCCTGAGAATCCATGAATAAAAGTCCAGGTGAGGCAGTCCATGTCTGTATCCTAGCACAAGGGGGCTGGTCTAGCTGAACTGGTGAGCTCCAGGTCAAGTGAAAGATTCTATCTCAAAATTAAGATAGGGAGCAACAGAGAAAGATACCCAGTGTTAACTTCCTGATTCCACAGGTGCATACATGGGTGAATACCCCCCAACACACACACACACATACACACACACACACACACACACACACACACACGCATGCATACATGCACATTTGCACACCCAAAATACATTGCTCTTCATAATTGCTCAAATGAAAGCCACTTTGAAAGTTCCCTGTATTTGCACCAACCTGGTAGTAATGTCTTTATTATCTTTGAGCCTTCAGAGACAAGATAATCTTCCACTGGGGGAAACCAGAGTCCCTGTTTTAAGAACAGCTGTGTTAAACATATTGGCCATGTTCTCCTCAAGCAGTCATGATCAACATAGCACTAATATTTCAAATTGCTCCTGTTGAAAGCTTACTCTTCCAACACCCTTCAGACTTCCCAATATCCTGCAGGGAAATTAAATGGAGGTTAGGCTTAGCAGAACCCAGTCCAAATGAAATATCTTTAAAACAGTTTGGGAAGATATGACAGACAGTCTGCAGCTGAGCACTTAAAACAATAATGCAGCCCCTAATACAATAAAAAAGGCTGGGAATGAAACCTTACAAACAGGCTTGATGGCAAAAGCTTATGATTACAGAAGTCATTTGATCCCGACTCGCAACTCCAAATAACCCCAGTTCCATTTATGAAACTAGAAACTCAAGTTTGGCCTCATTTGTAGTGTCAAGAGTAAACCAAGGGGCTGGAGGTGGGGGTGGGGGACTGAGAAACTGTGAGTGCACATGGCTGAGCAGGGCAGCAAATACCAGGGATGCTCCTGGGAAAATCAACCTTTTAAAGTAACTCTGGGTGGGTAAGCTGAGGTTTTAATCTTTCCTCTGACATAAATTTAACAGTATGACTTCCAGAACAACACAAGAAAAGGCATGTCTCTATCAACTGACCCACCCACTGTTTGCAAATCTTCAAGATCGTGTGTGTCTCTGCATGGCCTCTAAGAGTAGGTTGCATGAGTTCTTCTTTTTCCTTTGAAATTTTGGGGGTATATTTCCTAAAAATAAAGAATTTTTCTTTTACAGGAACACAGTATAGTCATCAAAGTTAGGAATTTTAATTTTGATACAGTGCTGTATGGAACCCATTTTGCATTCACATTTTGATTTTTTTTTAAATTTGTCATGTGTGTGCCTGGGCATGTCTGTGTGTGTGCAGGTTCAGGTGTTATGTCGAGGTGCATAGGCAGATGTGTGAGCATGCACGTGGAAGCCAGAGGACAACCTTGGGTGTCACCATCAGGAACAAGGTCCACTTCCTTTGAGATAGGGTCTCTCACTGGCTTGGCGCTCACCATGTAGGCTAGATTGGCTGGTCAAGGAGTGCCAGGGAGTCTCCTGTCCCCACCTCCCCAGTGCCAGCATTACAAGTGCTACTATTGTGCCCGACCTTCTTACACAACTCAAAGGCAAGCTCTTTACTGGCCGAGGCCTCTCTAGGCCCATATTTAGCTTTATATTATTGCTCTCTTCAGCCCGTACTTTTTTATGATATTCATCCTCCCAGTCCAAGATCCTTGTCTTGCCTTTGGTCGTGGATTGCCTTTGTCTTTTTTCAACTGGAAAGACTTTGGGGATCTTCTTTGTTGTTCTTGTCCTTGAAACTTCAGAGGATTGCAGGCTGATTATTGGGGGGGGGGATCTCTCAGTGTGGGTTTATCTGGTGCTTCCTGGGGGGCAAGATTTAGATAATGTGGCAGGATCCAAAGGAGTATCAGGGGACACTGTGTTGTTCTAGGTGTGTGGCCTCTGAGCTGCGGTGATCTGGCTTCGTCCCAACATGAAGGGTGTCGGTTTGGTCACGTGGCTTCTGCCCCCTTTCAGCACTCTGCTATTAACTCTCTTCCCCTTTGTAATTTATGGGCAATTTGCAGGAAGGTGTTTGTTACATGTGTGACCTGTTTCTCGTCAAGCTTTCACACTTCACTGTGAGTGAGCATCCCTTGATAATTCCGTAGCTCCCTGCTCCTTCCAGGTCTGTAAGACGATATTCCAGTGTAATAAAGAAAATGTCGCTTCTTCCCTATGTACGCGTGTGTACACGAGCATTTGATAATACAAGTGTATAAAAGTACATGCATGTATCCATGTGTGCATGTAAGTGTATTGGTATAGATTTACAAAACTCATGTTTTTTTCAGTTTGAAGTCATTATTACTGATGTATGTTTGAGGATTTCTTCAGTGGGTGCCCCTTCAAGCCATGGCCATTTATGTGGACATCCACATTCATCCTTAAGAGCTTTGCTCTTTAGAAACAAGTTGTTCTAGACTTGATTTACCTTTCTC
This sequence comes from Peromyscus maniculatus bairdii, assembly GCF_049852395.1. Taxonomy (NCBI): domain Eukaryota; kingdom Metazoa; phylum Chordata; class Mammalia; order Rodentia; family Cricetidae; genus Peromyscus; species Peromyscus maniculatus. The sequence continues at coordinate 74,786,996 of NC_134870.1, read as the reverse complement.
AGATTCACTCCTACTCGAAGACCCCCAATTTCTCTGAGTAAAAAGTAATCTTTAGATATGAAGATGTGAGCACCTGATATCACTGCCCAGAGACCTCCCAGATGCCAGACCTAGGAGATGCACATGCAAACATATGCATTAGGAAGTACATGCATGTGCATGCATGCACATGCAAAAATTTACATTAAGAAGTACACACACACATACTTGTGTGCCCACACAGACATCCAAATTAAGAATATGCCTGTATGTGTATACATGTAAATTTATGTTAAGAGGCACATATGTGTGCATGTGTCCACACAGAGAAGTTTACATTAGGAAATACACACATATGCACACAGACTTTTAAGTAGGAGCACATGCATGTGCACATAGCTTCCACACACACATGGAGATGTGTGTGTTCATTTAAAGCCAAGCATTCACATGGACACATGGGCTCCAGTAAGGCATGACAGGCTACACAAATAAAATATTTGTGGAGATTCCTTCTAAGCCCTGAGAAGGCCAGCTCCCATGCCTTCACACGGACTCCGATGTAACCTTGGACACAAACTTAGAGAACTGGGAAGCCACACCACTACAAAAAGCAAACCTGACAGCTGGAGCCGAATTGTTTTATTGTGGATTATTTTAGGCAAAATTCACATTTAGTCTAATGTGCAGGTCTCATGCGCACAGTTGAATGTGTCCTGGTTCTCAAGCCAGGGAGACTCAAGCAGCACACAGGTGTATTCATCCGTCACCACCCAGGTAGGGGTGATATGGTGATATTTTATTTGTACTGAAATGTTATTTTATTTGTATGTTAATAAATAATGTTGCCTGGGGGTCAGAGCTAATAGCAAGCCATAGCAGAAGTCTGGCAGTGGTAGCACACGCCCTTAATCTCAAACACATGACAGGCAGATCTCTGTGTGTTCAAGGATACCACCAGCATGGAGACACACGCCTTTAATCTCAATACCAACCATAGAAGATCTGGAGGTCTGTATAGATGGGCAGTGACTAAGAGGTCATGTGGTTGGGTTTACAACCAATGAGAAGGCAGAACAGAAAGTCTATAAGAAGATAGAGACACAGGAAGGAGGCCTCTTGTGGAGGGAAGGACAGGAGCGGCAGTGAAGGGTAAGGATTTTAGCTCTTAGCTATCACTCTGACCTCTTGGGCTTTCATCTCTGCATTTGGCTCTGTGTTTCTTATTTAACAAGATGGTTACAGCTACAGGGTGAGGCTGGGAGGACCACTGAGTCCAGCATGCAGAAGGCAGCAGTGACACCCGGCAGCCTATGAGCACGAGGAGACGGTGCTGCGTCGAGAATCCTTGCCTGTAACAGCAGCAATACTGCATCTTTAATTCTAGTAGTGCACCGTGATCCCTGGAGTTGAACAGGACAAGTCCTCCGACGTCCGTCTTGGCTTTGGAGATTATTTCCTCATAGGCTGTGGCATCTTCATAAAAGCTTAAAGATAGCTGTCAAAATGGAGGTTTTATTGGGTGTTGCACTAGATGAATCAACGGAGTTGGGAGAATTGACAGTTCAGCGGCCCCTCAATGCAGCACCGTTTCTAATGTATTTAAATCTTCAACTTCTCCAGGCGGTGTTCGATGATTTTCCATGTAGAAGACATGAAATCCTTTCATCTGATTTGGGAGTTCTTCTAGAGTTTGATGTCTGGGCACCAGCATCGGGTACAGCCTGCACTTGTGGTATTTTTCATACCAGATTCCACGGTTGCCACAAGACTTGGAAGTACAGTCGGTGTCCTACGCTGGTTTTCTGAGCTTCATTCCTGTGTTCCCTACAGGGCGGTTTCGTGATTCCTTGGCATTTTCTGTATAGTCAACCAGACCACCGGCAACTGAAGCTTGTGGTTTAAATGAGAAATGTCCCCCTCATGCACTGGAACCCTTGGTGGAACTGTTTGGGAAAGTCTGGGAACTTTTAGGAGGAGAAGCCTTGCCGGAGAAGTACTTCACTGGGGGCTGGCTTTGAGGTTTGTAGCCTTGTCTCGTCTTTCTACTTTCTGTGTTCACTCTCTCCCTTCCTCCCTCTCCCTCCCTCTCCCTCCCTCTCCCTCTCTCTCTCCCTCCCTCTCTCCCCCATCCCTCTGTCTTCCCTCCATTAGATGAAAACATCATCAGCCAGCTTCCGTGCCCAGGCCACTTTCCCTGATTGTTGATGGACTTCATCACCGTGGTGGACCATGGACCCGTGTCTCTCAGCAACCCTAAGCTAAGATGCAAATGCACCTTTTCTTTCTTAAGTTGGTTTTGACAATGGCATTTCATCACAAGAGCAGGAAGGTAACTAACACACGGGTACTTCTGTCCAAAAACATCTCCCAAGTCTTTTTTCCCTGGCCACCCAAGGTTGGAGGTGGGAGGGCAGGGGACTAGCAGGAGAGAGGCGCAAGGTTGAAGGAGGGAAGTGGGTAGAGAGATCAACAACAAGCAAGTACGCATGAGAGGCTCATGGTAAAGTCCGTCCCCTTGCACACCGTGCCCAGATTTTGTGGCATGCTAGTATGATAAATGCCTGTCGGGTGAATAGCGTCTCTTCATGTGTCACATGTCAAACACTGCACTTTAGAAATAGGCAATCAAATATTAATAACACGTGCACTGGCTGCTTTGATTAAACACCTAACAAAAACAACTTGAGAAAGGAATGATTGGTTCTGGCTCGTGGCGCAGAAGTCATAACACAGCCCAACGTGGTAGGAAAGCTCAGTGGGGCACAGGCTCTTAGCCGTGGCAGTGCAAGTGTGAGGTGACCGAGTAAACTGTCTGCCACCAAGAAGGGGAGGGAAGTGGGCGGGAACCAGGGACACACTTTCTCCAACAATGCCCCACCCCACAGGTTCCACAACCTGCCTCCACAGCTCCACAGCTGGTGATCAATCCTTAACACAGGAGCCTTGGGGAGCATGCCACATTCAGACCATCACACCATGAAAATAAAACAGAGGATGTTTTATAAATTATCAAGGCCAAATGAATAGTTATGTATTCCCAACGTCTCAGATTGGTCGAAAGTGAGGTCAAAGTTCTGGGTGAATATACTTTAAAATAATGAAAAATGCTTCTGAGATACAGAGACATCTTGAGACTAGGGACTCTTAAAGACATACAGGGATATCGAAAAGGGGCAGGCCCAACTACGAGAACTAGATGACCAATCAAGCTAGCAAGTCATTCATATTTGTGCAGTGCTGAAATACAGAGGCATCATGAAGCAGATCAGTATTTTTTGTTAAATCTGGGTGAATTTTTAAGTCAGATATTTGCAATGATCTAAAATTGGGATGCATTTCAAGTACAAAAACAAAACCTAAATCCAAAAAAAAATTGTAATTACAAGAGCAAAAACAAAACACATATTTTATAATTTTATTAGTAGGATAGAATGCTATACAGAAAGAAGTGAGGGCAATTATCAAATTTTCTATGTACAAGAGCAGAAGAACTTGATTTAAATGTCCATGAACTGAAGTTGAGTGTATCAGTCAGCTACGCCAATGAAGAGAACCCCAGAGAGCAGCACCCCACCACCACCACCACTACCCCACCACCACCACCACCATCACCACCACCACCACCACCACCACCCGGCTCTTCCTGATGTACTCAGGGCGATGTGCTTAATTTCAGGTGGTGGTTTACTTGAGTTATGTTCCTGGTTCCCAGGGCACAGCTAGAGGTCTGTAGGAGCACCCTAGAAGAGTGCTTGAAGAAATGATTGTTTCCTCCAGAGATGAGGATGCCAGGGACTAACAAAAGCCCCTCCAGGTAACTGGAGATTTCTTTAGAAAAATGAGTAGACTTCTGTGTTCCTCGAGAGATTTTCAAGTCAGTCTTTCTTCTTTATCAGCTATGTGGAGAGGCAGTTTGATTTTCATGGCAAGTCAAAATCCATCAGCACCATTAGCACAGAAACTCTTTCAAAGAAAAAGAGTGATTCACGTTTTAACAGGGTGTGCTCCCTGGATGGGAGCATCACGGGCCTTTCTCAGGGACACTGTGGAAGGAAGTCCCATGGGTGTCCTTAGGAAGGAAGAGCCCTTAGGAGCTCTTCCAACTCCAAGATTCCACAGCTCATGACCATCACAGTATGAGGCCTTGGATTGCTGGACTTGGACAGAAAGTGATGTGGATGCCCGAAGCCTCGGGGTTACACGTGACAAGGTCACTAAGGCTCTGTCCAAGGTCCCACTGATGCTAGCTGGACATATTCCATTTCTGTCAGATTTTCTTACCATGAATAAATAAGGCTAATAGTTGAATTCAGAACTCCAAAGAGTATTTCAAAAGCTCTGGAGTCTTCATTGTTGAATTAATTACAGACCTGTAGTGGCCACATAATAGTGCCAATCCCCCCCCCAAGTAAATATCAGGCTGGTAACACCCCCCATTTGGTTAAAGAAAATGGTTTTATTTATAGTTTGAGCCAGAACCAAGAAAAAAAATTCTTAACTTCTTCCTTTCTTTAGTAGTATCACAATTTATAGGGGAAGATGGGCCTAGTGACTTATAATTCCAAATTCTGGACATTTTATTTCATATCCTAATAGAGATCAGTAACCATGATATGAGCTTGTAGATTCTTATTCTTTTTAAATTCCTGGTCTTGTGATGAATTGGCCCCTGTGTATTTATGACCTTGGTATGTCTGATGAGATAGAAAGGTGATTTTGTAATAACTACCCACCAAAGTTGTTCTTCTACAACTTGCCCAGGGTAGGTTGGCTCTGACTCTTCTCTGCCATCCTCCTGTTGGAGCTGGGGACAGCATCCCCAAAAGCACTCAGTGATGCTGACAGTCATCATTCAGAAGTCATGCGCAAATTTGGGTTTTGGGAACAGCCCGGGGACAGTACCTCCTGTGGAATGTCATTGTGGAATCCAACGACAGGGAGATGTGTGGCTTCCCGAAGCTTCTGAAGAAATAGGTCACTACTGAGAAGGACCAGCCCTCGACCCACTGGCTGGCTCCTAGCATTCAACCACCAAGGCTGCGGCCTGTGCTGCTGGCCATGCTGGGAGACAGTGCCGCCAGCCTTCGCTGGGCTCCAAGGGTTCTGGCAAGTTGTTCTTTCCTTTTCATCTGAGTATAATTTTTTAAATTTATTATTTGGTTTCTTTAATGATGCGCTGATATTTCAATAATGACCTACCTGGCAAGGTAAGCTCACTGGGACAATAGTGGCATGACTGTTATGGGAGTAACTATCCACTTTCTGATTTGGATTTAAGTCCTATTCCACTAGAGGAACTGCCTGATACTGTGAGCCTTGTCAAGAGCCCATGACCGGGGAAGTCATAGAGCTTAGGGGAGGACCCACCACTCTGTGTTTGCTAGATGGAGATGGCATCAAACTGCCTTCTGATGATTTCTGTTCATATCCATAGATTAGTGTGACCCTGAACCTTCATCAGAGAAGTCTCTTTGTTTGTTTATTTTTTGTTTTGTTTTGTTTTTTGTTAGAGACAGGGTTTCTATGTGTAGTTTTGGTGCCTGTCCTGGAACTCACTCTGTGTAGCCCAGGATGGCCTCGAACACATAGAGATCTGCCTGTCTCTGCCTCCTGAGTGCTGGGATCTCATTTTATAGTGGGTAATAGCTAATGTAGAAATTCACAGTTGGTCAATATGGAATGATTAGCCCTAAATCAGACATCTATATTATCTCTTCCAACAACTCAGAAGTTGAAGCAAAAAGAATATAAAAGCCAGAGGTTTCACACAGAACATTATCTTCTGGACAGGACCTGGCCATTGGACATGAACAGCTGCAGCCCTGGTTACCTGCAAAATACCCGCACAAGGCTGGGCCTTCACTCTTTCATGACGCAATAGCAAGGGGCTCAGGAGCCCCCTTCTTCTTAACTGGGGGACTAAACACAGATCATTGGAGCTAGGAGAGCAGCTTTCATTTTCTTCACTCGCGTGGCCACTGATATGGTGCTCATGTCCCAGGAAATAGCCCTCAACTCACGCTCATGCAAGAATCTATAGTCAAACTTGGTAGGCCATTAAAGAAATAGGAAAAGAGCTTGTTGGAAAGAATAAGGGTTTCATCAACAGAGAAAGAAAGATGAAAGAGAATAATGAGGGCAGTGAACATACCAAAACTCAGTATATACATGTATGAAACTGTCAAAAATTAAAGAACAAGAGTATGGGATTTAATCTCCATGTGTTTGCATAGTATCTTGTGATATTTTCATGGTATTGTTTAACAAACAATCCTTTACCTCCCGTTATTAACTCCCCATGTAGAAGGCAGGGGAAGCAGAATATAGCCTTGGTCTAACCTCAAGTTTCATCTGCAGATGCTCAGGGTAAAATTAGAAAAGGTGCTGAGGAGACGAGAGAAATCACTGTTGACAACACATTTTACCTACCAGTCCAACATTGTTTATCAGCCCCATAAAATGTGCCAATACTTACCAGCACTCTAAAATATGCACTAATAATAAGTAGAGACACAGGACATAATGCAGTCATTGATGAGAAATGAATTTATGGTTCCCTGGGGGACGAAAATGACGGGGCATCTCACACGGGGCAATGTCGGCTCTGGATGAAACTGAGAGCTGTTCCCTTTGTTAAGCCTCAGATGAAAACAGCATTGATCTTGATTTTAGTTATAAAATAGCAGACCCTATTTGTGTTATCAGGAAACAGAAGCCAATCTTCAAGCTATTACCTTTCTGATCCAACATGCCCCTGTCTGTCTCTTTGTCTCTCTGTCTCTGTTTCTGAGTGAGTGTGTGTGTGTCCATCCTTTTGATAGTTAACATTCAGTGCTTTTGTTTGAAGATCAGAACCAAGTCCTGTCCACACTAATCCTTGACTTGCCAAGTCGTAAATCATCTCACATTCTTCTCTCTGTGTGTTAAAGCAAAAGGCAAACATCCACCCTAATCAGCTAAGTTCCTGAATCCCTGCATTTCCTTCATGAAATCTTCATGTTCACACTGATATGAAGCAACCACAGTTTCAAGGAGGCTGATCTATTGTTGACGACAGTTCACAAGGTCCATTTTCATTTACAATGGCAAGTTCAACCCTCCAGGTAATACAAACAGGTAAAAGCTTAGCTTGCTTCCACATACAGGAAAGTATGACACCAACCTCCTACCATCCTTGAAGAACCCAACATGGAAGTAAACACTAGCATCTCACCTTCCCTTCTCAAGGACCATTAAACCTGGACTTCAGACATTGAGAGTAGGTACAGCTCCACATTTTGCCCAATCACACTTTAAGATTTGTTTTCCTTTTAGAGCTAATTAAGTTGCACCTGTGACCACTAAACTTTAATTTTCTATATTTTCAATTGGCTTTGCAATTATCCTTTTGGAATGCTTTATTCACTCCCCTACAAAGAGTATGCCTCACTTCCCATAAGGAAGATCCTGACACTGCCTGTGGGAAGCTTGGCAATAAGACAAATGTCTGTTTCCTGTCCCAGAAACTCAAAGAAGGACAAGAAGTGGACGGCTGGCCCCATGGGGCAGCACACAGTTTCTCTCCTCTCCATCTGCCTATCCCTTGGAGTCCTGTACTGTGGCTCTGTGTGACAACAAGGGCTGCTGAGCAGCAGGCTTCTTCCACACAGGTCCCCTGCATGCTGCTGAGTTCATTGCTGGAAGTAGGAGCTCTCCTGATCAGGCAGCCAGAATCCTTGCAGAGTGAAGGATGGGGAGTTTCTAGGAGGAGCAAGCATGCTCAGGAGCACAGTGAGTCAGGGGAAGCTCAGGACCTCGCTTTTGTCTCTGCTGAGGCTCTATAGGCTGAATCACTGCCTCTGCACAGCCATGCTCCCTGGGCTTTGGAAATGGTGGGTCTCTCAGCTAACATGGAACACAGAATCCTTGGGCATTTGCTTGGAATAAGATCAGGTAAGTGTATTTACACTCTCCTGTATGGAAGAGTTACCACACACTGTAAATATGGGCAATGTTTGGGTAAACTGAAGGGACCCTTGATCAAGAAACACCAAAAGGAATGAAATTATGCTGTTTACAGGAAAATAGAATAAATAGATTTTCATATTAAATGACTCCAGTCAGTCTCAGTGGGACAGTAGACCATGTTTGTGGCAAGGCAAGAGAGTCCAGAGGTATTCTTGTATTCTTGCTGAGGTCATTTTAGCTTTGACTAGAATTTGATCTCCTTGATGGAAAATCTTGTGGAAAATTACCCAACTCTAATCTGGGCACCTGAGGTCAAGATGCCCCAGTTAACTTATCTTGGCTGCCATTAAACTGCCTATTTTTGCACAGCTCCCCCTCTGGCTAACTGCTTATCTTAACTTCTGTTAAACTGCTTGCTTGCACAAAACCTCCCTTTGCAGGTGCCTAGCAAAATAACAGGATGTGATTTTTGCCTTTAAAAGTCTCTCATTCTAAATGCTTGGGGCTACCCCTGGGTCCCAAATATCTGAGTGTAGTCCCAGTCATCTGGAATAAGGACTTTTAATTGGCTATAGACTGTGTCTGAGTAGTCTTCTCTAGTGGGCTTCCTGTAACATTTTTCACCCCTTTGTAGACACTGAAGTTTATATCCATATATAAAATCGCATGTGCATATATAACTTGAAAGAAGTGAAACTGTGTAGGGAAATGAAGGGGACTAGACAGGTGTGAGAAATGTGAGGAGAGGGGGACATTTTGAATATGTGTATATCATATACCTGTATTAAAATGTTATTAGGATGAATTGGAGGAAGAGAAAGAAGTGATCAAAATACATTGCATAAAATTTTCAATAATAGTTTTTTTTAAAGAAAAACAAATTCCTTGCAAACCCCAGCACCATGCCCAGTGAATATATGTCAATCAATAAATACGGAGTGAGCACCAAATGAGTCAAAGGTTCTTTTTAGAAAAGTCACTTTAGGCGGTTGCAATATCTTGCTGTGGAGTCAGAACTAGAAAGGAGTGTGGTGCTGGGCCCTTCCTGTGAAGTTCTTTCTGCAAAGCAAGCCTGAAAGTCAAGGGGAACAAGTCAGGAAAAAAGCTCAGGACTGGCTTCTCACCATGAGGAAAATCACCGGATTCTCAACCACAGGTGAACAAAGCATCACATAATATGTGGACATATGGCGCCTGAGACTCTTCTGAGAGATTTCCCCCCCTCCACCAACAAGAGCAATGCTGGCAGTCCAGTCCAGTTGTATTTGAACTTCAGAAGGTGTGTGGCCTTCACTTGCCACCGGAGAGCTTCTAGAGGAGTCCTTCAGCATGCTCTGGTCTTTCATCAGAGACTTTCATCAGAGAGTACCTGATTGAGTAGGAGCCGGGCACCTCACAGGCAATCTGTCACTTGTTTCATCCCAGAAGAATTGGAGGTCATTTCAGCCTCTATACCATAGAGACATGCTACCAAGAGAAGCTGCTTCTTCATGGACCTCGGGTTCGAGAAATCAGCCTCATCAGATTCAGCACAAAAGTCCAGGAGTAGAACGTTCTCTGAGGAGGGACCTATCGCTCTCCCTCTGTTCGGAGGCGTTTGACAAGGGAAAGACCTGGTAACCACATCTCCAAAGAGCTACTGGAGTATCCCCCACCTGCTCACATTTACTACAAAAGGGATGGAGGCCCCCTTTGTAAAATTCCCCACTGTTTATCCTATTGTGTTTATTTTAAAAAATATGTATCAGCCACTGAAAAGACAACTTTGTGTGGAAAAGACAATTTTTAATATAAAAATTAAGGCTATTCCTAGGGCTATGAAGGAAGGTGCCAATTTAAAAGAAAAAAAAGATTAGGAAATAATAATGAAAGCTGTATGCCTTATCACTTCAGGTAAAAATATCTTATGAATAATATAATCATTGTCTCTGGTTATTGGTATGAAGAAGATAAGTATGCACTGTGCAGAGCGATAGAGGGATGGCAGTGGGCACAGACTCAGAAACGGGTTAAGGATCCCTGGGTCATCTGTGAACAGGATTATCCCACACATGAGCCCTGAGGTCAGTTTAGATTGTTAAATTTATCTCTGTGACCACGGGGCCAAGCAAGACATTTTGCGTTTTCGTGTTATCTTTCAGCCCTGTTCACTGTGACTTAGCAAGGGGGTCTCAGCGATGACAGGAAAAATCATGTGAAGTCCTGGCTTCTCTCTCTCTCTCTCTCTCTCTCTCTCTCTCTCTCTCTCTCTCTCTCTCTCTCTCTCCTTTTTTTCTTTCTTCTTCTTTTCTTTTTAGATGGGGCCTTACCTGGTTCTAGGTAACTCCAGAGATCTACCTGCCTCTGCCTCCCGAGTTCTGAAATTAAAGGCACATGCCACCATGCCTGACACTACTTGGGCTTTTAGATAGTGAGTTACTAAGCCATGGGAGAGTGAGACAGGGTGTTTCATAGCATCCCCTTGCAGAGTGACTCTGTGTTGCTTTTAATTTTATTTTGATTTTGGCACAGTAGGATTGTCTTTGGGGTTCTGGGGCTATGGGCTCATGGGAAGGGTTGCCAGGTGACTGCTCAAAAGTCATTCATCTATCTTGGCTTTCTGGGGGGTTCCCAGCATTAGTGTGGCCTTGTTTAAGAATCAGACGGACCCCGCTGATTCAGCATGACCAGGGATGCTGCTGCTTCCACCTCCCTGGGAGCTGGGATTGCAAACTTGCACCACCACTTTACTCTTCTTTGTGTATGTTGTGGGACTCGAACTCAGATCCTCGGGCTTGCATAGCAAGCCCTTTAACAACTGAATCGTCTCTTCAGCTCCAAAGAAAGATGTTTTAAAATTTGCTACTCTACCCTGTGGCTGAGTGAATATTATACATAATAGCTGTAAGGCTTCTATAATTATCATCCTTAATAAATCACATGCCCAAGTATAATCATTACACTTGTCTAGCCAATAGTCCTAATTTAGTGTCCACTGAGAACTAGATCTGCAAACAGCATTTTCATTTTCCTATGCCTCTGGTCTAGAGAATGAAGGGGGTGAGAGAAACAAGCAACTATTTGAGAATCCTGGTGGCATAAGGGCATGCTAGGTCAGAAAAGACAGTCAAGGAAGTGGTGTATGAAAAGGTGACACCCAAGGCTACAGAAGGAACCCACCAGCTGAGCTGGTGCTGTGCCCATCGGGTAAAGAGAAATACGCGTCCACCTTGTCCACCTGGAGCAGCCAGAGTTTTGTCCACAAGGAGAGCAGGGGGGCGGGGGCAGCCTGGTGTGCCTGAGAAGCAATAAGCCAGAATTGGGGTTGGAGAAGCAGTCAGGATCTAACAGAAGTGACTCTTGTGTTAGGAGGGCACTCTGAGCCTTGCCACATGGAGAGTGTGGGAGGAATCACAGGCTCTGACGTCCATGTTCAGCAACTCTCCTTCTTCTTGCACAGTGAAGAAACGAAAAGTCCAGGAGCCACTGACTTAGGGCACAGCAGCAGTTGTCACAGCCCAGGTCAAGTGATGCACAGGCCTGAGAGTAGCAATGCCTATACAATGGGATTTGATTTTCATCCTTCAACGTGTGCGATGGCTGCCTTCAGCTCTTTGCCTAGCAAGTCCAACAGCTGGGTCCCCTTGGGGATGTTTCCTTTGGTTGCAATTTTTTTCTAAGTAGGATATACACTTTCCCATTTATTCGTGTGTCCGTAGTATTTTGTTGAAAACAGGACGGTTTGCATAACAGAATGAGGCAACTCCGGGCGTCGGATGCTGTTCTCTTCCCAGGATGCATCACTACAGCTGTTTTGTGTTTATTTCCTGTAAAGTTTGCATTTTCTGTCATGTAGGACCGTTGATCACTCAGTTTGATTAGCCTAGCATTCGGATACTAATTTGCCCTGGGGGTTTTCAGATCAATTGAGCCAGTGAGTCTTTGCGGACACTTGGAACACTTTCTCCATGTGCTGGGGCACACTTCCAGTGCTCTGGACATTACAAGCCTTCCTTAGCCTTTGTTTCTTACTTGTGCTGGCTCTTCAGAGTGACTGGGCATGAGTCCTTGGGGACCCCTTTGCATGCTTCTCTACATGTGTGTGTGTGAAGCGTGAACCTAATTAGTCTTAACAATAAAAACCCAGAGTCAGATATCAGGGTGAAAGCTGAAAGATCAGAGAAGCAGCGCAACAGCTACCAGAGACTTCTTACCTCTATGGATCCTCAGACCGAAAGGGGGAGAGCCTTTCTCTACGAATCCTCAGAATGAGTGGGCTAAGAACCTGTCTCCCGAATGCTGGGATTAAAGGAATGCACGCCCTCCCGACCCCACCTCCCCCACCCCACCCCTACCCCCAGTTCTGTTTCTTGTTTAGACTGATTCAATCTCATGTAGCCTAGGGTGGCTCCTGATCTTTCTGCCTCCTCTTCTCAAGTGCTGGGATTAAAGGTGTGTGCCACCACTGCCTGGCTTCTATGGTTAACATTGGTTAGCTCCACCCTCTGATCTCCAGGCAAGCTTTATTTGTCAGAACAGAAACAAAATATCATACAACATGTATGTATGTGTACGTTTGTGTGTGTGTGTGTGTGTGTGTGTGTGTGTGTGTGTGTGTGTGTGTGTGTATGTGTGATTATCAGTACATGTGGGGGAAGTGTGTATAGATGTATACATGAGCACATGTGCATGTAGAGTCCAGAGGAGGCTTGGGTGTTGTTCCTCAGGCAACTGTTCACCTTCCTTCCTTCCTTCCTTCCTTCCTTCCTTCCTTCCTTCCTTCCTTCCTCCCTCCCTCCCTCCCTCCCTCCCTCCCTCCCTCCCTTCCTTCCTTCCTTCCCTCCTCCTTCCCATCCTCCTCCTTCTCCTTCATCTTTTTGGCAAGGTCTCTTACTAGCCTAAAGCTTGTCAAGCAGGCCACACTGGGTGGCCTGTGAGCCCAGAGATCTGCCCGTCTCTGTGGTTACGAGTGCTCCCCTGCACACTGAGCTTTTTTATGTGGGTCCTTGGAGTTGAACTCAGGTTCTCGTTTAAGAAGGCAAGCACTTTACTGACTGAGTCATCTCCCAGCCCTGTCAGGTCTCTGCTGATCATGGCCTAAACCTTCAGAAACCCCAGACATAAGCCAGAGCTTTTCAAAGCCCCAAATAGTAGTTATGTTGCCCAGATACTTTAAAAATAAATTGACCTTTCTTGCTTTAACTGATACTACAATTTTAATCAGGTGTGGGATCGGGAAAAAAAAATGCAGGTAGTTAATTATTCTCGGTAAACGCCTTTGATGTGGCATTTTCCCATGAAGCCCTGAGTCAGGTTGAATGGTGGAAACATCCTTGTGACTTGAGCTTTATCGAGAAGCTATGAGGCACACCAAATTGTGGCAGCGCTTTAGGGATGGGCCTTCTTGAAGCCTTCAAATCTGCTCTGCTGCCTCGGATGGCTTAAGGCTATTGGTTGTTCTTCAAGGACACTATGAATCTGTAACTTCTGGTTGTCAAGGATACCAGAGAACTGAGGAGAGAGGGATGGAAGTAGGCCAAGAGAAGACATCACAACTGGGGTTCTTACCAGAGTTCAGCAGTATATCTTGAGATTATTCTGTTCAGATTCGTATAAATCTTTGGCTAATTCTGTGGTTCTGTGGGATGTTGAAAGGGAGCCAGTTGACAATTTTTCCAGCATTGCCATGGCACCTATGGAGGAATATGTGTGTGGAAGCCTTCATTCTATCATTCGGAAACTCCCTCCGGAAGTGGTTGGATTTTAAATATCTAAAACAAATTCAGCAGAAATTACCCCAGATTTTGATATGAGGAGTGGAGGAGAGGAAAACCCAAATGTAATTTCAAGGTTTAGGTTCTAAGAAACAGGAAAAAAATTAAATAAAATGAATTTCTGTTTTCTGACAGTGAGTAGGGAGATGAAGAGAACAGGCATGGGCATGTTAAATGTGAAGTCTATGCTAGGCATTCTGAAGAGACCTTGTGGGATGTTGCATGTTCTAGTCAGAAGACAGACTGTAGAGTGGAAGGTGTCACTTATGAGCAAGATTTAAACAGTACAATCTTGACCCAAGGAAAATGTGTCTTCGAAGGAGTTCTAGAATGAGGGAGATTCAGTTCCTCAGAAATGGAAAATGAGAAGCATCTGGTGGAGAGGAAGTGACGGGAAAGGGAAACGGGAAGAGGAAGGTAGATACAGGGCAGTGGCTGACCCAGGCATGGACAACCTGAGCAAACCGGCAGAGAGAGCCCAATTGGATGAGTTTAATGGAGCAGAGGGACACATCTGTGAGTGGATTCGAGGAAGAAGGAGAGAAGAGGAAGTAGGAGTGGTAGGTGGGCTGGTTAGTTGTGTGTCAGCTTGACACAAGCTAGAGTCGTTTGGGAAGAAGGAACCTCAACTGAGAAAATGCCCCACCAGATTGGTCTGTAGGCGAGAGTGTGGAGCATTTTTTAAATTAGTGATTGATGAGGAAAGACCCGATCCATTGCGGGTGAGGCCATCCGCAACAGGAGGTCCGGGGTGTATAAGAAAGCAGGGTGAGCAAGCAGTAAGCAAAGGGGTAAGCTGCGTTTCCCCAGGGCCTCTGCATCAGCCCCTGCCTCCAACCCCTGCCCTGGCTTCCCGGGGTGATAAACTGCAAGCTGTAAGGAAAATAACCCCCTTTCTGCCCAAGTTGCCTTTGGCCATGGCATTTCATCACAGCAATAGAAAACCTAACTAAGACAGTAAGTTTCTAGGTTTTCATTTTTTGTTGCTGTTGGCTTTTGTGGAGGGGGGGGGCAGGGAGTGGGCATGTTTACACGGGGGTCCTAGGCATGAAGCAGTCCACACAGGCCTCAGGTTACTCTTGACAACGCGGAGCTAGGAGCTGAGTGGTTCTGCTTAGGGGTTTTGAGGAGCAGCGCGAGGCTCCACTTCCATTTTGAAAGCATTACAAAATGCCACGTTACAGTGGGACTTGAACCCAAGACCTTGCGCTTGCTAGGGAAGTGCTTGACTATTGAGCTACACCCCATTATCTAACCAACAAGCACGAAGCTTTTCCAACAGAGGGTGGTCATGAGCACAGGGAAGATGAAGAGGTCTTGGAAGCCAGCTGTTGGAGCCTAACCTCACAGCAACCTTCAGGCGAACTGCATGGCTAGGGAATTGGCATCATCTAAAAATGGGGACCCCTGCAAAGAGCCCTGCAGTTTCCAGGATCAGCCCAGCCAGAGGCTGGGGCAGCAGCTGGCGGAAAACCACTCATGAAGGACCGACGAGGCTTTCTGGCTGGGTTTGTTTGTTTTGATGCATCCACTGACTCATCCCCAACTATATTTGGGGTCCAGTTCTGTAGTGAAAAGGAACTGAGATTCCTATCAGATGTCCCGGCCCCTCTTGAGAATTGTGTGCCTTTGTGATTAAGTGCATATTAATAACACAGACTGTCCACATTAGAGAGACAAGCACAGTCCTCTTTGCCAAATACTGAGATCATCCCAAAGCGCTCTGAAGTTAAAACACTCCCTGAAAAACAATTGAGCCCCTCCATGACAGTCTAATTTTGGCTCCTAAAGTAGGCACACCAGGAAAATGGCCACCCCTAAGGACATTGTCTTAGCTACATTTTTTTTTTCCATCTGGATACGCCACATGTTATAATACCATGTGGCTTCCTCTCGTAACTATCTTCCAGAATGCAGATTACTAACTCTTTTACATTTTAGCAGCCCCAAAATGTTCATTCAGTATAACAAACCTTCACACATTTTTACCTCAGGTATTCTTAAGGATGCCTTTGTTTCTCTTGTCTCTGAAATCTAGCGTCTCTCACCAGGCTGCACAACTTTGTGATTCCCTTCCCTCCTCTCCCACAGACAGAAAGAAGGGAAGCCGTTACAACGGATGCCTGGCCTGGGATCCTAATTCCCTATGCACACCTCATTTACCGCCCAATCAAATTCAGCGGTTGCAGCGGTTACCAGGCAGACCTTACCCTGGAGCTTAAAATTCCCCTCCTACAATATATATAGTTAGTCTTAATAAATAAATGACTTGGACCATGCATTATATATCACTCAAATCCATGAGGACACAAATTATGTATAATACATCGGCTGTGTAATTTATTTATTAAGCAAAACGTGGATTTCCCATGCCTGTGCATGGAGCACAGTTTGTCACACACGGCTAAATGATGTATTCTTATTAGTCCCACTCAATTACCAAGTCATCCCTCTGTGGTCCGTGTATTTGTTAATGATAGCGCCACAACGCTGCGTCTACAGTACCTGTGATTTTAGTGATTCATAACCGCTCGCTAAAACTGTGAAAATGATGAATCGGCTGCTGTTGATTAAATGCCGCCAACGGTATGTTTCAGATGTGTTTGTCGCAGTTAGGAGTTAAAGAAACAGCGTTGCTCCCGATCATTTACATATCTAATTAAGCCAAGCCCTCACGAGATAGGAAGAAGTCATCAGAAGACAAGAATGAGAAAAGAGGAGCAAGCATGGGTGGGGAGCATCTGTGGGTACTCTCCAGCTTCGCTGGTTATAAATTCTCATCCTCACGTTTTGTAAGGGACAATATCCTCCATTGAGAAGGGCAGTGGGGTTTGTTCTCTCTGCTTTGAGGACCATGGACAGACTGTCTGGCAATGGTTCTCATCTTTGGGGTTCATCTTGGACAACAATGTGTTGTTAACATTGGAAGACTCCCCAAGTGAAGGCTTTGAAACTGAAGCTCATTCCTAGAGGCCTGGGAAGGGAGGAAGGACACAGAGGTAAGGAAGGGTCAGGAGCATTTCAAGTGATTTCCAACAGCTCCGATTTGGCTTCCACCTCCTCAGCGGGGCTTCTTACTACTTCTCTGTGACACATGGCAGCAGGAAGGAAAACATCATTTCAAACAAAGATGAATTATCTTTATAGCTTCAGCTCATTTTCCCCCTTATCTGGATCCAGATAGGTTTTATAGCTAACGTTAGAGCAGTATAGAGTGAGACTCGGACTTGAGAACGCGCTGGAGTCACTGTGCTGGAAGGAGGGCTGTGGGACAAGTCCACAAGACAGGAAGAAGGGACACTGAGAAAAGCTGATGGTTCAGACCAGCCAGGAGGTGTCTGTCTTCCTGAAGCCAAGTGAGAAATATACAAGTAAAGCAGGTGCGGCTTTTGGAAAGGAAATCTCCCTAACTTAGACTATGTCTCCAACACACCCAAAGCAAAGAGCAATAATGAACAATAACAAAAGAGGACTACTTTGAATTTCAGAATTTGGGTGCCTAGAATATTTTTAAACTTTGTGTTTTAGAAAGATAATCTTTGGCCGTGTCTCTGTGGTGGCCTTCCCCTAGAGCAGTGGTTCTGAACCTCCCTAATGCTGTGATCCTTTAATGCGGTTCCTCAGGCTATGGTGACACAATCCCCCTCCCCCCACACACACCATAAAATTATTTTCGTTGCTACTTCATAACTGTAACTTTGCTACTGTTTTGAATCATAACGTAAATATCTGTGTTTTCCCAATGGTCTTAGGTGCCCCCTGTGAAAGGGCTGCCAACCCCCAAAGGGGCCAAGAACCACAGGCTGAGAACCTGTGCCATCTTCCAATGAACATTCACTGTCAACACCCCAAACCTGTAATTGACATGAAGGAGAAAAATCAAAACAAAACGACATGGAGCACAACTCTGGCACATATGTGTCACGTTTAACCGACTTCGTGTTGAAAGTTGTGTGATTCCTTCTGCCAAAGTCTGTCCTGTCCCTTAGTGGCTTCATCCTCAGATCTGAACGTAACTCCGTGTGTCCCGGCAACTCCGGATCTGGCTGGCCACCCACTCCTGCTGGAAGCGCTCCTGGCACTTGGTCATCTAGGGCAGGATGCTTGTTGACCTGCCTGCCTGCCTTGTCTCTCACCGGAAGCACAGAGCACATCTGCCAGCCGGTCCTCTGAGCAGAAGAAACCCCCTGGACATGGAGAGGCATGCAAGGATGGTGGGACCCCCAAGTCCTGAAGTCTGTTCTTCTCAGGGGCCCTGGGAGGGGTGCAGCGCTGAAGTTCTCACTTTTCCCCCTAATTAACCAAATTACTTCAGGCATTCTGTACCTCAGAGTCCACTTTTTGACATCACAGATGCAAGAGGGGCAAGAGAAGGCATCGGTGGTGATGAGGGCAAGTAAGAAATAGGTATGTATGAAGACGTCATAAAGAGGCCCCTTCTTTTGTTCACTAACTAAGTTTAAAAACAGACGCCCTCAGGGACAGCCCTCCCTCCCCTCCTCTATATTTTAAGTTCCAGGATCCTCCATTCCCACGGCACCTCCAGTTTGCCCGTTGCTTGGGTCGCTCTGTAGCTGTCAGGGGACAACCCAAGGCACTCTCAGTGTGGCATGGGCGGGGTACACTTACAGATATCCCAGCAAAACATCACAGGGCACTTCTCCCCCAGAGGCTCTAGGTCCCCGTCCACCACGCCAAAGGGCCAACTCAATGCTAATCATCTCAGCCCTCTGAAAGCTGGTCCCATTTCACCTGAGGACATCCTTCCCCACATCCCTCATAGCGCATGATGACTGATTCCCCCCCCACACACACACACACACAAATCTGTAGTGGTGGAGTACTCTGCACTCCATCTGGCCATCATCCCTCAGTATTTGTGTGATGCCATCATAACAAACAGTCCTGCTCTGTGTTTGAAAGCGACATCATCTACTCCAAGAGTCATGACATATCCTCTCAGCCCTGGTGGTGCATGACCTACCCAGATACACATTTTCTAGAAATTTCCTCAACAGCAATGTCTTGGACTGATTCCTTTTTAGGCCTCTGGAAAGTTTTCAATGCAAAGTCGTTTAAGAGAGAGAAAAGTTCCAGTTCTATTCAATGCAAACCTCAAAGCCGGAGCTGACGATGAACAGGAGTTCTGTTGATTTCCACAAATGGAGTCTGTGGTCACCTCCTGTGGGAAGGTTTATACAGAAAAAAATGTAAATGAGAGAAGCCTTAGAGAACTATTTGGCCATGAAGCGTAAGCCAGGGAACCCCATTTACCACCAGCAATAGCCTAGGTGAGAAAGCTTTGTTTTTTTCTGGCAGCTATGGAGAAAAGCAAATGCAGAAAATCAGATCTGGGAATGAAAATGACTGTAAAACAAGAACAGGGTCCTTTACCCAGTTCTTAGTAGGTCCTGCCCAGACTCTTCAGGAGCCATTTCTGAAAGGGGCATCACCAGGGCCCCAGCTCCAGTGCCAGGTGGGGAGCAGGCAGGGGTTTCCTGTTCTCGCTTCACTCGGGGTTGCAGAAGGCAGGCAGTATGAGCTCTGATACCAACGCCATCTCCAATGAAGCAAACCCAGGTTCCGACAGCCTCTCCCTGGAAGGACCTGCAGCCTTGTAGCTCTGAGACCTGCTTCCCAGGGGCTGTGGGAGGCATCTGAAGACAGGAAAGGTCCGGGTCAAAATGCCTTTCCACGGCTTAGACAACGGTGGTTTGCTTTCTTGCTTTCAAAAGTCCCTCCGAAAATGCAGGACCTCTGGGAGTGCCAGTGTCTCCTTTATTTATATCTCAAAGTGCTCTGGTTTAAAGCATATTCTCTCCAATAACTAGCTGAGGTCTCTCTCCTTGGGGAAAAAGGAGCAAGTACCTTGGGCTATATGAGACCCTGTCTCAAAGAAACAAAACCAAAACCAAAGTATGAAGGAAAGAAGAAGCAGAGAAAGAAAATCTTTGTTCTTTTGTTTCGTTTTTTTGTTTTGATGTGGCTCATACCTAGGGAGGGGACAGCAGTGCCCACGGGCCACACACCCAGTCCCAGACATCCTACAGACATAGGTTTGAACCCCTTTCCTATAAAGAAGATTGTGTCACTTTCAAGGTTTCTGAAAAATTCTAATTTGTGTGCATGTATGAGTATGCATGTGCCTGTGTGTGTGTGTGTGTGTGTGTGTGTGTGTACACCTGTGTGAATACACAGTGGAAGCTATCCAGAGTTCAATACCAGGTGTGTTTCTCTATCGTTCTTTACACTACATTTTGGAGACAGAGTTTCACTGAATCTAGAACTTGCCATTTCAGCTACAGGACCGGCCAGCAAGCTCATGGGAGCCTCCTATCACCACTCCACGGAGCAGATATTACAGATATTCTTGTATGCAGTGTGCACTTTGTAACTTTTTTAAACCAGGAATAAAATCATCTAGCCAGAAAATAACTGGTCCCTCACAGTCAGAGGCAGAAGTAGCTTCTAATCAGATATCAGCTCTTATGACGTGAAGCTTGGCCCCCTTATTGGTTTGAAACCCTACACCCATTGAACTGTCTATGGTAGCGGCTTGCAGTTGGCCCTGGTGCCAGCCAGGTCCCTCCCAACACTGTGTTCGTCAGAGTGTGCTCATGAGCACATGCTTTTAGAGAAACGAGATATCGCACCAGACCAGCAGGACCGAGCAATGCAGATGGCGTTTGGTTCATGAAATAAGGGAAAACAGGCAAATACCCAGAAACTATTTCTGCTGTGGTGCTTCTCTGAGCTACCTTTCCTATTGCTGTAGTGAAGACACCCTGACAAATCAGCATCAAGGAGGAAGGGTTTGTTTGGCTCCCAGTTCCTGGTTACAGTCCATTATGGCAGGGAAGTCACAGCAGTGAGAGCTTGGGGAGGCTGCTGACATTGTAGCCCTGATAAGGAGGCAGGGAGGGAGGGAGGGAGGGAGGGAGGGAGGGAGGGAGGGAGGGAGAAAGAGAGAGAGAGAGAGAGAGAGAGAGAGAGAGAGAGAGAGAGAGAGAGAGACCACTGTGCTCAGCTCACTCTCTCGTTTTAACTCCCAAACCATGTAATGGTGCTAAACACATTCGGTCTTCCCGATTCAATTCATCTAGATGATCCCTTGCAGTTGGGCCAAAAGGCATGACTCCCAGGTGATGCTAGATGGGCCTATCAAGTCGACAGTCTACATGGACCTTCAAAGAGGATAAGATGATACAGCTGAGCCAGCTGCGCTTTACTCCCAGGTGATTCATCTTTGCTGTCCTAGGTCTTGGGAAGTCAGCTGTGATGGTGGAGGAACCACCTCCAGGCAAGCAGCATGGATTCATATATGTGGTCAGCTCGTCAGAATTTAAAGGGAGACCATGTGAGAGTGCCCAAGGTATGCGTCACTGCAAACAGAGGGTCCTTGTATTAGTCACCCTTCTGCTGCTGTGATAAAATATTCCGACCACAAGCAAGTTATGAAAGAGTTCATTTTAGCTTATGGTTCCAGAGGAAGGGTCCATAATGGCCGAGAAGGCACAGCATGGCATGGCAGGAGGGGCAGGAAGCTGAGCAATCACATCTCAACCACACACAGGAAGTGGGGAGAACGAGCAGGAAGTGGGGTAAGGCTGTAACCCTTAAAAGTCCACCTCCAGTGACGTATTTCCTCCAGCAAGGCTCCATCTCCTGAAGGTTCCATAGCCTCTTCTCACCACGCCACCAACTGGGGAAAGTGTCCCATCTCTGTGGGACAGTTCTTACTCTGACCACGGCAGTGTGTATCTTCTGCTTAGGGAGACCGGCAAAATCCCTTGATACTGGCTGCATGAGGGATGGAAGAAACAACAAGAAACTGGAAGAAGGAAGACAAGCATTTAGCAGGCTGTTCTTGCAAACATCCACGAGGAGACTGGAGAGTGGGGTAAGCTGAAAGGGGGCAGACTAAGAAGAAGGAATGAGATGCTCACACCAGGGATAAGGAGCAAACCTTGGAGCTAGAGCATGCCAGGCAGGAAGTGCTGCAAGGTTCCTGCACTGAGGAGTCCCCCAGCAGAGAAGCATTTGAGAACAACTTCATTTCCATGTTTTTTTCCAAGGCCCAGCAGCAGCAACATCTGCTCGGTGCGGACACAGAGCTGCTTGTGGTAGCATACACAAGGAAGAGGAGCCAATTCATCTGGGGTCCACTTTGGAAGTGCATTCTGGACAGAGTGTGCCTGCAACCAGGTAAGACCTGAAGGCACTTGCAGACTCCGTGGAAAGGGGTCTCCAGCCACTGGCCTCTGGGGCCCAAGAGACAGTGATGATAACTGAGAGGGATGAGGTGGGGAGGGACACAGCACCGGGCATCATTTTGGGGAGAGGGATGGAAAGAAAGGTTCTCTTGTAGCCCAGGCTGGCCTGGAACTCCCTAGATGGCAGAGGCTATCCTTGAATTCTTGCTTCTCTACCTCCAGAGTGCTGGAATAGGTATGCACAGCCACAACTAGTTTATCAGTTGCTAAGGATTGAACTCAGGCCTTCATGCAGGCTAGACAAGTACTCTACCGACTGAGCTGAACCTCTAGACCTATGAGGGGTGTCATGTGAAGAGTGTGATCATCACCTAGACTGGAATGTTGGGGACTTGTGGGAGCTAGGGAGGATTGAAGGTTTCAACATATAGCCTGGAAGTTTCTAATACATCAACATAGCCTACGGGCTTGATGTTAGCACACAGAAAGACTCCATTTCTGTCCCACACATTCCCATCGGCAGCACATTGACCCTGCATGACTGGGTGAGGCCAGAACCAAGCAGTGGCCTGCTGGGGTCCTGCACTCTTGGCTGCCCCTGCTTTCTACACAGCAGAGAAAGGAATGGATCTTTTGGGGCAGAGAAACCCAAGCCAGGAACTGCTCCAGTTCATACTTCAGTGGCTCTCAGGTCTGCTGTGTGAGAACTGTTTAAAGCCAGAAACACAAGTGATACAGAAGGTCATCAAAATCTCCATGGGCTGTGTCTCTCTTCAGCGATCCGACCATGCCGTCTAAGTCTTGTGCTGGGTATAAACTACCCTTAGAGCCCCTGCCATGCCTCTCTGTCTGTCTGCCCATGGCCTTAGTAATGCTTCTAATAAAGCCCAAACTTTCCAATCATCTCTCTCAGTGTCCTCTTGAGTGTGCCTAACAACAGTGGGAACAGAGAGGGTCCGGAAGCTCGACATGAGCAGAAGCTGCTACTGGCCACACACTCTGGATCACTTGCATCCTTGGCAAAGACTTGATGGGAAGATGGCTCCTTCTTTTACAGCTTCGGGATAAGGTCCAGTGAAGCAGCATACAGAAAAAAACAAAACTTCAAAATATGAAGGCGTCCTGCAGCCAAGTACAGAGTTGGGCAGTAATGCACCTCACCACCTCTGTCAGGTCTTGGGATAGACCCTCTCTCCTCAGACACATAACTGAGGACAAACTCTGGACGCTCCTTCAGTTCAGCGGTACAGCACTCACCTGCCTTGTATGCACAAAGCTCTGCGTTCAACTCCAAGCATAAGACAGGAGGACCAGGATAAAGGAAAAAAAAAACAGGAAGGGAGAAAGAAAACAAGAAAAAGGAAGTGAAAAGAAGAGGAGAAGAAAAGAAAAAGAAAACAACTCTCTCTCTCTCTGGTCTGCATCAGACGGAGTACCAAATATAGGTTGAGCAACAGTGAGCAGGGACCTGGCCAGTCTCATCTGTCCTAAAAGAACGGTTTGTGGGTCATCTGAAGATGAGGCAAGCCCACAGACTGGTAACACCCTGGGGCTCTGCCGTCACTGAACTCACCACAGTATTGGGCTATGCACAGCAGCCCAGTCACATAAAGCACTTTACCTGGTGTTGCTCTGCATATCAACACAAAAGATCCCCAGCACAGGGAGAAGTCAGGCAACTACTGCAGATGCTACAGTGAGATCAACACCAGAGGACACAGGGCGACCCAGAACTCTGTGCCTGTGTATCCCTCAGTCGCCATCATCGTCATCATCATCATCATCATCATCATCATCATCATCATCAAGAGCACTAACTGAGGGAGCACTTCCTATATTTCGGTTAGTGTGTTAAATCCAGCTTGCTCCTGAGAGACCTTGTAAACAGACAAACTGGGTTGACAGGAGCCTGTGGGATTGCCAGGACCTTAGACTAAAGCACGCCAGAGATCATGTGTAGACCACATTTTGCCACATCCTCGTAACCATACTTTAGCCCTGCTTTATAGTGCTTCATACTTAAAAAGTTTTCTATTAAAGCAAAGTCCATGCCACATCCTCCGTGAAACCCCAGCTTGCTCAGAATAACGTGCCAGATCACTGCCACTCATACCAGGTGTGGTGTCGTCCTTCAGCCAGCTAGGAACAGATCACAATGCCAAGCTAACTATGCATGTGGTCTGTCCCTGCAACAATTACAGATTTCCCCAGCGTAAGGCCACCCACTGAGTCTCAGAACTGTCCTGAGTACTTCATGATCAGTCATGAGAGACTGAGGTATAGCCCCGAGAGCCAGGAAATAGGTGTGTGTCTTAGAGAAAGGAAAAGGTCGATTTTAAAGGAACTGTTCTAACCCAACACACATGGCATAATCCTGTTCTAAAATTTAAACTCCTTTATTTTATAATTATTTATTTGTTTAATTGGTGTTTTGCTTGCATGTATATCTGTGTGAGAGCATCTGATCCCCTTGAACTGGAGTTACAGACAGGTGTGAGCTGCCATGTGGGTGCTGAGGATTGAACCCAGGTTCTCTGGAAGAGCAGCTGGTGCTCTTCACCACTGAACCATCTCTCCAGCCCCTTAATTATTTTTTTTTTTTAGGACAGGTTTTTCTCAATCTGTAGTCCAGGCTGTCCTTGAACTTGCAATCCTCCTGCATAAGCTTCCGGAGTGCTAAGATTATGGGCAGATAGCACCACACCCAGCTCACTGAAAAAAATTCTTTAATTTCTTCTCCTTCCAATCTCACAACTAGCCTTTTCAATTCGGGATCTGGGATCGCTGAGTGGTAATAGTAGCAGCTGCTGTTGCAATAAATTGCCCCTAAGCTTGAACACAGACATTTTGTGCCCAAGTTGATCTTTCCTTACTTTCCAGGAGGTTTCCATTTCTCTCTCAATCACCAGTTGCCGAGCTCGGCACAAGCCTAGGAGAGTTATTGGCAAGACTCCAATTCCTTTCTCTGTGTTTTTGTGAACCCGCTTAACATAAACCAAGTGTCCTGCCCCAGGGGACGATTAAGCAACAGAAGCTGCAGTATGGATGGATGGACAGGAAGATGAGGGTCCCCCAGCCCCCGACCTGAGAGGGGTGGGGGGTCTCCCCAGTCTCGGTCCCTGAAGGAGCTCTAGGCATCCAGGGTAACCCTAGGCTCCCCCTTTTGTGGAAGGGGCCAAGTGTGGCTCCTGGTTTTGCTTTCTCACACTGTTTTTGTTTTGTTTTGTTCTGTTTTTCTCACTCTCTCTTCCTTCTAAGGAGAGACTCAAAAGAGAGAAAAGAGTGAAAAAAAACCCACGGATGTGAGAGGCTCTGCGGTGGCTGGGCTGTCCTAGAGTCCCCGTGTCCTTCCCAGGCCCGGAGTCACACATCACTCATCTTGTCACATTGAACTCCGGATGCTCCTGCCCTAGAGAACGCTCTGACTCCAGCAATCTTTCTTCATTCTCACTAACAATTTGGTAATGAAATATTGATTTTTAGTTAGATTCATATTGATGCTATTAGGTTTGCATTGATAAATCATGCTTGCCTCCTGTCTGGGAGCTGGAGACCGCTACCAGAGCCCTGGAGATTACAATCAACTCATTGATGTGTTAATTTGATGGATTTTTTTTCCTTCTCTTAGAAGGAGTGGGAGGGTGGAGGAAGATTTTTCAGCCGCGCTGCTGTAAAGTTTTCACAGTGAAATCAGAGACAGTAATTGTAGGCTTCACTAGGTACAGTCGCCTAAAAGAATCCTCAGCCTCTTGGGCGAGAGTTAAAAGCAGGAAGACGGTGGAGGCTGGGGGTGGGAAGTGTGGGAGGATTTGGGCAGAGGTCTGGGAGGATATGACACACCTTGTAAACACCACTCCACTTGGGTTAAATCCTCATTAAGCCATTCCCAGACCTTCCTGAGCAGGCCTGGCCGCACCACTCTTATTGCTTTGTGAAGTTGCTCCAAGAGAAGGCAGGGGGGCTGGGGACTGGGCTGACCCCTCTTTACCAGTGCCTGGGGCATAGTCCTGGGACATTTTCTCTCCCTTTCCCCAGTCCCCAGGCTCTGTAACCTGGTGCCAACAGCCCCTGGGTTTGATTTATGATCCTGTGCTAATGTAACGCCTATCATTAAAGGACACTCCTTGGCCACACCAAAGTCTGACTGTGATTTCCTTCAGAGACCTGGAATTCAGAGGGAGTGCTGAGAGCCGGGGGTGTGGGGGAGTCTTTGAAAGTGCTTAGGTAGGGATTCATTTTATTTAGTTTCCTTTTAAAAGCAAAAGTAGTTCCCATTCAAGTGCAATGTCTACTTTGGGAGCTCACTCTCTATTCTCTTGCTTCCTGTAAGACTGAACGGACAGCTAAACACACATATGCATGAGTGTGTGCATGCATGTATGGGTATGTGCACACAAACATAGAGCCTGCTTTCTGAGATAAATATGCGGACATGTTCACACACGTTCACACACACACATTCACACACGTACACACACACACACACACACACACACACACACACACACACACACACACACATCTGGTGTTGGGGGGGGTGATTCCTGGACAGTGGAGGAGGCTGAAGAGATGAAACAGGAAGTGTACCACCTTCCTTCATCTGAGCACTTGACGGGCTCCAGTGCCTGGCCAGCCGTTGGGGAGCACCACGTCTTTATGTGCGAGCCTAGTCGTGGTGCATCCTTACCAGAAGATGGCACAGCAGAGACCCCGTCAGAGAACCAGCCGCGCAGGTGGGCTGGGGAGATGTTCGCGGCTCAGGAACGAGGGTCATAGGGTCATAGTGTGGACCACGCGTAAAGCACCCAAAGAAGAAACCAGGCTTGGTGACAAGCAGCGATCGTCCCTGTGATGGGGAGGAGAAGGCAAGAGGATTTCTGGAGCTTTCCAGACTGCTGAATAGGTGAGCTCTGAGTTCAGTGGGAGACCCCAACCTAAATATGTGGTGAGGAAGATTGAAGAAGACATCTGATATTGGTCCCCACCTGCACAGGCGTACACACACACACTACACACACAGATACACACACACACACACACACACACACGTATGTGTGTGCATAGTCACGCTTGTAAAAGAAAAGCAGAACAGAGGTGTGCCAGCTCCCTCTGAGGGAGTCCCACCCTTCGCCTCTTTGCCAGCCTGGCAGGAGTCAGTAGCAGCTTTTTCCAAAGTTAAGCATTTTGTACACATGTGTGTCTGTCGTCTGAGGAAGGAGATAGGAGGTTCTTCCAGCAGCTCACGTTCCAGAACAGTGTTGACACTGTCCAAGGCCACCCTTGCCCCACATTTTTGTCACAGCCTGAGCTGTGCTGATCACACACAGGGAGAGAGAACTCAAACCTCTGAACTCTCACATCCAGGATGCAGGTTCAGCAGCTATGAGCTGCCACAAACAACCTCCAGTGGAAGACCTCCTGCCTGTACGCCCTTACCCTACCTTCACCCTGTGCTCATCTCTGAAACGAGGCTGGAAGTCACTTGTCCAGGGAGCACAGACCCCCTGTCTGCCCAGGCTCTAGGATCAGCACAGCCTCTGCGCATGTCCCTGAGCTGAATGCATGTCTGTCCCAAGGTCTCCAGACCTCTGTGACTAGATTGTCCCATCCTAGAGTGAATTGGGTATAGGGCCACATCAGTGCCAGGATCCCATGAGACTCAACTGTGCTCCCTGAACTGAAGTGTCATGCAAAGTGAAATATGGGGCTGGAGGGATGGGGCTGGAGGGATGGGGCTGGAGGGATGGGGCTGGAGGGATGGGGATGGAGGGACGGGGATGGAGGGACGGGGCTGGAGGGATGGGGATGGAGGGATGGGGATGGAGGGATGGGGATGGAGGGACGGGGATGGAGGGATGGGGCTGGAGAGATGGGGCTGGAGAGATGGGGCTGGAGGGATGGGGATGGAGGGACGGGGATGGAGGGATGGGGATGGAGGGATGGGGATGGAGGGATGGGGATGGAGGGATGGAGGGATGGGGATGGAGGGATGGGGATGGAGGGATGGGGCTGGAGGGATGGGGATGGAGGGACGGGGATGGAGGGATGGGGATGGAGGGATGGGGATGGAGGGACGGGGATGGAGGGATGGGGATGGAGGGATGGGGATGGAGGGACGGGGATGGAGGGATGGAGGGACGGGGATGGAGGGATGGAGGGATGGGGATGGAGGGATGGGGATGGAGGGATGGGGATGGAGGGATGGAGGGACGGGGATGGAGGGATGGGGATGGAGGGACGGGGATGGAGAGATGGGGCTGGAGAGATGGGGCTGGAGGGACGGGGATGGAGAGATGGGGATGGAGGGATGGGGCTGGAGGGATGGGGATGGAGGGACGGGGATGGAGGGATGGGGATGGAGGGATGGGGCTGGAGGGACAGGGATGGAGAGATGGGGCTGGAGGGACGGGGATGGAGGGATAGGGATGGAGGGACGGGGATGGAGAGACGGGGATGGAGAGACGGGGATGGAGGGATGGGGATGGAGGGATGGGGCTGGAGGGATGGGGATGGAGGGATGGGCCTGGAGGGAGGGATGGGGCTGGAGGGATGGGGATGGAGGGATGGGGCTGGAGGGATGGGGATGGAGAGATGGGGCTGGAGAGACGGGGATGGAGGGATGAGGATGGAGAGATGGGGATGGAGAGATGGGGATGGAGGGACGGGAATGGAGGGACGGGGATGGAGAGACGGGGATGGAGAGACGGGGATGGAGGGATGGGGATGGAGGGATGGGGATGGAGGGATGGGGCTGGAGGGATGGGGATGGAGGGATGGGGATGGAGGGATGGGGATGGAGGGATGGGGATGGAGGGATGGGGATGGAGGGATGGGGATGGAGGGATGGGGATGGAGGGATGGGGATGGAGGGATGGGGATGGAGGGATGAGGATGGAGGGACGGGGATGGAGGGATGGGGATGGAGGGATGGGGATGGAGGGATGGCTCGGTGGTTGAGAGCGCTGCTGTTTTGCGGCTCCCAGAACCCTGTGTCATTTGGTTCACAATGGCCTCTAACTCCAGTTCCAGGGGATCTGGAACCCTCTGACACCCTCTTCTGGCCCGTGTAAGCACCTACACACACACACACACACACACACACACATTAAAAAAAATAAAAGTCAAAGAAGAGGAAGAAGAAAATTGTGATGGGTCCACAGAGAAGGGCTTGCAGGGCTCCATTTAATAGAAGCCTGAGGAGTGGGGAGCAGGAGGGGGACAAGTGTCGGGGCAGACTCCAGGTGGAGGGCCTGTTAACCCAAAAAAGAGAGGAAGGACGGACAGGTCATTTAAAGATGACAGTGACTATCACAGAGAGAAGCACTGAGGGTCCCGGCAGAAAAACTTACATTATGAAAAGTTATCAACACACGCGTGTGTACTTACTTACATTTCTCTTTCCTCACATTCTAGGAGGGGGTTTTGTTTCTGTACCTCCTGTAAGAGTGTGGGTTCTGGAAGTGCACACACGTGTTATGTGTACATGTCATATATAGAGAGACAATATGTATCGTATACACATATGCACATATATACACATACGGTACACAGAACAGACCAGAGACCATCAAAAGCCTAAGATGTGCACCAGCAGTTATTTTTTTCTGAAGGTAGACCCAGGCTCCTGCTTGAGGCTATCTGTGGAGCCACGGACCCTGTCTCCTGTACCCTGCCCCTGCCTTGCCTCCTCTCCACAGGCTCTGCTGTGCCTGTCATATCCAGCTGGGCCTTCCCAGTCTTCCTTACCGGCCACTGTGCATGCTGCCAATGGCACTCACATAGCACTCTCGGCAGAATTTAATGCCAGTACTGACCAGCAATGCTGTGGGAAAGGACAGAGGAGCCCTGGAGCAAAGGGACAGTGCAAGCCGGCAGGAGGAGCAGACAGGTGGGGGCAGACAGGAGAAACAGAAGAGGCAAGTCAGTCCACGACCCTGGACTCGGGGATGAAGGCACAGTATTTAAAGAGAGAGAAGCCAGTACTTGGTCATCTGGGGCACCGCAGGGCTGAGGAGCAAGGCCCCACAACTCAGCCTGGAAGACGTGGATGTGTAAATCACTGACGGAGGTCGGGCCAGGTGTTCTGACCACTGATCACGGAGCAGGGATGACTGCCATCCACCTGATTTTATGATCCCTCTCTCCTGGATAAGCTAGCCTAGCCGAGAGCAAAGGCCAGCGGAGGCCACCACCCCGATTCAGGGCATGCATTGCAGATCCAGGACTGGACTCAAAGATTTACAAAAGCTTGCCCACGGAACAGACACCACGCAGATTGATTCAGGCCCCTCAGGGGTTTCCTAATCAGCAGGAACAATTCCCCAGGCCTGGAAGGTCCATTGCTTCTGAAGGAGTGGAGGGTCCGGCGGTTGCTGTATTTCTAAATCTAATGAAGCACCAAGGCAAACAGTTTGCTGTCTCAGTGCTGGGGCTGAGCAGTAGCTACCAAAGTAACTGACTCTACTTCCCAAACCTGACATTCTAAGTCCCGGGAAGTTGTAGAAATCCCAGGCCATTTGGTTTTCAGGGAAATTTTCTGCCCTCTTACTTTGGGCTTTACCCAACCCACAAGAAGTCTTTAGCTCGGTAAAGAAGGACATGGACTAAAACTTTTCACATTGAACCTCATCACCGCGCTCCTTTCTTCCAAGACAAATAGGCTCCCACTCTTGGATCTCCTGCCCCAGCTTCAATCACAGCTTTTGCTGCCTCTGACAGCCAGGGCAGGTCAGAGAGAGTGACAGTGGGGGATTGGACTTCAAGGACCAGCTCACAATTCCCTGTCTGACAAAAATAACTTCTTTCATGGGCGATTTGAGAATCTGAGCCTTGGTGCGCCTTCTCTGCAGGAGGCGGACACAAAGCGAGGGCAGAATATGTAGGTGCTTTCTTATCAGGGCCAGAAAACTTAAGAAGCACCTTTGGATGTGGGGGTCCCCACCTTAATGCGATTCTTTGGGTCCTAACAAGAAAAGAACATTGTCGCCAGAAACACTTGTTCCCATCCATTGTATTTACACTGTGCACCTGTCGAGGTGTGAACACTATTCCCAGGGTGCCTTCTTTCCAGTCGCCCTGGAGGGGGCCTTCCACGACACCCTTGGAGAACTCAGCCTTGAAAAATAATCACTGTGAAGTAGGCATTCAAAGGGAAGCTTCCTCTCTGCTCTTCAGGCCTCATTGTCTACGGGTATTGACTGTGGCACCGGAAGATGCCCGTGAGCAGCTGTCGGCAGCGGGTTGTAGATGTTCACCATTTCATTTCACCCTATGAATCCAACAGTGCAGTGGACATCATGCATGCCAGCACCATCCAGATCCCGGTCCATTGCTCCGTCACTTCAGTCACTGATGGTGCCTCCACTCTACCTGTGGAAGAAGAGTTTACAGCTAAAACCTGGAGTCGAGTGTGGTTGTTCTAGGATGACAGTGAGAGGGAGGCAAGGAAGGAGGAGTCCAGTGCAATGGGGGTCCAAAAGCCCCCTTCAGGGAGCGCAGCGTGGCTCTCACTCCACCTGGTTCCTACTGTTCTCCCCCACAAGCCTGCCTCCCAGACCCCAGGGAGCCGTTCAGAACTGCACAAGGACCCATGCTCCTTCCCCTCTGCAGCATGCTCTTTCCTTCTAATGCAAACATTGATTCCTGTTCTCAGGAACGTGGGCCGAAGGCCGCCATTTTCCACGTGGTGTTTCCTCACCTGCCAGGAGATGGAGCTGCTCGTGTGCTGTGGATTCCCACACCGGGAGTCCTGTGTGCTTTGCGGTCTCGACTACAGCCTCTCTCCTTCCTGCTGCTCCAAGCTAGCCTTTGGACAAACAGAGATGTTTCTGAGGATGACAGAGGCTTGAACACCAACAGGTCCAATCCTACAGCTTAGCCCTCATCACACAGGCTTGATCCTCATGAACCAGGTCAGCAGGACCTGACCCTCACTAGGGTCCTCAGATGAGAGCTAGTAATTTCATCCAAAGTCTCTGTAAGCACTCTGTCATGTTTCTCCCTTTAAAGGACCAGAATGAGCCTATTGACTGTCAGCTGCTAGTCTCTTTCTTCATAAGTAACAGGTGTTTAGAAATGAAACACAATGGTCGGCCTGGGGTGGGCAGTCACTGGGGCCAGAGCAGGAGCTGCTGCAATGTGATCCATAATTCCTGAACCAGGAGACGGTGGTGAGATGCATGTCTACCACTCCTGAGGAGACAGTGGAGGGATGCATGTCTACCACTCCTGAGGAGACAGTGGAGGGATGCATGTCTACCACTCCTGAGGAGACGGTGGAGGGATGCATGTCTACCACTCCTGAGGAGACGGTGGAGGGATGCATGTCTACCACTCCTGAGGAGACGGTGGAGGGATGCATGTCTACCACTCCTGAGGAGATGGTGGTGGGATGCATGTCTACCACTCCTAAGGAGACGGTGGAGGGATGCATGTCTACTACTCCTGAGGAGACAGTGGAGGGATGCATGTCTACTACTCCTGAGGAGACAGTGGAGGGATGCATGTCTACTACTCCTGAGGAGACAGTGGAGGGATGCATGTCTACTACTCCTGAGGAGACAGTGGAGGGATGCATGTCTACCACTCCTAAGGAGATGGTGGTGAGATGCATGTCTACCACTCCTGAGGAGACGGTGGTGAGATGCATGTCTACCACTCCCAAGGTTGCATCAGTGGCACCTACAACACAACCCCTGCCATTTATGCAGCAACCACCAGCAACTGCCAATCAAACAGCTGCTATTTTATCAGTGGAGACTTTCAGCCAACCACGGAAGCCCCAAAGAGGCTTGGTTCAAGAAATGGCCACCACTACAACTGTCGCACCCTCTGTACCAAAAACAGCTTTGCTCTAGGAGACTTGGGTTTGGCCAAGAAATGTTGAGAGGACCTTTAGATAATGGCCCTACCCATAATGTGCCCAGGACCTCCCTGCAGCAGGCCTCCATCTGATCAGAGAGAGCATCAATGACAGCTAGTAAGTCACCCATGAGTCACTGGCAATGCAAGCTGAACTCCTCTCCTGCCAGCCATCAGAAGACCTCCCTCCTGTGCAGTGTCCACTCGATCCTCCCGCCCGGGCCCCATCCCTCTTAGAGCCCATGTGTGCTTTAAATCAAAGGGTCGGGCTGCTTGTACAGAGAGTAGACACCCCCATGCTGTCAGCTGCAGCCACGTGCAGCAATAACTAGATGGTGGACGGAGAGTCCCAGAGAGCAGCCAGAAGCAGTGGAAGAGCCAAGACCTCAGAAGGTAAGAAGCTAGGAAGGCGTGAGCCTGCAGAAGAATGACGAGATCCAGTCACTTGAAGGGTTCCAGAGAGCCACCAATAGCTAGCTATTAGCCTCTGCTTCTGAGGAACCACCTAAAGTGGCTCTCCTACTTTGCTTCTCTGCCGCTCTGATCAAACACTCTGGCCAAAAGCAACTGAGGGGAGGAAGGGGTTTATTTCAGCTTGCACTTCTGGGTCACAGTCCATCACCGAAGGAAGAACAGAAAGTCAAGCAGAAATCAAGCAGAGACCAGAGAGGAGCGCTGCTCACTGGTACACTCCCCGGCTTGTGCTCATCCAGCTCTCTTCTATAGCCCAGGACCACCTGCCCAGGGATGATACCACCCACAGTGATCTGAGCTTTACTATAGCAATCATCAATGGATGCGATGTCTTACAGACACGGGCACAGGCCAGTCGGATCAAAGCTATTCTCCAATTGAGGTTCACTCTTCCCAGGTGACTTTAGGTTGCGTCAAGCTGACAATAAAACTAAAATTAATGTCTATTCTTTGGCAATAAAGCTAAGAACTGAAGACCCCAACACTCAGAGCTCAGAGCTGTAGCATTAGCTGCTGCACGCTGGGCCACTAGGCTAACACCCCAGAGCTCTAAGCCTCTGGCTTTGAAAGCTTGCACTGTGAGTCATTGGATTTGAGAGTCCAGAGCTGTAAGCTACAAGCACTCAAGGCTCAGAAACTGATAACGTTCAGGGAGTGTTGACCCTGCTGGTTGGCCACACACACCCCACCATGCTTAGTCCTCACGCAATGGACTCGTGTGCAAAGGGTCACACTGGCATTCTTTAGCTTCCAATCTGCCTCCCTGTCTTGACCCTTCCCCACCCTCCCCACCCCTGCTTCTCTTCAGGACTCCTCTACCATCTCCTGTGTTAATGTACCCATCTCCTGGAATCCCTAATTCTGAAAGTCACCTGAATTCTGTCATTAGATCCCCAGTGTCTATTAAATGACTGCTCTTGGTCATTTAATCCTGTCTCGGGATTTCAAATGCCATGTGAATGCCAGCAACCTCCAAATCACTATCTCCGACATCTCCCCTGAACTCGAGGCGAATTCCCCCACCATCTGTTCCTCTTCTGTCCACCTAGCTGGCTCTTCCATTCGGAGGCTGAGTGAGCCCAAGCTACAGCTGCTCCTCACAGACTTTCCTCTCTCGATGAGAAGAAATTCAGTTATTTAGGATGTTCAGGGAAACCAAATGTACCTCCCGTGTAACTGTAACTCCTCTCCTTCAGGTTGACCTTCCTTAAACATGCACCCAAGTGTCCCTTCACTCCTGACTCGCCATCTCAGCACGCGACATCACCTCCCTCTCAACTCCATGCAGCTGCCTCCCATTGGCTTCCCTTCTTGAGCTGTACCTCTCTCATTCTCCTCCCTGTACCCGAGGTAAGCCAAGCGTCCCTTCCAACCTCTATTCTGGTCAAAAATTTCCCACGGTTCCCAACGTCACTCAGAAAACAAATCCACGGCCTAATTAATAAAGGCCTTCCTGCAGGGACCCCAGCTGTCTGCTGGGCTTCCATCCACCCCCCACCTTGTTCCAGACTCCACCACACCTGAGTCATGGTGTCCGAAGACGATCAGAGATGCTGTGGAGAACGTTTTCATTTCCTCGTTGCCAGCCAGGGATCACCTCTCCTCTCTGCAATCTTCACACTGGTCTCACCCAGGTCCTTTGAGTCCTGTGAGGACAGGACATTCCCCCGACCCTGACAACAGGCCTGCACCTTGTTTAGAGCAGGCGGTGTGTGATAAGCCATGACTGAATGAGAAAGGCAGCGCCTGCACGCTCTGCCAGCGCCCACATCATGGTCTTCTCATCTCTGACGAGCTCGCTGTCTCCACTCACCCTCTCACTTCACACAAATAGCAGAAATCATGTGTTGTGGTTTTTTTTCTCCTATTGGGCTAATGTTCGGGACACAAATATCAAGTTCCTCTTAGTATTTCAGAGAGTTCTGTCACAGATTTAAAGTGGACCAGTACACAGGGGTTATGTGGTGGGTTTTATATTTTGATAGCTTGCTGCCTACAGCACCCTGTGGACCAGGTTGTATCGTCTGCCCATCTCTCAGTGGCAAGATTAGCACAGGTTCCATTTATACCTACGCAGGCCAGGTGGCTTCACTGGTCTCCTCTACTCTAAAAGGTTCCGTGGTATGTGGATGTCAACATAACTAAGTCATCCTTAGATATAGCATCTGTCGCTGCCCTGGCCTCTAGATTGTTTTCCTTTGTGTACATGGTAATTTATTTGTGAGAGAGAGGGGGAGGGAGAGAGAGAGAGAGAGAGAGAGAGAGAGAGAGAGAGAGAGAGAGAGAGAGAGTGTGTGTGAAGACCAGAGGTCATCTTTTTCATGAGACAGGGTCTCCTACTGCCCTGGAACTTGTCAGGTCACCTAGGCAGGACTAGCCAGTGAGCCCCAGGGATCCTCTTTTCCTACTTCTCCAGCACTGGGATTATAAGTGCCCATCACCATCCCTGGCTTTTTAAATGTGCATTCTAGGGCTCAAAATTAGGTCCCCACACCTTCAAAGCAAGTGCTTTATTGACTAAGCCTTCATCCCAGTCCCCATTCATTTCCTCACTTACGACCTACTTCCATAGAGAAGCCCAAACATCACTTGAGCTACTTCCTGACTTTGATGTGACTCTTGCCAACTATTTAAACAAAAAAAAGCCCCCAAATTATTATGGACCAATTTAATACAAGTCCAAAAATCTTTTTTGCTTTGCCTAAGCCACTGAAGAAATACCTGGAATGACATATATAAATTGAAAATCATTTCCCTCTTGCGAATGTATCTTAAATTGATATGCCTAAGACTGTTCCCTGTAATTGTCAAATTCATTTAGATTTTTTGTGATATATTGTTCCTTGCATGAAAAGCACTCATCATTCCTTCTGTTCACTTACGCCTAGTTTATAAAGACAGAGAACGTTCCACAGTGCACACCAGCATCATGCTGCTTCCAGGCCAGGCTCACTTCAGTGCAAGGAGACGACGCTCCAAAGGCACAACGGTAAGGTCGGACAAGAGGTCTTAGAATGCACGAGAGAGACTGCACTCTTCCTCCCAGGAAAGTGAAGATGCATAATAATGCCTTTTGGGGATTAGGCCTCCTACCAAATTGCCTCCAAGGCTCAGTGTCGGCCCGCACTCACTAGTTAGCCATGTAGATAACAATATTAACCAAATGTCAAGGCAACTACACATTTCTTGGAATCCTACTAAACCATCTCCTGATTCATGGTAGCTGGGAGCTTGGCTTCAGTGTCGTAAGAAAAAGAGAATAAGCCAAAGAAATGTCAGAGTTCCAGTCATACCGTTTTCAATTGTGGCCCTCGCCCAACAAAGGCTAATTGATTTCTTGTGATCTGCTGCCCTCCTCTTATCATAAGAATAAAAATAAGGAAGGTCAATTTTCATAGCTCTATATGCATTTGTTAATCTTAAGAACGTCTATTACATTATAGAGTAACATATGGGCTTACTTTTTAAAGCAATTTGATTCTGCAAGATTTGTGTTTGTTGAATAAAATGGAATTGATACCAAATATCTCAAGCATATCATAATAAAACATAATTTTTTTCACTTATATTCTGTGGTAGTCTGAATGTAATTGGCCCCC
This sequence comes from Peromyscus maniculatus bairdii, assembly GCF_049852395.1. NCBI lineage: Eukaryota > Metazoa > Chordata > Mammalia > Rodentia > Cricetidae > Peromyscus > Peromyscus maniculatus. The sequence continues at coordinate 74,750,168 of NC_134870.1, read as the reverse complement.
GTAATTTTATAGGGGGTGGCACTATAAGAGGTGTCCATTTGTTGGAGTGGATATACCCTTGTTGGAGGAAGTGTGTCACTGTGGGGGTGGGCTTTGAGGTCTCCTATGCTCAGGATAGCGCCCAGTGTGTCAATCACTTCCTGTTGCCTGAAAGATGTAAGAGTCTCAGCTATTCCTCCAGAATCACATCTGCCTGCATGCTGCCATGCTCCCCACCATGATGATAATAGACTGAACCTCTGAAACTGTAAGTGAGCCCCTTCAATTAAATGCCTTCTTTATAAGAGCTGCTGTGATCATGGTGTCTCTTCACAGCAATAAAAACCCTAACTAAGACATATTCCAAAGTTCTTTTTAAAATGATTTATTTTATTATTTATTTGTATGGGGATAGAGAGAGACAGAGAGAGAGAGAGAGATGGAGAGATACAGAGAGAGAGACAGAGAGAGCATGCATACAGGTACCTGCAGAGACCAGAAGAGGACGTTGGATGTCCTGAAGGTGGAGTACTGGCCATTATGACATGAGAGCTCAGGACCAAACTCAGGTCCTCTGCAAGATCAGCAAACACTCCAAACCCCGAGCCGCCTCGCCAGCCCCCTAAAGTACTTTTGTGTGAACTGTTGTTAGTTCCGCATGTTCCTGGGTGGACGGAACAAACACATCTTATGCAGACAACCTGACATTCGTTCCTGCTTCTGTCTTCACCTCACCTGGAGGACAGGTTCACGTGTGCCTCTGTGCAGCCTTGCACATTGATTTGTCCTGAAATTCCCTCTTCTTAGAGTTCAGGAAGGTATGGACTGCATTAGTTAATCTTGCTTTGCAGAACATCGTACCCGAAAACGAATTCATGGAGGAAAGATTGATGCTGGCTCACAGCTTCAGATGGTTTAGTCTACCATGGTAGGGGCTGCATGGCAGAGGAGGAACTGCACTCGTGGCGGTAGAAGCACGCAGCAGAGGCTGCTCACGTCGTCACGGCAGAACAGGAAGCAGAGAGGGCAACGGGAGCGAGGCCTCGGTGTTCTTTTCAAAGGCTCTCCTCCGTGATCTACTTCTGCCAGCACGGCCCCACCTCACCGCACAAAGGTTCCCAAGCTTCCCCCAATAACGCTACCAGCTAGGCAATCACCTTTCAAACTACGAACCCATTGGGAATATTTAACCCAAAGCAATTTGTCCTGGACCCCACAAAGCTCAGGGCCATTCCCTAATGCAAAATGGATCCCCATAGCCTTAACAGTTCCAAAACGGTTTAAAAATCCAAGTTCGCAGTCTCTTCTGAGACTCAAGGTTAAGTCTCCAGTGTGAGCTCCGGGAAAACAGGAAGAAAGCTACATACTTGGAATGTACAATGGCACAGAGTGAATGCTCCCATTTCAAAACACAGGAACTGGGGCATGGAGAGAAGAGGGATAGAATTAAAGCCAGCGAGAAATTCAGCAGAGCAGACATTAACTCCTGTAACTCTGTGTTCGGCACTCCGGGCACACAGTGGCATACTCTGAACTCTAGCACGTGTACCTGTGTCTTATCATTTACAGCACGCATGGGCTCTCTCCTAGGCTGGACCTAATCAGTGCCTGAAGCTTCCTCTGTAAATATGCCACATTCCTGGAAACTCTAATATGTGGGGGTTTCCATTAAAATTTGGGCTCACCCTCCAAATTTTGAACAGAACGTTGTAAGGGGTTCCCTGCCGAGAGTCCAGCCCTGACATGTACCCTGCGTTGTCTCACAGGCTTTCCTTAAAAGTCCAGGTAGACGCTTCGACAGTCCTGTAACTCTTTTAACTTGAACCTGCTCCCCCTCCAAATAATCCAACAAACCAGCACCACATTTATGATTGCACTCTCCTGCTGGACTGAGCAGTGCCAGGGCTCTGCTGGACCACTGTTGCAAAGGCCTCTGAGAGTCTTCTATAAGCAGTCTTACCTGAGGAGAACACAAATGTCACTCGCCTTGCAAAGGGAGGTCTTCCTATTGAATATTCAGTTTTACACCCTGGAGCCTTTGATGGATGGGATCTCGCCAACATCTGAAATGCCATAACAGTGCCCTTCATATCATCCTGGTGAACTTGACTTTTTTTTAAATGATTCTATTCTCTTAATAGCTTCAACTTTCTGTACAATTTTAAACGGGTATTTTTAAATATTTTTAAATATATTTAAATATATATAAATATATATATATATATATATATATATATATATATTCCACATCTTTCTGCTTTGCCTTGTGTTCCCAATGCTCACTAAAAACCTGGCTAAAAGCAACCGGTGGTAACCCTGCCAGTAAGCTATCTTAAAATCTCCTTCACAAAATATTGTCTACTACTCTTGACTCTTGTCTATCCCACCAGAAGCTCCCATTAAGCTCTACTCAAAGCATCCACATCTCTAAGTGTTGACCCTAAATCCCTCCCATTAACCAGCTTCAAAGGCTTAAGAAATGCATAGACATGGGAGTGGGGAACCCAGTTCTCTGCTCCCAAAATCTATATTAATCAGTGTTATTTAGAGGAACTGTGCCAAAAGAATAATAAATCAATATGTATGGAAACGGATATGCATGATGTCTACGCACATGTGAATATATCATTTGTGTGAGTCCATGTTGAAAGACAGAAGAAATTGCAGTGGCCCATGGCCATGGCGGTTGTGACAGTCGCCTCTGTTTAGGGAGAAGAGAGTCTGCGTTCCTGTGCTGGTTGCTTCTTCCAATTTCTCTGTCCCTCACACTCGGGGGGTGGGGGGGCATGGTGGCTCTTCCACACTCCTAACCACTGTCCTACAAGTCAGTGAGCAGGCTAGGGAGCAGGCAGTCCATTTCTGGGTCCATACCTTTCCTTTGACTATGTGAGTGGGACTAGTGTGGCCTTTACATCTCTCATCTTTGTACCTTTGGAGACATCCAGCAGCAGCAAGGGTCAGTGACCCAGAATGACCCATGCTTTCAGCAGAAAGGTTCTCTGCTTTGGGGGCATTCACACCAGACTCGGGAGTCCAAGATGGCTTCCAGGATGAAGAGAGAGGCTTATTGAGAGCCTCAGAACATAAAGCGTTATCAAGACTGAAAGGGCAGGAAGGAAGTCTGAGAAGAGGGCACCTGGAGCTTGGACAGCAGTGTAAATAACTATTAGCACAGCTAATAATGAAGGCAACATTGGCGAGCTTGGACGGGAAACAGCCCCACGGGAGAGCTTACAACCTCCTGCAGAGCCCCACTGGTGTGTGTGACGGCAGTGGGTGTTCAACGTCATGATTTAAACGGCCCTGCAAACCGTTAGCGTCCAGGACCAGAACTGCTGTAGACTCTATGCATGTGTAATTGGATCAAGGACACCTTTCTTAATTAGACCTGAAGCTCTTCGTTTATTTTCTTTTCTTTGAATGAAAGTCAATTTTTAGCTGCCTCAAGTACGATGGCACTTTGTGTGCATTTTTTAAAGTGCTTTCAAATGCTTGGGCACACATGCTGACAGCTGCCTGTCTGAGTGACAAGACTGGGACCCTGGCCCCAGGAGGGCGAATAAACCACCCGAAGGGACTCTACACAGTGTCCAGGTGGCACCGAGAGAAGGAACCATAACTCACGGGACAGTTTCCAACTGCGGCTGCTTCCTGTACTCCATTCTGCATTCTGTGGAACTGCGGGCCCTACCAGCTGTCACTCAGCTTGGCAAAATATCCAGTAGCTAAGTATATGATTAACTCTTGCTTTGGATGTGTCTTCCTTGTCCTGCAAGCACCTCTGATTGACTGTCGTGTGGACCTTCTTCAGACCCCACGATCAGCCGGCTGTCTACTTCAACACCCTCAATTTTGTCTACTTGTAGATACAGTAAACACTCATCAGAGAACACATACATCAGAAAACAGATTTACCAACATCAAATTCTGTCACCAAATTGCCAAATTAAAGATATTATGTACCGCAGTCACAAGGGTACTACTTCTGAGTGGATCCCAAGAGCATCAGTAGGTGGGGTTTCCTGCTGTTCTCCGAGCTAAAAGGCCCACCCTGATCCAGAGAGAGAAAGAGAGAGAGAGAGAGAGAGAGAGAGAGAGAGAGAGAGAGAGCACCCCAGGTTACTGATCTTACTAATTATCAGCCTTTCCAACAGCACGGAGTTCACAGGAACAAAATCCCAACCCAAAACCCAGGAACAACCCTTCCCAGAAAGCCACGTGCTTTCCCAAAGTGGGCACCTGCAGGGATGGAGCTGAGCCCCATGATGCTCCTCAGCCGATTGTTTTCCTGTGGCATTAGCCACACCCGGGCTTGAGGCAAGGGTGAAGCATAGACATATGGCCCCCCAAGACTTCAACTCTTCCTCCTTGTGAGCGCCCATTTATAATCAAGGGTAAGTTGTTCTTAATAACCACCCATCCCTAGGGTCTGCACTGTGTGTGTGTGTGTGTGTGTGTGTGTGTGTGTGTGTGTGTGTGTGTGTCTTGCTGTGCGCTGCAGTAGTGACTGAGAGCCTGTTTCCCACTTGTCCTGGTGTCCTCTACCCTTGTCACTGAGCCCCGGGACTGTTTCCATGTGTTACTTACGGTAGCCATGGGGAATGCTTGTGGGGCGTTTACCCACCACCCCCACAGCTTCCCAGAGTTTTCTTGAGTGCGAGCAGCAGGAAATATTAGATAGAAGGATTTATAGCGGAGAATCTTGTGGAGATAAACAGATAGAAAATAAAGGATAGCCTCGAGAGGGCCTGGAACCTATTCCAACGGGCCCCGACTGTCTCTGGTCCAGGGTTTTTATAGAGACGCCAAGGGGTGGAGCAAAAGACCTCCTCCCCCAGCACAGCCAAGTGCAGGCCATCTCAGACACCTGCACTCAGGCCCGTGGTCCTGATCATCCTCTATTCGGACCTGCTGGGTAAAGCCACGAGGAACCCCAGAACGGGCTCCCACAAATGCTGATCTCTGGAACCCTATGGCTGGGGATACTGGATCTTGAGGGCTCTTCATGGGTGGAGGTTATACAGTGTTCCCTATAGGAGTTGATGGAAAATGTTTCCCCTCCACTGGCATTGTGGATGTCAAGAGATATCTTCTCTTGGGAAAAGTCTCATATCTTATACATTCTATCAACTATTTCCTGATTGTTTCAACAAAATACCTGAAAAGACGTAACTTAAAGAACAGGAGTTTGGTTTAGCTTACAGCTCAAGGGTCCGTCATTCTGGGGAAGCCACAGTAGCGAGAGAATAAGGTAACTGGCCATATTGCTGCCCCAATTGTTATATGATATTTTGTTTGTGCTCTGACAAATAAAGCTTGCCTTGAGATCAGAGGGTGGAGCTACCCACCAGTTAACCTAGAGGCCAGGTAGTGGTGGTTCACGCCTTTAATCCCAGCACTTGGAAGGCTCGTGCCTTTGATTCCAGCATTTGAGAGGCTCACACCTTTAATTCCAGCACAATCAGGAGGTGAGGATGGGAATATAAGGTGGCGGAGACAGGATCTCAGCCCCCTTTTCAGTCTGAGGATTCGTAGAGGTAAGAAGTCTCGAGTGGCTGCTGCCCTGCTTCTCTGGTCTTTTAGCTTTAACCCCAATATTTGACTCCTGGTTTTTATTGATAAGATTAATTAGGATCACACATCAACAGTCAGGAAGCAGAGAGAAAGAGAGAGCACTGAGTGCTAGTGCCCAACCCACTTTTCAGACTCGAGACTACGGAATGATGCTACCCAAATTTACAGTGTGTCTCCCCACCTCAGCACAATCTGGAAACTCTCAGAGACATGCCCAGAGATTTGTCTCCAAGGTTGTTCTAAGTCCTGTAAAGTTTACCATCAATATTAACCATCACATGTACCTCACATGTAAGATCACATCACATTACTCTTTCATGTAAAATATGTTCCAAGGCTATGCACCCTTGGGGGTGCTGTTGGAGGAATCCCATACCCAGGTCAAGCTCTGAAAGAAGTACGTAAAAGATGGCCAGAAACCCATTGTCACAGACACTCTTCGCCCCCACTTGCTTTCTTGTCTCTGGTGACAAGGAATATATGAGCTACTCCTCTTATGGCTGTGAATGAATTAGTGACAAGAAGCAACTGTGGGAAGAAAGCTTTGGTTTGTTCATGGTTCACGGTACAGCCCATCATGCCGGGGAAGACATGGTGGTGGGTGGTTCCAGATGGCAGGAACTTGCAGCTGCTGATTGCCTTTGTCTCCTGGGTCAGGAAGCAGAGTGAAGAGAACAGAAGCCAAGAATGGGTCAGAAGCCTCAAGCCTACCCCTGCCCATCTACTTCTTTCTGTAGTTGAATGATTTCCTGTGTCCCACCTGGCCCTCGGTCACAAATCTCTCACTCGCAGTCCTGCAGTTGTTTATAAAATAATCACACAGGGGCTTATATTAATTACAAACTGTATGGCCATGGCCTATGGCTTAATTTTCTTGCTTGCTAGCTCTTATAACTAAATCAGCCCATTTCTATTAAACTATATGTCGCCTGCCACATGTTCCATGGCTTTACCTGTATGCCATTATATGCTGCACTCTGGATGGTGGGATGGTGTCTCCTCTGCCTCTGCCTTTCTTCTTCTGTCTCTCTCTTGGATTTTCTGCATGCCTCTAAGCTGCCTTGTCATAGGCCAAAGCAGCTTATTTATTAACCAATGGGAGCAACGTATATTCACAGCGTACGGAAAGACATCCCCCAGCATCCTCCAAATGGTTCTCTCCTCCTAAATGTCCCTTCTTAAACAGTACCACCAAACAGGGAATTTATTTCCAAACATTTAAGTCTATAGGGGCCATTTCACATTCAGGCAATCGCAAAGATCAAATTCATATGCTGGACTTGGCTTCCAACGGCCTTCATGTGGCCCATGCAGCCAGACTGCCAAGCTGTCATACTGTCACGAGCCAGTCATGAGGGCAATTTGGGCTCCCTGGTGTGGAAATGTTTTTATTTCCTGAGTCTTGGCTCTACCTTTTACCCCATATTTGCTTTGGCCTATTAGAACCTGAGGGTCAACACTGGAGTTGTCAAACATGGCTTTAAAACACAGGAGAGCAGGTTGTGAAGTGGGAGCTCTATCACCATTGCGTGCCTCTATTTCTCCAGTTATAACAAGATGCCATTCTTGTTACATAGCCATAGCAACGACATCAGAACAACACAGTGGTAGCTGTGTCTTTGGTAGTGATAGTTGAGTTATTGACACTTCCTGAAGAGTTTCAGGGGACTGTCACCCTGGATTCCAGGTGTCACCCTTTCCCCAGATGCAAGTAATCTTGGGAGATGCTAGACTATTGAGAAGTGAATGGCTGATTCAAATCAGGATGCCATGAAGCAGCATGCACGAGGTAGCCCTCCATGTTGGTGTGAATGAAAGCGAGAACTCTTGGAAAGAGGCCATGACTACAAAGGTTGATTGACCACTTAGAACTTGAGTGTTGTGGAGAGGTTGGAGTGTTACAAAGTCCGTAGCCAGATTATCTGGGGTCATCTATAGGCCTTTAGTGGCCGTTTATTGCTGTCCTCTGTACCTGATCTAGCACCTGTGTAGCCATTAGGCTAATCACTTGGAAGGTACAGACCCCAGCTTCAAATCAACCAAAGGACTAAGAATGCTGTCAGATAGCATCTGAGGTCTAAGATGGAGTTTCCCCCACTTTTCTGTGAGTTGCCTATGTGATATTTCCACCAATGTATTTGGAAAATACGCTATTTTATGACCTTATTCGTTCAGTGACTATAAAATGTTCATGAAATTGCTACCACGCTGGGACATGTCATTTGGGAAGAATTAAATCTGGGTTCCCAGACCACTGTCACTCATATTCAGTTCCAGAATGAACCATCTCCTTCATTCCTTTGAGATGAGAGTTAATTCTTCTTTCTACAGTATGGTGGGTCTTGGCAGTGATACCACTGCTGGGGGATGGCTCCAGCACCTTTAAATCACTCCTCATCTGTGCTCTGTGAGAAAGCATGGTAAACTTGTTGGCCTCACCAAAGTGGACTTCAGCGAAATAATAATTCCATCTGCCATTGGTGCCCATCTGAGGCGATTGGACATTCATTTGTGTTTCCACAGCGGGGGGATTGACGCAGCAATCACCATGGTAGTGGGGCCACCACAAGGAGTTGGGATTGGCCTCCATCTTCACAGATGAGGCCTACAGGAAGACTCTCCTGTACTGAAAATAACAACGCTGCTTGTGCATGGTGAGGTGCAAGTCCTTCCATCAGCCAGCACAAGGTCCTGTGACTGCGGCAAAGCTCCCTGGGAAAACCAGGTTTCATGCAGGTGCTCTGTACACTGGAGTCTGTCTGAATGTAGGCCTCCCTCCTCACAGACGCCTCCAGTGGAGATCACCAAGCATCTTAGCTAAGTTCAAAGTCTAGTTCTGCACCTCTGAGAGTTTTAATACCTTTCCCTGAACTAAATTACAGTTTTATTATTTCTTTAATCACATTCCCAGGTTTTAACCTTTTAAAGCAAAACTCTTTGTCCTCTGGGCCAGGAGTAGCCAGGATGAGAACAACAGATCAAACAGAGCGCTCAGAAGGTGCTTTGAACGTTATGAAAGGACACAAGTCTTGAAATGAACATTCAAAGGTGACTTTGGGGGCGTTGTAATGGAGAGCAGCCCTTGCTAGCTCAGCCAGGTCCCCAGTCAGCAGCAGAAACACCTCCAGGGCACACAGGGTGGGAATCAGCTACTCTCTTCTTCGGACTCAATCTGGCTGAGCACGCTGGCCGGGATCCACAGCAGGGCAGCCTCAGCTCTGTGGTTCTCTTTGCAGGCTGGGGCTTCCCCTCAGCTCCCACCATGAATGCAGCTGCATGTCACAGAACAGGGGCCCTGAGGTCATCAGGCTTACCATGCTTCCAAGTCCCCGCACCTGCCTGATGCTTGGCGGGTATCTTTCAAATCCTATCCTTTTTCCATCCCTGGGATATGGCTTCTGGAGAGACGGCACTCATCATCAGAATGCGATGTCTTCATTAAAAGAAGCTTCACTGTCTCCACAGTGGACATTTACACTGACTGACCTGGGTGGACTCTAGTGTGAGATAAAAGGGAGGCGGCGTGGCCAGGAAACCATCAAAGGGGACGACAAGGGCCAGGCTTAGCATCTCCCACTAGGGAGGGAGAGAAGTGGAGTGTGATGGGAAGCACGTTTTATATTTCTTCCCTTAGATTTATAGGGTACTTCCACTTCAAAGAACTCCCTTCAGGTCCATGTAGTGCATCTTCTAAAGCAGAATAGACACACGGGAACGAGGGGCTAGGACGGCAGAGAAGAAGGGAATAGTCACTCCTGTCCTGGAAGGGGCCTGGGTCGTGCCTGCTCCTGAAGGGACCGTGAGCAGATGCTAGGGAGAGACTTTTAGTGCATTCGTAAGTGTTTCTTCCTCTCAGTGGGGAGAGGAGACAGAAGTCACTTCTGAGGTCAGGGAGAACGGCCACCTTGACCAAGGAAGTTAATGAACATTCCAGCAGCATTTAAAATGTCAGCTTGCCTCCAGAGTGCTATGGACCTCAGTGACTATTGTGGGGGTTTACACACACACACACACACACACACACACACACACACACACACACACACACAAACAGAGAGAAAGTTCTCTGCTCTATGTCTGTGGCATTAATTCACTCAGCAAAACCTAACCAGGGGGCTAGAGACGACTCGGACGGGAGAGTGACTTGCCGAGCGTGTATGAAGCCCTAAGTTCAATCCCGAGCACCTTGTAAACCAGATCTCAGCGGTGCAGGACTGTGATGCCAACACTCGGGAGGTGAAGACGGGACAAGCTCAAGTTCAAGGCATCCTCTGCTACATAGTGAGTTCAAAGCCAGGCTGAACTAGAAACGCCCGAAACAAAACAAAAAGAACAAAAAATTATAAGCCTGACTGAAGATGGCCCAGGGGCTGGAATTAAAGAGGAGAGCACAGAAATAAAGACTGAGCCTCTGCTTCCGGACGTCATGACTGAGTGGAGAGTCACCCACGGGGAGCAGTGAGCAGGGTGTCCCCTGCCCTCCCCTGTGTCCCTCAGTGGGGACAGAGAAAGCCCCAGGGGGCAAAGCATTACTTGACAACGTTAGACGCACTAGAACTGGGCCCTGCCATGCCACTGCATCCGTGTGACAGACATTTGTGTGCTGTGGATGATTGGTTGACAAATAAAACACTGATTGGCCGGCAGCCAGGCAGGAAGTATAGGCGGGACTAGCAGAGGGGAGAATTGGGGGAACAGGAAGGCTGAGGAGGAGACGCCAGCCTGCCATCCAGGGAGCAGCATGTGAAGGCAGCAGGTAAAGCCACGGAACACGTGGCGACATATAGATGAACAAAAATAGGCTGAGTTTGAGTGTAAGAGCTAGTCAGTGGTAGGCCTGAGCTAATGGCCGAGCAGTTTAATTAATATGAGCTTCGGAGTGATTATTTTATAAGCGGTTGTGGGGTCCGTGGGGCTGGGCAGCACTGGAGAAAACTCCAGCTACATTTGTGGGTTGTCACCTTCTATGGACCAGGGACAAAAGGGACGCAGTGACAAGCAATCCCACAACGAAACAACGATCTCGGTGAGCAGCTCCTGGCTCCAGGCACAGCAAGTCAGGATCCATGAGCCAGGCGGGGGTAGGGGTTCTGAACTGGTGAGTGGAATGAGGACAGGGCCGCTCCAGGGTATGGTTGAGGAGAGGGTTTTTATTGTAGCTATGAGGGAGAGCTCAGCCAGAGGCATCTGGAAGAGTCCACAGCAGTGAGGAAAGGTATAGACTGAACACAGCCAGGGGTGTAGCTCTGAGAGGAGGGAAGGGGGAGTGAGAGAGAGGGGAAGAGAAGAGAGGAGAGAGAGCCAAGAGGAGGGACCGAGAGCCAGGAGTGGAGGACCATGAAAGCACGTGGCCAAGATGGCAGATTTTTACAGGAAGTAGAAACTAGAGGAAGGGAGGCAAAGCCCTTGGCCTGAGAGGCTTAGGGTCGGGCATGGGGTGAAAAGAGCTGAGGGAGGGGTCAGAGGTACTGAGGGCGCCTAGCGCCAACATGTCCTTCGGGATGCTAATAGGCAACACACTTAGCCGCTTGTCCTGAGCTTCTTCGGGACCTGACCAAACTGAGTGACAACTTGGAGAGATGGGGCAGGTGAGCAGGGCCCAGCCATGAGTCGGGACCTGGGAGGACGTGGAAAGTCATGAGTGTGACCCTGTGTGACGGTAGGGACTGCTCCAACTATCCCCACCACTGTATCTACTGTGGGGCCTGGAAGCCCAGTCAAAAGAGGGCTGGAGTGAGGTGAAGCAAGATGTGGCTGGACATGCAGCCATGGACTGGAGTCCCCAGCTTCTGTGGAGGGGTTCTGCAGAGGGTGCTGGCTTCCTTCCCTTTGAGCAAGACTGGTACCTCATCTTGCCCCAAGACAAGCACCAGGGTAGTATGACCTGGAGCCCAGCAGCTGCCTGGAGGTATCAGAGCTGGTCCTCAAGTGGCAGCCAAGGGCTATAGGGCTGGCAGTCTTGCTGGCTGGCTCCTCCAGGACTGCACTAGGCAGGCAGAGCAACTACCCAGAAGCCGTGGCCACCGGTGCTAGTTCTAATGGAGCCAAAAAGCCAAAGGAAGTCCCATGCCTGGGAGCTGGCTGCATGTGCCCTGGTGAGGAATGCTCATCTCCAGTCTTCACACAGACACACAGTGGGCTGGAGGCAGGCAGTGACAGCAGAGCCTCTTCAGGGGTACATGGGTCAGGCCGCAAGGCAAGGGGCATGTCACACTCCTCACGGGAGAGAGACAGCAAGCTTTGCTAATATGTGCACCCATGTATAACATAAAAGAAGATTCATCTCAAAGAGGCCTCCACTTAGGTATTTATTTATTTTACTGTCTAGGAGCAGTAGGCTCAAGCAATAGGCCCAGCACCTTACACATGCCAAGCAAACCCTCTACCTCTAGCTGCATCCCTGACTCAGCCAACACTTGAGGGAATGGTTCTCACCGACTCCTGCAGTTTTTCAAGTGCCCGGTTGACATAACATGGATTGTATACCTTTTGTCGTACATAATCACTAGAACCAGTAGCCTACATGTACAAACAAAAATATTTCACGTTACAAATATAACCACTTCTATTTTTCAGAAAATAAGACTCATTATTATTCACATAAAGGGCAATAAAAACTTATGATCTCCCCAAAGCTAGAAACCCTGGGGTTGCATTTCTCAACTTCTGCTGAGATAGTAGAGTCCTCTGAGCACTTACTCGGGTCATCTAGGAGTAGAGGGGCCGGGCACCTGAATTTTCAAAGCAGTCCTGGTGACTCCATACGTAGCCATGAGGTTCAAAAGGTTTTGGGATGAGTGCAACACCATCTCAAGACTCCTTCGACCATTGTCCTGTGACTCCAGAACTAGCGTGCAGTTAATGGGACGCAAATGGAACAGTCTACAAGGATGTCTCTCATGAAGCGTGGAGACACCGACACAAACTGAACCTAGCCACATGCAAGCACACAGGAGCTCACTGTAGCCAGGCAATCAGATGCAGCAAGGGGAGTCCCTTTCTCTCTGCCATGCGCCTTTGCCTATGATCTAAAAACCTGGCCTTTGGACCAGATAGTCCAAAACCATCAGGAATTTGCAGAAATCCTACTCGACATGGACAGAGAATGCTTCCTCCACGACACAGAGAACCTCTCGCCTCCAAACTAACAAAACGCACTGCAGAGTAGCCTGACTTCATTAAGATTCTCCAACAAAAGCTATGCATTTCAAACCCTAGCCTCTTCAATAACTTAACTCGGCCAATAAGCATCACGTAAAATTGATTCCTAATAAGGAAATGAATAAATGCTACTTAATGGCTTTGGTAAGTACACAGATGTGAACGAATTATGGCCCAATAAAAACAGCTGCTCTGCTTTCCCCTGCTCATTCACCACTCCAGAGGCCCTGCCTGGCACAGAGTCTCACAGCTAGAGTGTGGCAGAGCTCACATCACCACCCACCTCTGCCCCCCACCTTCTGGACCGGTGACCTCCAGATGCATGGGGACAGTCTCACTGCCTATCAGCTTAGTGGTTTCCATGGGCCCATTAACCTCAGTGTTACATTCCTATCCATGGAGTGAGACAAATGTCGGCACCTTCCTGCCGTATTACGGGCTCCTATCCTGACATACAGAAGCAAAGTGCAAACGACATGTCTGCCTGGTGATGTGGCCTTTCTATTGTATGTTGCCCCGGTACATTCCTTGGAGACAGACACCACACATATGCATTTACCCATAAATATGCAATCTCAAGACAGATACTGCATACATATAATATACGCATTTACACTTAAATATACGGTCTTCAGAGGCAGATGCCACATACGTATACATGCACACATTTGCACATAAATATGCACACATATGTATCCTCCATGTAGCTGCCAGTGAAGCAGTCCATAAATCTTCATTGCATTGAACTGGTGATGAATTTTTAACAAACTCTAGAGATTATTGTTTTAAATAATACATCATTTTTTTTCCAAGAGACTCAAACATTCTCAGTTCAAAGAGCTTAATTGGGTGCCATCATCATTTCTGTAACTTTGTGTGTAAAACATTATTAATGACATGCTACAAAAGGATTAGTCTGCATCATCTGGGTTGCTTAGCATTTGGGTTTCAAGAGGAGGGGCTCATCACGGAAGCCTGAGCATAATGGCGGCTCCCGTCTGCGCCTTCCTTACACCACCATTGGCCCCTTGGCATTCAGACCCAGGGGGCCATCAGGAAAGCCCTGCAGGTAAGGTGGAAAGTGAATTGGGAAGAGGAACAAGAAGAGAGAAGGGGTCTTCTACTGATTACAGAAACAAACCGGTAAAAAGTAAGAAAGAAATGAAAGCTCATCAGTGGACCCTTCTCCTTCGGGATGGATGCGTGTGTAAGTAAGATGCCAGATGCCGGAAGCACCGAGCCATGTGCTAGGTAAACAGGCCCAGAGCAAGCAGCTTGATAGTCCACAGTGAAAAAACCAACATGCTTTCAACTCTACTTCCCTCCTGCCAACCGGCCTTCCGTGTTCTGTGTACGGTCATGTGATCTTCCTAGATTTACTGATGTATCAAGAAACAGCAGTGGAAATTTATTGGTGGATTTCTAGGGCAAGGTTTAAAATGTCGAGAATGTGGAAGTGTTAGGGTGTCAACCACACGCTTTGGGACAGGGTCGTTTCTCATGCAACATGGTCTTTCATCACACAAATTGGATGCCATTGATCTAATAATTAGAAAATGCAATTTGAATTATTGCAGACCTCTATTGATCAGGAAGGACCCCGATCTAGTGTCCAGCTGAGGGAGAAAGGGTTGCTGTCCCAGTCAGAGCTTCGCTGGACTGGCCACAGCTCTATTCGAGAAGCATCAAGAAGGCATGAGAAGTGATGGGTTGCTGAGTTAGAATCAGCTCAGTCCTGATTTTCACAGTGAGTCAGAGAAGGAGCTGTGCAAAGCATTTGCTACGAGGGTTAAGGAGACAAGAGCGCCCAGTGTGTGCCTTGGGTTCACCTAGAATCCACCCTGAGCATCCAGTGATATTTACATCTCATAGCACATCATCTATAGCTAGTGGAGAAAGCCTTCCCATTGAAATTTATGTAAGAGAAGACTATTTGGTATGCAGGAATTTCAATGAAAGGGGAATTTTCGGTTCTCTGGGTCTTGAAACCCCTTTGTGACAAATAAATCCAGTTTTGTGGGGATTTTATAGGTTATTCAAAGGGACGAAGGTAAACAGCTGTACAAGCAAACTTGGACCTTACCCCAGAGAGGTGGCCTTCCCTGCAGAAATATGAATTGATAGTTTGAGGGGGGGGGATTCTTGTTTTTCTTTCTCATGTGTATGTTATGGTGTGTATGTGTGTGTGTGCATAATCCCATGTGTGGAAGTGCACATAAGTGCACATGCATGTAGATGATGGAGGTTGATGATGGGAGTCTTCCTTCACTGGTGTCTGTCTTATTCACTGAGGCTCAGTCTCTCAGCTGAACCCAGTGCTCTCCAGCATGGCTCTTCTTTCTATCCACCTTGCTTCTGGGATCCCCGTCTCCACCATCTAAGCACTAGAATCACAGGAAGGCCATGACACCCGCTATTGACATGGGTTTGGAAAACCTCGACTCTAGCCTTCTGTTTGCATCATGTGCAGTGGGGACTTTGACCATTGAGCCATCTCCCCAGCCCTAGGTTAATAGTTGGTCAAAGCACTCAGCCATAGTATCTATTTTCTCCACCTGCTCTTGTGTCAAGTGAAGCTGTTGGTCTGCAGAATTTCATGACCCTGAATGCTAGCCATGCCATGTATGTACAATAGATTGTAGCATGCCATGCCTTATTATATAGGTTGACATGTTGGGTGTGACATCCAATTAAGCTTTTTGTGCAGATGAGACTGGAGAGGGACACTCCTCCATGTACACAGTCCCCACCAACTCACACAGGCAGCTCCAAGAAGTGACCATGTACATTCACACTGCAAGTCATTAACGAGTGGATAGAACAGAACAGCCCTGTCACAGGACTGCACAGCACCTCCACCCATGCTATCCACCACCAGATGTCCTCATGGGCTCTGCAGTTCACCACATTGGAAATGAACTAAGGGGCTGGGGACCGAGTGACTCAACAAGAAGGATGATTTCTATGCAAAGGAGGACCTGTGTTGAAATCCCCAGCACACAAAAAGCCAGGTGCGGCAGTGTGCTCCTTTAATCCCAGCACTGGGGATGAGTAGACAGGAGGAACCTTGGAACTTGCTGGCCAGCTTGTCTAGCCAATCAGCAAGCTCCTAGCCCAAGAAAAGATGCCTATCTTAAAAAGTAAGACAGTGAGTGACTGACAAAGACATCTGATGTTGTCTTCTGTCCTCCCTGGCACGTGCACGCACACCTGCACAAAACCAAGTAGACACATGAAACAAGCATTTCCTGATTTCCAGTACAGTACCTGGTACCTGGGACTTCGGGGAACCACTCACTCCCTACAGACTTTAGTCGATCCTGTATTCCCCTCCTGTGGACCTCCAGGATGCCCCTTCAACACCTAATGTCCCCCAGTGGTAATGTGATCAGTCTCAAGGACTATGTATCTTTATTTCTAGGTAGGAAAGGAATCCCAGAGAGGTTTGAACTAAGTAAAAGGTGTCTCTAGTTAGCCAAGGATGGTGAAGGACTCAGGGCAGACATTCTGGAGTGCCACAGCTGTAAGTACTGTGATGTACCTGTGATGGTCAGTGTTCACTGTCAGCTTAAGGAATCTAGCGTCACCTGGGTCTGTGAGCATGCCTGTGGGGGATTATCTTGACCTTGGTAGTTGATGTGGGAAGACATCTTTATCATGGGAGGAGCCATTGCCTGGGCAGGGAATCCTAAACTGTGGGCATGGGGGTGGGGGTGGGGGTGGGGGTGGGGGCAGGCAGCTGCCCTGCTCTCTTCTGCCTTGAACCCCCACCATGGTGGACTGTGCCTTGAGCTGTGCATTAAAGCAGAGCCTTTCTCCTTAAACTGTTTTGTGAGCGTTTCGTCACAACAGGAAGAGGAACAAGGCAATGCTGATGCACAGTGAAACCACTGTGGAGGACAGAACAGCATGGAGACTTCGGTCTCTGGGGCCTGAATTCAGCTACTTCCTATAAACTCGACAGGCAAGTGTAAACACCTTGGGACGCAGGCACTGTTCGGGGCCTCACTGTGTACTTGGTAGATTCCTTCTGTGGAAATGCCTGGACCAACCTCACCTCAAAGTCCCCATCACATTAAATAAACCAGTATGAGAGTGTAAGTGCACTGGCTGAGAAACCACACAGACCCGGGGCCTTTTCGTTTGTTAATTCTTCCTTCAAAAATAAGGATTGAATTACTGCACACGGCCATCTGCTAACATCTGCCGCTCTCTCAGCCCTTAATCTGGGGGAAGCTATTTTGTTTTTGTAAGCATCGCTCTATGGGTTATAGAACTGAGAATATGATGCGATCACAGGGTTGCGGTGACGTTGGACAGGACAGAAGGGAGATTTGTCGAGCAGAGAAGCTCTCGGGACGCAGTCACTCTTGTCGTGGGTAAGCATCTCATGAAGAAAACACACTGCGTCCACACAGGTTACGTGTGTAAGATGCCCCTCTGCAGCCTCCTCCCTCAGCCCTGCATTCTTGCAGCTTGGAATAAATCACTCCGCGTTTAACCAAGTGGAATTCAAGCCAAAGGACTGAGTGTAGATTTGTGTGCACTGCTTCTCCGTGGTCTCGGTTTGGTGTTAGGAAGACTTGTGGATACACATCGTGGCTGTGTGTGGTGTCCCTCAGGAGTGGGCAAACAAAGCGAGCGCCGTCTGCTGCAGCGCAGCGGCTCACCAGAGTGTTCCTTCACGCATACCAGCAGGGAGTGGTTTTTGTCCTTAATGTCAACTCATCAGATGACTGGGGGCGGGGTGTTGGGTGGGTGCACAGAAAGGACAGTGAAGATAATCTAATCTTCTCCCTCTTACCCTGTCATGCATGCAGGAAGACAGACTATTATAAGTGGAATCAATTGGCTAAAGTGTTCCTGAAACTGCTGACATCAAACTGCAAGTTTGTGCAGACCACTGATTGTCTTTCCTTGAGCCCATGTTCATCCACGAGACATTAAGCCCCCCATAGCACACCCACCGAGCCTCAGGCACGGGGAGTAAAGGGATTTTAGTCACGTATACCCTGCCTCCTTCTCACCTGCCCCCTTAGATTGTCCTATAGACCACATTTATAATAGAACACCAGTAGCTACCACCATTGTCCATGGTTATTGAAGCTCTCAAGTTCTGAGCTCTGTGTAGTCAGTTGTCCTAGGAGAACTTTTATTCCTCTCGAAACTCTTATGAAAGCGTCATGCTTAGCCCCAGTTGATATGGGCAACCTGAAGCAGCAGGAGGTAACTGGTCTCTGGTCGCCTGGTTCTGTGTGAGGGATCTGGGTTGGCCCTGTAGGTGGCTGTGTATGAAGTTATGATGCCCATCAAAGTGTCAGCATATTTCCTTCCCATCAGTGAAGTTCATGGATGTGCCTCTGGTGCCGAACATGCATTTACGAGTAGATGGGTCTTTCCCCAGCCTTTCTGTGCAGACCACATGTGACTCATTCCTCTCCTCCGTCCCCATGGTCTCCTGGCCTCACCCTCCTGACTCATTCATAGGACCAGTCTGCCAATCTGGTGCTCAAGGAGGGTTGATGTGAAGTGAGACCAGAAGGATGCCAGGGCATCTCACAGCAGCTGGCTGGTCATCTGGGAAAGATACTTAAGAAGCCCTTGAAAAGGGCCAAGGTCTCAAACCCAGGAAGAAAGGCGAGTGGAAACAGATTTGGAGAAGACTCTGAAGTAAGAACAGATTCAAAACATAAATTGTGTTCAGATGATGTGTTAATAGCGTTGAGGGGGGAAGGGGACTGGGATCTGAGGAGCATTTGCATATGCACCGTCTGGGACCACATGCACAGCTCAACACATGCTGGAAATGCACTACTGAACACAGGGCACAAGAGGAAATGAGAATAATCAGACCTCAAAAGAAGTGCACAGGCCTCCAGCTTTTGTTGGAAGCAGGTGTGTGATGGACAGCTGCAAGGTGGAGAGTGCCACTGAGTCCCTGCGCCTGCTCCTCAGAGTGCTGGTCTTCAAGTTGTTTCCTGCTGGGTTCCAGGGCCCACTGTGTGCAGTCCAGGGCCAGCCGATGCCTTCCAGGTATCTCCATGTCAGCATGAGCCTCAAAAATAAGAGGCCATGTTCCCTATGTTCCATCGTTGACAGGGATCATCATGGCACACGCCCTTGCTGCGGAACAATCTTTGTACGCTGCAAATCTGTAGTACTCTCATTGGTTAATAAAGAGCTGACTGGCCCATAGCTGGGCAGGAAGAGACTGGGTAGCAGAGCCAGACTAGAAGGATGCAAGGAAGAAGAAGGGCAAAGTCTGAGGAGTCAAGAGCCAGATGCAGAGGAAGCAAGACATGTAGAAAGTGAGGTAACAAGCCATGAACCATGTAGTAGAACTTAAATAAGAAATATGGGTTAACTTAAGTTGTAAGAGCTATTTAGTAAGAAGCCTAAGCTATTTGCTGAGCATTTATAATTAATATTAAGTCTTTGTGTGGTTACCTAGGATCTGGCCAGTGGTCCTAACAAAAAAACTCTGCCTACACGCCCTTCCCAAAGACATGTACCAGAGAAGGATGTCATGCCTCTAGAACAAAGCCCAAGGACAGGCTCAATAAATGAATGCTGCCACCGGGCAATGGTGGTGTATGCCTTTAATCCCAGCACTCAGGAGATAGAGTCAGGCAGATCTCTGTGAGTTCGAGGCCAGTCTGGTCTACAGAGCAAGATCCAGGACAGGCACCAAAACTACACAGAGAAACCTTGTCTCGAAAAACAAAAACAAATAAATGAATGCCGCCAACTTGTAGAATAATGGACTGTTTTGAATTTGAACATGGTTAGGGCTTTATCACTATATTACAGAGGTCTGACTGTGTGTAATTAGATTGGAACTTGAATTTCTAAATTTGGGGGGCATCAATTTAACATCAAATTACTTTCACACCACAAGCCTGCATTTTGTGGCTTTTCTGGGGGCGGGGAGGCATTAGACAATACTGGAGAATCAAACCCAGGGCCTTTGCATGCTACACAAGAAGTACTATACAGCATTGATACTGCCCATCTACCTGCTTCTTTTTCAAAAGATCACAAAATCTGATTTAACATGTTTATGTGTATACATGCATGTATGTGGTTGTGAGTGAGTGTATGTCTCTGCCCCTACATGCACACGTAAGAGTACATGTGAGAACATATACACACATGTGTAGTACTGAGCTCATTTCTAAGAAAGAGAGGTTCACTTTACAGTACTAGCCCTACACTTGGCACACACAGAGCTTTTACACCTCATTTAAGAATGGGCTCCAAACACAGAGCAAAGCCGGAAAGGAATGAACCGCTAATTCAATGAGAAGTAAAGCAACTTCTAAAATGAGAATAACATTTGCTCTCCCTCAGAGTGTCTCAACAACCCTGCATCTCATAAAGGATTTCCCCCCTCGTGTTTCATGTGGCTCTGATGTGAGGGTCTAACTCCACATTGGGATCAATGCTAGATATCTTCCACAGTTATTGACATTTCCACAGGAGTTATGTTTTCAATAATGTATTTTTCCAAAACTGATATGTCCAATGAGCTGGTTCCCACAAGATTTGTGTGTGTGTGTGTGTGTGTGTGTGTGTGTACACAGTACCATACTTGTATTTCTGCAAATTCAGATTCACTTGACAAGTATTTATTGCACAGGACACCATGAGCAAAGGTAGAGATTTAAAGAACTTGAAATTTAGTTGTAGAAATAAGACATATCTGTGGAAGGGAAGACCTTTGACCCCGTCACTAACAGACCACTTAAAAATGGAAACAAAGTGTATGTGGCCACAGAGGATGCCATCAGATAGCAGAGGGCGTGGCAGATGCTGCGGAGTGGGGAAGGAGCTTCCCAGGCAGGTCACTGTAAGGGAGCAGGCAGCCAATGGGAGAACACCACAAGCCCTGTGAAAAAAAGAAACCAGCAACGTCAACTGTGGGGGTTAGAAGGGACCTTTCAGATATGCTGGGATTCAACACTGCCAGGGGTCTCCCCACGAACATGCAGGCCACGTAGCATGCTCAGGCCTCAAGCATGTTCTAGTGAGGTGTGCACAAGAAGCTGGTTTGGAAAAGTTTCTGGAAGGGGCGGGACAATCTGAAGACATGCTACTCAAGTTTTGCAGTGAGCAGAACCTACCTGAAGACCCAAAGCCTCATCTAGGGAACTTGACATTGGAAATATTCTAAGAAAATGGAGGTGCCAGAGCTATGAATGGATTGAGAGCTAAGGAGGGGACAATAACCAAGTCCCCGAGGTGCTTTAAGAGCGGCCTGGGGACAGTGCTCATCCTCTGTCCTAATGGCTTGGTCCTAGATCAAGTTCAAACATTGCCCATGCACACATCCCAAAGCATCAGCAAGGGGTGTTGCCGTTAGTAACGTTAGTTCTGTGGGACTTCACACTTGGTATTAGAAAATCAGATTGTGAATGGCTTTACAAGGAAGACCAGAACAGAGGTTTTGCTTCATATTTTTCAAGGCTTATAAAACTTTCTTCATATGAGGCACCTCGTGGGCCCTCTGAACAGAGTTCTGAAACAGGCATTTTAGCCTCCTCCTCCTCCTCCTCCCCCTCCTCCCTATTTTGACACACACCTGTCTATCAAAGTGCATCACTGCGGAGCCCTCCTGCAGATGCTCTGTTCCTAGCTGTCAGTCTGCATCTCTGCCCCCAGAACTACATTACAAGGAAGAAAACAGCACAAGAGGACGTGAGGCTTTCCCATATGCAGCCAGGGCGGGGTTCGATGGCTCTCTCCCATGATGCAATGCTGGCTGCTACTTCTACCATGCACAGGCCTGCTGTCTACATATCATCCCCCTCTCTCTTTCTCCCTCATGTGTATGTACTATGTGCACTTTTTGTGCATGTGCCTGTATGTGAATATGTGTGCAGGTTTACCAGTTCACGTGTGTGTGTGTGTGTGTGTGTGTGTGTGTGTGTGTGTGTGTGTGTTGTGCGAGTGCTTATGTGTATATAGAGTCACCTCCTCTGCCATCAGTCCCATGACTTTGACATGTCCCTCCCCCTCTGTTTGGACTCAAACATGCTGGGCCAATTGCTTGCCATTCATAACTGAGGGGTGACACACTCAAGACAAAACAGAGATGCCTGAATGACATGTCCACAGCCCCGCTGGGTAAGGAACACCCACATCCAGGGAGAGGGGGAGCACATGCAGAACAGAGCGGCTGCACCAGAGCACTCAACCTTCGTCCACCGCTGTCATTCCCGATGAACTGCACATAATCTAGTCCCATCCGTAGATTCGCCTCCTTATCGCCAGTGATTTCATCCTTTTAACGTTAGAAGCAAAACATCCTGCAAGCTGAGAGAAGCAACGTCTATGCATGTGAATGTACGTGTGCGCCACGTGCACGGCAGGCCAGGAGAATATTCGTATTAGTTGGCTTTCTGTCGCTGTGATGAACACCACGACCAAAGCAACTTGGGGAGGAAAGGGTTTGTTTGGCTTACGCTTCCACGTCACCGTGTATCACTGAGGGAAGTCAGAGTTCCTGAGAGGAACTCACTCAGGAACTGAAGCGGAGGCCATGGAGGAGTGCTGCTTCCTGGCTTGCTAACTGTGGTTTTCTCAGCCAGTTTTCTTATATCACCCAGGGCCACCTGCCTGGGGTGGTACCACAGTGCTTCATACATCCAACATTCATCAAACAAAAGCCCCACAGACATGCCCACAAGCCAATCTGATGAAGGCAATTCCTCATGTGAGGTTCTTCCCAGGTGACTTCAGTATGTGTTCAGTTGACAAGAACTAACCAGCATGATACTATTTCTTTGAAGTTCACCAATGTGGCTGCTGTTTACCGCATATGTTCAGGGTGCATGGTGGGGTGGTTGGCTGAGTATGACCGAGCTGTGCCAGTGACTGTGATATGTTCTGAGGGTGAGTGAACAGTGTGGAGTACGCTTGCACACACACAGCCCCAACATGGCAGACGACCGCACACAGTCCATCACTGCTATCACTGAGTGTGCCACTATGCCTGAAATCACTCTCACAATCACAGTGGTTAATGCATCTGTCATATCACATAGCTACCTTTTCATTGCAGCAAGAACACTTACAATCGACCATTTAAGTAGACTTCAATTATATAGTATCAGTTACAGTCACAAATGGTTGTATACCAAGTCCCAAAAGTGTAATCACCTTACAAACGATGCTTGGTGCCCTTGGATTGGCATCTCCCCAAGTTCCTCATTTCCTAGTCCCTGGTAGCCTCATCTGCTCCCCTTTCTGAGTCTGGCCTCTTAGATTGCATACACAAGCGAGACTACACAGTATCTATCTTTCTATGTTTGTCTTATTTCACTTAGCATAGCATCTTGTAGGCTCTCCCATGTTGCCATGGGAACATGTCTCCCTTTTATGGATGAATGATATTCAATTGTGTGCTTGCATGTATCTCACATTTTCTTTATCCATCCATCCATCAACGGACGTTTAGATGGTCTCTCTGTGTAGGCAGTTGTGATGAGTGCTGTCATGGACATAGGGATGCAGGTATGTCTTTGGCTTACTGACTTCATTTCCTCTAGGAATAGACTAACCTAGACACACGTGCAGTTTATTTTCAAGTTTTTGGAGGAAAAGCACAGTGTGTTTTTCCATTGAGAGTGTCTAAGGATTTCCTTTTATTCAACCCTTCCAAGCACTTGTCACCTCTTAGCAGTCGCCATTCTAATGTGTGCGAGGTGATAGCTCATTGTGTTTTAAAACTGCATTGCTCAGATGACCGTGATGTCCTGCACCTTCTTTGTAGAGTGTTTGTCTGTCAGTCTAAATCCTTTGTCTACTTTTTGAAAGATTTTATTTTATTTTAAATTATGTATTTGGATGTGTCTGGGTGTGGCTGTGTGCTCATGTGAGTGCAGGTGCCTGAGAAGGCCAGAAGAGGTCATTGAATCCCTTGGAGCTGGAGTTACAGGTAGTTGGGAGAGCCTTAGATGGTTCCTGGGAACTGACTCAGGTCCTCTGCACTTAACCACTGAGCCTTCTCTCCAACCCACCCCTTTTTGTTGGTCTTTTATCAGGTTGCTTTTGCTGTTGAGCTGTGTGAGCTCTTTACTTACTTACCTGTGGATACTAGCCACCTGTCATATATAACTCTGAGAGTGCTTCCCGCATTCCATAGGCTTCCTCTTCCTCGTTTTACCTGCCTTGACTCTAACAGAGCAGGGCTTACTTCCCTTTTTTCACTTCACTACCTGTATTTTTGTGCCAAATCCAAAACAAAATCTCTACACAGACCAAAGTAAAGGAGTTCTCCCACCCAGTATCTTCTTCTAGGATTCTTGCTATTGGAAGTCTTTCAAGTAAGTCTTTAGTCCACTTTCTGTTGATTTTCACATGTTGTACAAAGTCATGGGCACATTTTCATTTTTTATGTGTGTGCCTCCTTCCCTAGTACTGTTTACTCAAGAGATGGTTTCCCTGATGAATTTAGGACACATGTGTGCACATGTGGCTAGGTTCTCCATTCCAGTCAGTAATCTATGTGTTTGTTTTTATACCAGCACCATACTGTTTTGATTACTATGGATTTGTAATGTAATCTGAAATTAAGAAGTATGATGTTTCCAGCTTTGATTTATTTCAATATTTTTGACAACTTCATATGAATGTGGGTTTTCTTCTATTTCTGTAAAGAATTCCATTGGAATTTTCATACAGATTGGATGAGTCCACAGGTCACTTGAGGCAGTGTGGACATAATTCTAACCGATGCCTCCAGGGTGCATGTATATTTGTATCTTCCCATGTATTTGTAACTTATTTCTTTCATCAACATGCCGAGTTGTAGTCTGCAGATATTTCAGTTGCTTAGCTAAATTTATGCCCATCTATTTTGCTCTTTCTGATACTACTGTGTGGTCATTTTCATGGTTTCCTTATCCACTAGTACATTAGTAGCTTGTAGAAATGCAACTGGTTTTTGTATGCTGGTTTTGTATCCTGTAACTTTACTGAATTTATTAGTTGAGAGGGGTTTGCGGAATCTTTAAGTATTCCTACATACAGACACAATTTAACTTCTTATTCTCTGGCTTAGATAACTTTTCTTTTTTTTTTATGACTAATTGCTTTGGCTAGGAATTCCAATGCTGTGCTGAACAGAAGTTGTGGGAGTGGACATCCTTCTCTTACCCTACCTTAGAGAAAAAGCTCTCAGCCATTCAGCATTGAGTATAATATTTAGCTGTAGAAGAATCATGTACAGATTTTCCTATGTTGAAGTATATTACTGGTAAATATAATTTATAGAGTTATTATGAAATTATATTGAATTTTGTCAAATGCTTTACCTGCACCTATTGAGATAGTCCTATGACCTTATCCTTTATATGGTTAATATGATATATCACCTTTATTAATTTGTATGTATTGAACCGTTTATCCCAGAAATAAATCCTTTTTGTTGGTGGTATATGGCCATTTTAGTATTTTGGAGAACTTTACCTGCTATTATTTTGTCAGGGGTATTCGTAGCTAAGTTCAGCAGTGGTATGTCCTTTCTATTCTTGTAGTCTCCTTATCTGGATTGGCTATAAGGCTAATTCTAGTCCTATCAAATGAGTTTGAAAGTGTTAGGTCTTCTGAAAACATTTAAATTCTTTAATTCTTGAAGGAAATAAGCCGTAACCCTGGCTTTGAATACACATATAGTCTCTGTACTCATTAGTCATCTGTTCAGATACTTTTATTTCTTCATCAATAAATCTTGGGGAGTTGTATGGTTCTAGGTATCTATTACTTTATTCTAGGTCGTCAAGTTTCTTGGCAAGACTTTGTTCATAATAGCCTCTAGTGTTGTGTAGTATTTCTTTGCTATCATTAATGTCTCCTCTCCTATTTATAGTTGTATTCATGTTCTCTCTCTCTCTCTCTCTCTCTCTCTCTCTCTCTCTCTCTCTCTCTCTCTCTCTCTCTCCTTCTTTTCCTGTGTTAGGTTAGCTAATGGTTAGTTAATTCTGTTTATCTTTTCCAAAAATCCAACTTTTGAGTTTCAGTTATTGTCTTTGTTTTTTCAGTCTCTGTATTGGAGAATATTATTTTAAGGTGTGTTACTTTTGTTCATGTTGCATTTGTTTAACTCTGTGAAGCTGTGTGACTGTGCCTGTCTAAAACACCTGATGGTCTAATAAAGAGCTGAACAGCCAATAGCTAGGCAGGAGAAAGGATAGGCAGGGCTGGCAGGCAGGGAGAATATATAGAGACAGAAAACTGGGAGGAGAGAACTATCAGCAGCCAGAGAAGGAGGAGGACTCCAGGGGCCAGCCACCCAGCTACACAGCAAGCCACGGAGTAAGAGTAAGAGTTACAGAAGTCAGAGAATGGGAAAAACTCAGAGGAAAAAGACAGATGGGATAATTTAAGAAAAGCTGGCTAGAAACTAAGCCAAGCTAAGGCCAGGCATTCATAGGTAATAATAAGCCTCTGTGTGTGATTTATTTGGGAGCTGGGTGGTGGGGCCCCCCAAAAAAGCAAAAACAAACAACATCTCTGTTTCACCTATTTCTGCTGAAAACTTTACTCTTTCTTCATTCTACTCACTGTGGGCTCTAGTTGCTCTTTTCCTGTCCCCCGGCTGTGAGGTTATTGATTTCAAGGATTTCTTTTAGCTGGCATAGGCTTGTACTGCCATACACTTCCCTCTTACAGCTGCTTTGGCTGCATCTTTTCCTCTATGTTGTATTCCCACTTTTGTCTGTTCTGACAGACTCTGTAATTTCTTTTTTTTTATTTCCTTTTTGATCCTGACCCGGTAGTTGTTCAGCAACGTAATGGTTAATGTCTACATATCCTGGATTTTCTACCTTTTTTCCTGTTGCTGATCTTTAGTTTCACAGCTTTATAATCAGAAATCTTTGATTATTTAAATCTCTTTTCATTGGTTAAGACTTGTTTTGTGGCCAAGCACGTGATCGATCCTGGAGAGTGCTCTATGTCACCAGAGGAACACCCCATTGTACTGCCTCCTGCCCATAGAAAAGCTAGCGGCAATCTCTCATGGCTCCCTTGTGTGTGAAAGTTGATCTTTACTAGCTGCTTTCCAAATTCTTTGTCTTTGATTGTTCTCTGTTGTCTGGATGATCTGTCCATTGGTAAAGGGGGTACTAAGGTAACCTAGCATTGATGTGTTGCACTTAAATTATTGCTTTATATCTAGAAATATTTGTTTAACAAAGTTGGGAACGTCTGGGTTTGGTCCATATGTTTAGTAAACGTAAAGATCTTTTGACCAATTGGTCCCTTGGTCAATGTGAAAGATCCTCTTTATCTCCTCTGATTAGTTTGGGTCTGAAGTCTATGTTGCTGGGTATTAGAATAGCAACTCGGGCTTCGTTTCTATCTCTTTTGTGAGGTGTATTTTTTGGAGATAGCAAATGGTAAAACTTCTTTTTTAATCCAGTTTGATATTCTGTGTCTTTTCATTTGGAAAGTTGAGACCAAGGATGCTCAAAAGTCAGTATCAAAAGATGTGTGGATTCCCATCATTTTGTTGGATTTTGTTCTTTGTCCTTAGTCTTCCTTTGTTTACTCACACATACATGTAAATAAAAACACAGAGAGTTTATGAAAATTGAGCCTCACTAATGATCAGAGAGAGAGAGAAACAAATACCACTTTTCATCCTTCTCACTAGAGCTATGAATGGCTTTCATTTCTCTATGAGATTTTTCTGTGTTTTAAATTTTCTGCAGTGGCGATATTATTGTTGCAGCCATGGGGCTGCGTTGCTTTAGGAGGCTATTGTGGGACCAGTAGCACCACAGGTAGTGTGCAGATACACTTACAAAGCATAAGGTGGATGTAATATGACATTTTCCCCAAAGCCCTATGTCCAAACAGGAGGAAGATGGATTAGACCCTCTCCAGTAAGTGTGTATAGAACACACAGAAGTATCCTTGCTGGAGAAAACTCAATATCTCTCTAAAATTTACAAACTTAAACCAAGCATTGTGACTTATGTCTGTAATCCCATCACTAGGAAGGAGGAGGCAGGAAGATTTCCATGAGTTCAACAGCAGCCTAGACTATAGAGCAAGATCCTGTCTCAATAAGTTACTTAAGCACTTAACTTTAGAGACTCAAAGTCACTAAAGAGTCACATATGTGTTGAGGGTTTGCCTGCACCTTCCATGGGGTCAGCCCAAGAGTGTTCTGCCATCTTTCCTAGGGAGTTTAACTTCAAATTTCCTACAGCAACCAAGATCAGAGGCAAGGCCACAGAACCCAGCCCACGCATGGCACACAGCTCTCTGCCAGAGTGGTGTTTCTCCTGGCCCTCAGCCAGAAGCAGAGGCGGGAGCTCAAGCAGGATTTCCTGCCTTCACCCAGAATTTTGAGGGCTCTTTTGAGGTGGGAGCAGATGTTGCAACTCCTTATTTAGAAAAATAGTTTGACCTAACAAAAAGAATTCTGAAGCTGACTTTCAGGGAAGGGGGGGGACGACAGCGCATGTGCACACCACCCACTGCCCACAAAGAACACACCGCTCCTTTTCAACTTCCTTGTGCCACTGGAGAAGCATTGAGTGTGTTCTCTGCGAGACTCAAACTTCTAAACAATCCCTGTATCTCAAAGCAGTTGGCCGGGCTACTTCTAAACCAGGGGCAGCTGTCGGGGCCAGCGTGTTTCCAAGGGCGTGAGCGAGCCTGAAGGACTCTTCATGTGAGAACTTCTCATGGCTTCCTCGGGGTTAATTCTCCTGAAGTCAAATCCTGGCAAGCGGAGGAGTATAAATGGTGCTGGGCCTGGCATTGTTAAGATGCACACACGACTGACTTGCGAACAGAAATTCATTGCTGCGTCCTTTGCAAAACCCAAGCGTGGGAAAAAAAGTTTGTTCTGCATGGGGTTTACAACCGTTTGGAATGAAGACAGGAGCGATGGATCTCAGCAGAGAAACGAGTTAGTTTTTACAGAACCAGAGAGGTCTGGCAAGGTGGCTCAGCAGACTGGGATGGTTGCCCTCCAGCCTGATAACCTGAGTTCTAATCCTGGGACCCACATGGTAGGAGAGACTGACTCCTGATTTAAAGGAGAAAACACAACCGAATTTTTTTAAATAGTAGAGCAGATAGTAAAATGGAAGAAATGGAGGGGTAGAGTAAATGAAAAGAAGGAGCCAGAGGGAATGGAGAGAGAGAGAGAAACAGGGAGGGAGGGAGGGAGGGAGGGAGGGAGGGAGGGAGGGAGGGATGGAGGGAGGGAGGGAGAGAGGGAGGGAGGGAGGGAGAGAGGGAGGGAGGGAGAGGGGCTCTGAGGCTTACTTATGGCCAATAACAGAGAACCAACATTTGTATTATACTATCACATCTTTCCAAAGATGAAGGAAAACAGGCTGAATCACACACACACACACACACACACACACACACACACATACACACACAAACCATGGAGGAGAACCCCCAACGTGACGAGCACCATCCATGCAGAGACTGGAGTGACGGAGCAAAGCAGAGCAGATGAGGCCAGGGAAGTCCACACCAGTCACACTGTGGTTACGTTCTTGAGCACCCAGGACGAAGGAGCACTAAAAGGGAGCACTGCTGCATCTCCACAGGGGGCCCGAGATCTGACCAGAGCGGGCTTCTCAGTGAGCACCAGCCTTCAAACTACCCTTCACAGAAGAGGGGGAGTCAAAATACTTCACATGAGAAAGAAATGAGAATGCCTGGCTCTCTGAACACCTCTTAAATCACAGCTAAAGATAACATTTTAGGTGGAAATAAAATGTAAAGAAGAAAGAATTTTGAAAAAAATTAGAGAAAACAATGGAGGACGTGGAGTTTCCAAAGTAGTATGCCGTGACTGAACAGAGACTAATGGACTACGACAGTCGAAAGAATGTCACTAAAATACAGAGAAGGCAAAGGGACCTAACTGTAAGTGGACGTTCAGCTTCACTAATGCCGGTTCCAGTGGGCTGGTAGGCCCTTCATATATATTCTAACACCCAGAACAGCTACCAAGAAAACTGTACAAAGGGACACATTCAAAATGATGCCAAGTAGAATCCTAACAAGTGTTCTCATTGCATAAAGAAAAGCAAGAAAATGGGCACCGAAGACAGAGAACTTGGACCGAGGAGAACCAAGAGGAATACATTAGGCCTTATCATACCAATAAAGTGTGAATGGTCTGAATATATTGGGAAAAATACAAAGATTGATAACACAGATGTAAAAAAACATCAGGACACAAACGCATGCTTTCTGAAATGCATTTTAAATTCAAAGACAGATTGAAAATAGGTGGATTTTTCTAAAGATATATATCATGCAGATATTTACCCACAAGAGGAGATCACCACAGTAATGCCAGATAAACTTCAGAGCAAAGCAACTTACTACAGACTAACACATACATCACAAAACGATTTTCAAAAGATATACCAACCGAGAATGGCTAAGGACTCCAGATGTGTATACACTGAGCAAAAGAACCGTAAAATATATGATGCGAAGCCTAACAGAGCTAAAGGGAAAAAGAAAAGTCCACATGTATAGGTGGGGAATTTGAAACCATGTGCAAAGGACACCACTGGATGGAAGTGGGCAGAGGTCTGAGCATCACAACCCAGCAAGCGCACGTGCGGAATGTATGGTGCACTACCCACCAACAGAGTAAGCCACTCTGCTTTGTTCCAAATACTCACAGACCATTTGCCAAGGTCAGGGGTGGGGGGACACAATCCTGGTCAGCTGGGCCATCGAGAAAATTTTCACAAATCAAATATATGGATCCCTTGTGATTTTAAATAAACATCTAAGAAACCTGTTAATTCTAGAGAACGTCCTCAGCCTACAAAAGTCCCACATCTGATACCATATTTGCTGTATAAAAATCAGTGGTGCCTTCCTATGACCAAGCTGACATGCTTCATTCTCTCATTCTTAATATTCTTGTTCTAGCAACTATAAGACAAGAAACTAAAACAAAAAAAATGTGTGTGCAGAAAGGATGAACCATCAATGTCTCTATTCATAGATTTTGTTCATCAAAGAATCTACAAGAAAACTACTAGACCTGAAATACATGTCCAGCAAGTTTTCAGGATTAAAGATTAATACAAGCATACTAATCTCATGCTGGAGCATTAATAATGAACATAGGGGGCCTTGAGAGACAGTTCAGCGGTTAAGAGCACTGGTTGCTCTTTGAGGAGAATCAGCTTCAGTTCTCAGCATTCACATCGTGGCTCAAAACTTTCTGTAGTAGTTCCAGGGGTTCCCCCACCCTCTTCTGGCCTCCAAGGGTACCACATATGTATGTGGTACACAGACAGATGTGCAGATAAAACACCCATATACATAAAACAGCATTTTAATTTAAAAATGAGTCTAGGGAAGTCAAACATTAAAGCACACAACTTACGACAAATTCATGAAAAATGGAACACCTTGGCATAAATATAACAAAACATGCATAGAATCCATATACTGAAAACTTTAAATCACACATATAAGAAATAAAAGACATAACACATGTACTAGAAGATTCAATGCTGCAAGATGTCAACTCTTCCCATATTGGTCTATATTCTTAAAGCTGTTCCCACCAATGAAGGCTTCCTGCTGACACAGACAAGTTCATTCACTGTAGCATAGCTGAAACCATTTTGAAAAAAATGATAAGGTGTGATAAACTATCCCATGCAATGTTAATATTTCCTCTCTGGTTCCAGCAGTCAAGGCAGTGTGGTATTTACAGAGAAATAAAGGCACAGAGATCAATGAAATAAAACAGAGAACCCATAAACAGATGAATAAATAAAGATTTGTTTACTCTTTATCAATAATTGTGTGTATATGTGCATACATGCATGTGTGTGTGTGCACACATATGTATGGAGGTCAGAGGACAACCTGTGGGAGCTGAGTCTCTCCTTCTACCATGCAGGTCCAGAGATCCAACTCCTCAATTTGTCAAGCTTGACAGCAGGATCCGTACTCACTGAGCAGTCTCACTGGCCCCTGGATTTGATTGATTTTTTTACTTACTTGTTTATGAGCTAGAGACCAGGTTCAGAGACTTGCAGAAGTTAGACAAGCCATCTGCACCTGAGCAACGGCCCCAACCCAAGTCCAGGTTTTCTTCACAAAGACAAAAGGCATTTATTGAAGGGGAGAGTTTTAAACAGACTGTCAAAATAAATATATATCCACAGACAAAATAAATCTCAATTTAGACCTTATACAAAAACCGAACTCCCTCAAAGTGAATCACAAATTTAAGAGTAAAGAGTAAATCCAAAACCCTTTTAGGAAAAAGAAAATACATGTTGATTTTGTAGATTTAAAGCTGGACACACAGTTCTTAGATTTAACCAGAAAGCACAATCCAATGAACAGGATTGGCAAATCACACTTTATCAAAATGTTGTGAAGTTTGATTCATGAACGATACTAGCAGGTCAATGCAATGACCACCTACCCAATGGGGTAAGTATTTACAAAGTGCTTATCTATTAAAGACCTGGAATCTAGACACCAAGAGTCCTCAAGTCAACAGTTAAGTCCTGCCAGAAAGTGGACCAAAGTCACGGACAGACCTTTCTCCCACAAGGCCATGCAGACGGCAAGTCACACCGGGGAAGTGTCCAGCAGCCCGAGAAACGAGGATGTAAAAGTTCAAACCACAGGGGCTGCCTCTGTAGTTTCCAGAACGGCTAAAATAAAAAAGTGAAAACGCTGCGTCCCCTAAATTGCCGTGTGAGAACACAAGGAAATGGACCACGCACGTCGCTGGCAGGGACGTGCAAGGCGCAGGGGCTCTGGAATACAGTTTAGCAGTTACTAATAAAACTAAACAGACAATTGCCACATGACCCAGCAGTTGTGTTGTTTGGCATTCATCCCAGATAAATGAGAAGTTGTTCAAACAGAAACTTCTGCAGGAACGTTCACGGCAGCCTTCTACCCGAGAGCCAAAACTCACTCAGACACCTTCAGTGAGTGTGTGGTCATTCGAGGCTCAATTCATGAAATGCTACCCAGTCACAAACATTACGGAGAGTTCGTGATGTGAGCAGAGTTGCGCGAACTTTTCTGAGAGCAAAGAGCCAACCATGAGGCTCTAGATGGCAATGGTGCTGGGGTGTCACACCGGAGAAACAGCAGCGTCACGGATGTGGAGAATGCGCGTTTGCCAAGGGTTGAGCACATAGATTGGGGAAGGGCAATGAGGTGGGGTGTGACAGGACCAGGCTGTTGTTTTGACTGTAGTAAACTTCCAGAACACTAACACAAACACACACACACACACACACACACACACACACACACACACACACACACACAAGTGAGTGTGAGTGAAACCAAGAGAACTACAGAAGGTCCACCCACTGCCCAGCTGTACCAGTGCCCGAGAGTTTTCACAGGACGCATAAGAGAGCAAAAAGGACCACCGTACACTCATTCTCCTTTTAGAATGTGCTGATGTATGTGGCTGCCATGCATGTCGTGTTTGTATGGACGGTCACGTGTATCGGGATACATATGTGTGTGTGTGTGTGTGTGTGTGTGTGTGTGTGTGTGTGTGTGTGTGTGTGTGTGCCTGCCATTTAAAATCTTCTGCAGGTGATCTTTGCTTTGTTTTCTGAGGCAGTGTCTCCCCACTGAACCCAGTGGTCACCAGTTTGGCAGCCTAGCTGGGTGGCTTGTGCCAGGACTGTGCTGTCTCTGACTCCCGACCACTGGGATTGAAAGCTGGCTGTCACACACCTCCCACCTCTTTTCTGTGACTGCTGGGGACCTAGCTCTAATCCCCATGCTCGCATAGTGTGTTGGCTGGTTTTATGTTAACTTGACACAGGCTGTAGTCCCTGGAGAGGAGGGAGCCTCAATTGAGGAAATTCTCCATAGGATCTGCCTGTAGGAAAGCCTGCCGGGCATTTTCTGAATTAATGATTGATGGGGGAGGGCTCAGTCCATTGTGGGTGGAGCAACCCCTCCACTGGCGGTCCTGGGTTCTATAAGACGGCAGGCTGAGCACGTCATGATGCACACACCAGGAAGCAGCACCCCACCATGGCCTCTGCATCAGCTCCTGCCTCTCAGTTCCTGTCTTGTTCTAGTTCCTGCCCTGACTTCCTTCAGTGATGAGCAGTGGTGTAGAAATACAAGCCAAATGAACCCTTTCCTCCCTAACTTGCTTTTGGTCATGGTGTTTCATGCTAGCAATAGTGACCCTAACTAGGATACACAGCAAGCCCTTATCCACTGCCCTCAGCCTCCAGTGTTTGTGCATCCACTGTGATTGTGAACTAAATGCTTGGCTCTGTTTCAAAAGCAAGAGGGAGGAGAGAGAGAAAACGAGACTCTTTTAGTAAGGTCAGAGAAGCAGAAAGTTTACAGGAGATGAAGGAGGTCATATTGCCAGGTCTTGGTTGATCGGGACATGGGATTAAATGGAGGGAGAAACAAGGATGGAGCCCATTTTACAGGACAGCAAAGGGGTGTCACAGAGGCCACTCCTGAGGAACAGACACACAGCATGTTGGAGCGGGAATCACAAATTCTGCTGGCTACAGGCAGGCAGGACTTCAGGCTCAAATCTGTCTATCATTTATAGTCACACAGGCTTCACACTCACAATTGAAAGTCTTACTTCCATTTTTCCTTCATCTCCTCCTTGCCCTCCTATGCAGCCTTCCTGTCAATCACTAGCCCTTCTTTCCACCCACTCAACACTTCTTCAATGGTCCCAGGTGTCAATCACCTGCCCTACCTGAGTGCACGCAACCATCCTGGGCCTCAGAAAAGCATCAGGCTTGGGAGGTATCAGTATCTGAAATTTGACTGCAAAAGGAATAATAACTAGGGGGACGTCATAAAGGTGTGTTGAGGGGGAGGGAGAAGAAGGGAGAAAAGAGAAAGGAGGAAAATGGAAGGCCAACGTCATCTAGAGCAGTCATTTATAAAGGGCAGGCAGTGTGATCATAGTTACCAGCTTGACAGAATCAAGAATCACTTGGAAGGCCTCTGGACAAGTCTGCAGTGGGTTGTCTTGATTATATTAACTGAAGTGGGAGGACCTGCCCACTGTGGGCAGACCTTTCCTTAGGCAGAGGATCCTACCTAGACTGTGTAAGAGTGTAGGACTCAAGCTGAGCACTAACTAGCATGTATGTGTTCTTCACTCTCTTTCCTAACCAACGGTGCAATGCGACCAGCTCCTTTAAGCCCATGCCGTTGTGACCCCACTCCCAGTATAGACCTGGGATTATGAGCTAAATACATGCTTTGACCCTTAAGTGCTTCTGTCAGGGTATTTTATCACAGCCACAGAAAAAGAGACGAAGTCTGCAACAGAGTGAGGAAACAGTCTGGGAGGGTGGGAGCCAGGGCAGACCACTGGCAACAAAGGCAGCTGATGTCTGATGGGTAAAATCCACTGGGTTTGGGTTATCGACCCTTCGAGTTGTGGAAGGTTTCAGGCTAAGGTCAGCTGTAGAGGCAAGGGGAGATAGAGCAGAGGTTCTAGGCGAACGAAAGCCTTAAGAGGGTGAGCAAGGCTGAGAGACCCAGGCTGCAGGAAGGAGCCCACAGAGGATAAAAGTAGAATACCAATCAGAAGATGACCGGCCGTTGACCTTTGCATTAGTCAGTTTTCTTTTCGTTGTGATAAAATACCGGATAAAAGCAACTGAATGGAGGGAGGGTTTATTCTGGCTTCTAGTCTGAGGGCCCGATTCATCATGGCGGAGGGGCTGAGAGACCCCAAAACAGAGAATCAGCTAAGTGCTAGTGTTCCATTCAACTTTCTCCTTTTATCCAGTCCTCAGTGCATTATCACCCACATGTAGGGTGGGTCTTCCTCCTTCAGTGGACTCAGTCAGGGAAACAGCTCACTGTCATGCCCAGGTTTTGTCTCCAAGATGACTGTAGATTCTGTCAACTTGACAGTCAAGATTAACCATCACACTGCTGTAATAATATCCTCAAAGAGACAGAAGAAAGTGGACCTGAGACCAAATGAGCAGCAACCAGGAAGACAGAGGAAGGGACACACGGACTCCAGCAAAACTGTGCCCCCCTCACTACAGACAGCATCTGACATCACCACATTTGTGAGTGCTGAGCTAGCTGATGAAAAGCGGATCCAGGGGAGATAGTCGTCTGCAGCAGACTGGGTGGTTTCATGGTACAGGGTGAGTTATGAATGAATGCCTCTATGGGGAAGGTGTGGTGAGGATGGCATGGGTCACCGTGAATTGAACAGAAGCGCAAGGCCAGGTCACCTGGCAGGACCAGAGTCCTGCCGCAGTAGCACAGGTACTGAGGGAGCTCGGGGCTGCAGGAACTATTCCCAGCTCCCTGCCCTGTTAGGAGCACCTGTGAGCTCCTGAACCTTGCCCAGAGCCCCTTGTCTGACTCCAAGTCTCTGCTTCCACAGCTATCATGTCCTACAATGCTCCTAGCCTACTAACAAACGTCATTCATTGTCCCAGTACAGAAAAGATTCCAAAATCCATGTTCTCCGTCACTCAGACTGAGCCTGTACCACAGCAGGCTCTGGTAGCTTGGCTGATTCACCGGCCACGATGCCTCACATCCTCATCCATCACCATTATCAGCTGCATTCACAGCATTTCTTTCTTGGGCAGAAAGTCTGAAATGCAAAGGGATCGTTAGGATGGGGAGAGATGAAGCAGGGAGATATCAAGCCCCAAATAAGTGCTTTGTTAGAGACGCAAATGGAAATCTGAATCCAGGGAAGAAGGGACTCTGTCCGAACATGGTCATGTGCTCCTTTCAAAACATGAAAAATAAATTCACCCTCCAGAAAAAGAAGAAGAATGAACCTGACAGATTCATTCTCTCCTATCTTGAGGCTTCTCCTCTGAGCCCTCGCATCAAGGATCAGTCTGAACAAGCAAGGCCAGGCCGGCAAGGAAGATAGCCTGGCTGCCATTGTTCCCGAGTGCAGGTACTCCTTGCCAGCCTGGGCTTGTAGCTCAAATGTGATTAAGTGGCTTGTCCCAGAAATTTAAAAAAAAAAAATCCACTTCCAGCCCAAATTCAAACAAATTCTACAGCTGCTTTCCTGCAGTTCCCTTCAAATTTGAATTTTCACACCTTTTATTGTATTTCTAATCCAGAGGGGAGGGGGAGAAGAAGAAGAAAAGAAAAATATATTCTGCAGCTGCTGCCTAAGTGCAGATTCTCTCTTCTACTCTCTCCACGTAGAACAGGACATAGACAGCACAGCAGTGAGGGCAGAGGTCTACAGGTTGTCCATGGACCGCCAAGATCCTAGGCAGACCACTTGCAGGTCCGGAAAAGAGGGCAGAGACAGGTGGTCCTCAGTGGGGACACTGGAGAGTCAAACACCATTGATAGCTGCGGTCACCTGGTCACCTGTCAGGTGGGTTTTTCCATGTATCTAAACTGAGATGTGAGGAAGCCGTCCCTGGGACCCAGCAACTCTGTAAGTGTTGTTGACTGCTTCCTGAGGTCAGGGCAGAGGAGAACCTCTCCTTCCAGCCTCATCCGGGCTCCAGGCAAGACTCAGTCTCAGCTGCTACAGTCACCACCATTTACAAGCCTTGCTCTGGAATAATACCTCTAAGTAGACTTTTTCCAATTTGTAAATTAATTTATATAAATATTCATCATTTCATTATGCTGTTGGTGAATCACTTTCCTGAAAACACTTAAGTCAGAACAGTGGGAGGAAAGTCCAAAACAGATCTAAAGATGCTCAGCAGTTAAGAACTCCACCCTGCTTTTGTACCGGAAGTGAATTTGGTTCCCAATACCCACATCAGGCGACTCACAATCACACACATTTATACACATAATTTTAAAATAAAATATTCTTATTTTGGTACTCATTGTGTTAAATTTTTTATATATTAACTGAAATAAAATTATATCACCTCCCCCCTTCCCTTTTGGAAACAATATGGAGAATCCTTTAAAAACTAAAAATAAATTGTTTCTTAAAAATCTTGGCATGGGAGGTATTGGAGGGAGAGGGGGAGTATGGTATTGATGTAAGCACAGTACTCTTGTACACAATTGTCAAAAACAGAAAATTTAAATCAAGAGAAAGTTTTGAGAGCCCATTGCAAAACAAGACCAACAACATCAACTCTGTGCTGCTTGAGTTGGGTGTTGGGTGACTCCATCTCCTGGAAGGTTTGACTTGAACAAGTCCAAATCACGACTCTGCATAGACCAGTTTAAAGAGAGTTCCTGGTGATGCTGGTGATATATTGTCAGTATGCAAGCCTGCTGTGGTCTGCCTGCCCTTCAGACCATCTTTCTCTTCCACACAGACACCATTTCTGTCTGTCCATAAAGCCAAACCCATTTAAATGTCGTAAACATATTTTATCTTTATATCTTTATTTTTATTTTATCTTTGTGTGTGTGTGTGTGTGTGTGTGTGTGTGTGTG
This sequence comes from Peromyscus maniculatus bairdii, assembly GCF_049852395.1. Taxonomy (NCBI): domain Eukaryota; kingdom Metazoa; phylum Chordata; class Mammalia; order Rodentia; family Cricetidae; genus Peromyscus; species Peromyscus maniculatus. The sequence continues at coordinate 74,712,023 of NC_134870.1, read as the reverse complement.
TGTGTGTGTGTCTACCATAGTATCAAGCCATACTCGCTGTCCATTCTGAGACAGAACCACACAGGACAGCCTCATGATTCCGGAACAACTGGAGGTGGATCTTCAGTCAAGGTGAGCTCAAGGTGACAAAAGACATTTCAAGACGCCTAGAGAGGGAATGGAATAATAATAATAAAAACTCCTTCCTTCCCATGTACACAGTTCAGCTAACTGTTTCTATGCTGAGCTCGCTGCTGGAAAAGAGGGTGTATCAGAGAACAGAGGCCGGCTGCCTTGGCATGCGAGTCAGGAACAGAACATGACTGATAGAGGAAAAGAGGACTTCGTGGGCCGGCAAGATGGCTTAGCCAGTGATGCTGCTTGCTGCCAAGCCTAATGACCTGAGTTCGATCCACACATGATGGAAGGAGAAAACCGACTCCAGGAAGTTATCCTCTGACCTGTACACATTCACATTTCCCTAGAAACTCATCTAGTCTGTTAAAGTAAAAATTGTTTTAATGTTTAAAATATAGTACTTCATACATACTTTTTAAAAGAGCAGGAACCATTGGAAGGCCTTTAGAAGAGTTTGGTTCCCCCAGCCTTACCACTACCCGGCTGTTACCTAGCAGCCTGAGACAGCCACACAGAGCCCTCTCTCGGATGCAGCGTGATAAATCCAGAAGCAAGATACAATTACGTGGAACTTCTCGCTTCATAATCTATGATTTTTTTTCTGTTTCAATCTCAATGCAAAATCCAATGTGAAAACTCTGATTTGGGTGAAAGAATGGGCCTGACAAGAGAGAGGCTCCCCCAACATCTGTGGAATTGATGCCTGGTGCTGACCACATGGCAGTGGACCAGGACAGCTGTCTACCTGTACTGTCTTCCTTGGTGAGATCCTGAGTGCTTCTCAAGATGGGCTAAACTGACATGACATGAGTGAGTGTTACCATGTGTTTTCAATCTTTATTAGAAACATATTATCCTTCCTTGGATGTATTAGGAACTGCAAGACTCATATTTCCACTACTGCGCTATATACATTCTCTGTTTCGAATTTTCCCTTCTTCCTCTCTGCTGCCCCCCCCCCAACCACCACCTTTTTAATTTAACTAGAGAAAATGACATGTTAATTTCAGCTCCACCTCTGCTGGGTCATCCTCGGGTCAGCAGATTAGAGACATCAGCAGAAGAGAGAAGACATTGCGTTCCAACTGCAGGGCAGGCTGACCTAGCCATCAATCAGGCTGACGGCAGCGTTTGAACAATGACAGTCATCTGTCAGGAAGCAGGAGGTGGCGTCTCATTAACACACAGCTCACCTGCCCTGAGCTACACCTTGCTTATAATAATATCCATCATTCACCTTCAAGGTGTAGCTTTTTTCTGCTCCATGAAATAACAGGCACTCTGTTTCCTCTCTTCCTCCCCTTGGAGTTCACAAGACCCACTTGCCTGTAACGGGAGGAGAGGGCCACTGGGCTGGGCTGGGCTGGGCTGGGCGAGCAGGAGAACGGCACTACTAGAAGGGAAAGGCTGATACCATGGCCCGGTCTTATCATCACATGATATCAGCCCGTGGTTGGCAGGTGGAGACAGTCATGTACAGCCATGGAAGGCGGAGGTGGTCCTCAGCTCAAGAGTTCCATTGGCTCCACAGCAGCATGTTCCCAACTGTGCTCCACAGAGGACTGGCAGGGACAGACACGTGCTGAGACCAGTGTTGAGCTTTGGAAACTCCTAGCACTCACATTTGCTAGCCACAGGGCACTTTGGTCCACAGGGTACCTGCCTCCCAACCCCACATTTGCTCCATTCTTTCCTGGGAGACCTTGCCCACGAAGAGTACCCTCTACGGAAGGTAGGACTATGTTCTCAGAGGGACATTATCAAGCGTCTCCTTACTCAGGCCATCCCCCATCTTGGGACCTGTGCACTATTTTCACAGGTCATAAATGGATTCCTTCATAAAGTTTGAATGCCAGGCCCAATACTTTAGCCTCAGTCACATTCATAATTAATTATAAATTACTAAATAGTCTTCCTCCTTCACTGTTGTGGAACTAAAGTCACATGCATGTGCACCACGAGCATATACACATACACTCATATATAAACATCTATGCACACATGCAAATACAAACATATACACAGACACATATACACACAAACATTAATATGCACACATAGAGGGACACACACATGATCTCTTTTCAGTTCTTGAAGAAGGAAAGTAATGACATGCTTTTTTTCACCTGAGGAAGTTATGAAAGACCACTAACGTGTAAGAGGAACTTGAGGATCATATAAACGAAGCTAAGGTGACTGCAAACCTGAGAACATCAGAGTCATGGGTCACGGGTCCCTCCTTAGCTTCCTGTCCCTGAAGGAATCACAGGAACATGCTCAAAGCCGACTTCATCGGCAGAGAAATGGTGAAGTGGAGAGAACGGCCGTGGAGCCTGTGTGGGGAGATGAGGATGCTTCTCTTCTGGTCAAGGGCGAAGCTGAGGGCAGTCAAAGCCGTGAGAGAGAAAAGTTCTCCACATGGCCCCGGCAATGCGAGGGAGCAGGGCCCTGCTCACATGTCATCAGGGCATGGAGGTGGGGTGTCTGCTGCAGAGGCCACAGACCATGAGGATCGCACACAGCTGCTCTTGCCTGGCTCTGTCTCCTGCCTAATTATAAAATGCAAAAGTAAAAAATAAAAATAGAAACCAACTTGAAAACTGGAAATCGGTCCGTAGCTCAGTTTGTGGGAAAGTCTGACCTGGGATTACAGTTTTTATTCCAGTTAGCATGGCTTTTTCTGTGACAGCCACATCGCCGTGTGGGGCTCTAGCAGGCTGCCTCTTGTGATCTGTCAGGTTAACACACACCCAATCACCTTCCTACGATCAAAATGACAGGATCCCAGCAGGCCTCTGGCCTCTATGGCATGGATCTGGCATCATGGAACTTGCTCTCTTCCCCTCAGTCGGACAGGCCTCTCCACATTTCTGTCTAGACCTCTTCCCACAGTTTGCACAGGAGACCAAACAGCTAAGAGAAATACTCATCTACATGGCGGTGGTTGTGGCTTCTGAGGACCCAGGTTGGAATCCCTCAGCAGTTAATGTCCCTTCCTGCTGGGTGGCTGTAAGTTCTTCCAGGGGCCCTGTGTTCATACAAGCTCCGACAGATAAAGCCCCTCTGCTAATAATGGCTTCCCCCTTGGCGCCACCGTGGGTTAGAGATTAGCTTGCGAGACCCAATGGGACTAAGATCCCCAGAGGAAAGACAGCAAATGGGAAGGACATTAGCTTCGCCTTCCCTGACTTGCAAAGGCCTTTATCGCAGTTGCTCTGGGCGGGAGAAGAAGAAAATGCAGGCTTTTACACAATTCTAATTTTATCTGTATCACCCAGGATTAAAGCATTGATTTTCCAGGAGGCTACTGGAAGATAAGGGGTGGATGGGCTACAGCAGGCTTTTCCACGCGAGAAGCCAAAGTTGCCTCTCGTGAGCTGTGCGTCTGCTGCTGGAGCGGTGCTCTCCGCCGATGCTTGCCACACCCCTCGCCGCATAACGGAAATTACTGTCAAGATGTCCTCTTTTTTTAAACTTCTTATTTTAAATCAGCCACCTAGATACGTGGGTCAGACTCTTCCCAATCAAAGCTGCTAGGAGCCTTTTGAAAACACACCCCAGATGCATGGCACAGCTCTTCATGTTTTTTTATTCATTAAGGATACTGAAAATGCAATCCCACTCTATTCTTTTAAATAAGTTTCTCTCTAGCCCTTCTTCCTCTCCTTCTCCCTCCCTCTCTCCTTCTCTCTGTCTCTCTTTCTGTCTGTCTCTCTCTCCCCCCCTCTCTCTCTCTTTTCTCTCTCTCCCCTTAATTGCCCAGCCTTTACAAACCCATCCCTGCAAAAGAAACACCCGTCTATTGCCCTGTCACACAATGCCTGGCTGGGAAAGCTATTGGTTTATAGAAGAGACAAACATTTCAGGCATGCCATTCTGGGGTAATGAAGCATGGCAACAAAATATACCTGTGCAACATTTGATAAAGATGAGCTGACATGCCAGTCCAAATAGGTTCTTTTGTGTGTCTGCACGTGTCGACCATCATCGCTTTCATCTTGAAACAGGAAGGTAGCAATAACAGCAGCAGCTGGCAGGGACCAAGAGCGCAGGAGCGGCTCACACAATTAAACGTCGTTTACCTCTGGCCTTCATTTCACTCCCACTACCCTTAATTTATTTTATGTTTTCTCTCATTCCATGCAAAAAAAAAGGGGGGGGGAGAAAAAGTGCCTCAATTTTTCTTTCTTTCTCTTGCTATCTAATTCCTTTTACGGGGCACCGGGGAAGACAAAAGGAAAATCCCTGGGCGTTTAGCCCTGGGTTTTAAGTTAAAATGCCTCTTAGTGGGGTTTTATGGCTTCTATTGTTTTTTGATTAATGTAATGCAAAATTCAACTCTACAGTTACACATGGTACCCCAGCCAGACAGGAGGCCAACTGAACTCAGTACCTCGGTGTACAGAAAATGTCTTTTGTTGCTCAGTCTTCAGACAGAAAGAAAAACACAGCTAAGCAGATGGAGAAGGAGAGACCCAGAGACACGGTGATGTATGGAGTCCAGTGGCCCAAACAGGATGGAAAGGGTCACTCTGAGCACTCACCAATGAGGTTATCTGAGGCTAACCTGGTGTTTGTCTGGGTTGGGCCCTTTCTCTGTGTTCCTGTTCTGTCCTTGGGCAGTCACAGGGGTCCTTCATGGGTGCAGCATGTCATGATGAATGTGGCTCTGGGCTGGCAGCACTCTGGCAACAGAAGGGTCTGTCCCGTGCATACCATACTCTACTTTGACTCACAGAGGTCTCTGCGGCACCTATGTTCACATTGCTGAGGAGAAACAGGAGCTTGTCCTTTTTGCAGAGGGAGACACTGGAGAAACTGGGACTGTCCATACCACACAAAGGGCCTCCCTGACTTGGTGACAGGTCTCCTCCTGGACAGAAATCGTAATGCCCACACTTGCTATAGCACAAGCTCAGCGAGGTGGCCGTCACCACGCCTTTGTAGCGTGGGATATGAAGTGTCCTCTGAAGGCTCATGTGTTAAAGGTATGTTCCCATTTAAAGGTGGGTTTTAGGGAGGTGAACACATCATGAGGATTTTGTCTTCAGCCATGGGCTGGTCCACTGAGGGATTCATAGCTGAACGGACTATTGGGAACTGAGGAAAGAGATACCTGATTGGAGGAAGTGGAGGAAAGGGTTGTGGAGAGTTCATGAGTGAATGTCTTGTTGACACGAATGCCGCCATGTCAAAGATGCCAACGTCTCAGACCCATGGAGGGGCAAAGCCCGCCTTGGTCAGACTCAGAGGAACGGGAAGCCTGGTCCTGGTCTCAGTACAGACACTGATGAACAGTTGACCTTTAGCGAAAGCCCGTGTATGCAGACAGTAGACAGTATCAAGGCAGCTTCCTCCTCCCAGATGACTGCAACTTGGGACTGCTCTTCTATAGAGACCTCCTAACTGAGATTAGCTCACCCACAGCCTCCTCACTCTGTGTATAATAAATACTCTGAGCTTCCAGGTTGCTGCTGGTGTCTCTGCCAGAGCCCATGGTCCACCCGATTGTATGTCTGTGGTTTCTTCATTTCCTGTCACCCCAGTTAGGTCAGTTCCTAAGCCCTACAGGTTGCAGCAGGGGACGTGCCTTCGAAAGAACGTCTGTCCTGTGAAAGGATGTCTGTCCTGTGAAAGGATGTCTGTCCTGTGAAAGGATGTCTGTCCTGTGCGCTCCCCAGCCCCTCTCCAGCTCCCATGATGGTATGGTTCCACGTGCCTTGCCACTGACCCAAAGCGATAGAGGCAACCCTCCACGGACCAAGACCTCTGAAACCCTGGGTCCAAAATAAATCCTTCCCAACTTAAGGCGATTTGCTCAGATATTCTGTCACGGTGATGAAAGCCGCTTACCACCCGTCACTGTCACTCCGAGTCTCTTCACACACACAATCCCAGCAAGTGTCTCCGTTCACCGTGCTTACAGGCCAGCAAGAATGTTGCGTGCCACCATCACAGAGGGGGTAATGTGGGACAAGTGTCATATCACACCCTCGGGCTGGACAGTGGGCCTGGGTGGTGGAAACCCGGCTGACGGGGAAGTAGGAACAGGAGGGTGGGACGCGGGGGCACACCTTTGCCCCTGTGAGCCGGGGAGTTTGGCTCCCTGTTTTGCAAAGAACGGAAGATTCTAGACTTGTTGTGAAAGAGGAGAAGGAAGTCAAATGGACGGTCACGGCATGAAAACATGTGACTGAGCAAACCCTACACACAGGGCTCGCCGTTATTGCGGTCTCAAAATTAGTTTATACAGATAAAATCAAACTCCAGAATTAACAACTAAGCAAACGAACAGTGTTGTGCTAAATCTCAACAGCTCAATGATTTAAAAAAAAAAAATTAAGAGTTGAGGCTGTCCCAAACTGACCTACTCTGGTGATGGGATGGCCAAACATCCTAATTGTCGTGCTAGAAACCCCATCCAAGGACTGGGGAATCTGGATGCAGAGATCCACGGCTAGGCCCCAGGTGGAGCTCTTGAGTCTAATTAGCGAGAAAGAGGGGGGTTTGTATGATCGAGAATTGTTGAAACCAAGGTTAGATAAAGCACAGGGACAAATAGCCAAATGAATGGAAACACATGAACTATGAACCAATGGCTGAGGGGCCCCCAACTAGATCAGGCCCTCTGAATGGGTGAGACAGTTGATTGGCTTGATCTGTTTGGGAGGCATCTAGGCAGTGGTACCAGGTCCTGTGCTCATTGCATGAGCTGGTTGTTTAAAACCTGGGGCTTGCCGGGCGGTGGTGGCGCACGCCTTTAATCCCAGCACTCGGGAGGCAAAGCCAGGCGGATCTCTGTGAGTTCGAGGCCAGACTGGGCTACCAAGTGAGTTCCAGGAAAGGCGCAAAACTACACAGAGAAACCCTGTCTCGAAAAGAAAAAAAAAAGAAAAAAAAAAAACCTGGGGCTTATGCAGGGTCACTTGGCTCGGCCTAGGAGGAGGGGAGTGGACCTGCCTGGACTGAGTCCACCAGGTTGATCTCAGTCCTCGGGGGAGGCTTTGCCCTGGAGGAGGTGGGAATGGGGGATAGGTTGGGGGGAAGGGGAGGGGAGTGGGAGGGGGGAGAACAAGGGAATCCATGGCTGATATGTAGAACTGAATTGTATTGTAAAATAAAATAAAAGAGTTGAGGCTGCCAACCTGCAGGTTGTAAGGCTTCTGGCCTTACAAGGTCTGAAGTTGTATAAAAACCCTCACGTACCTATGGCCCACCTTGTCAAAGTCATTACATCTTCATTCTTTTAATCTTTTCATCAGAATAACCAGATTGGTGAAAATGTCCCTGGAGATGTAGATGGGGGAGAGCCTGTAGTGGGAGTCACTGGGCCAGGTGACTTGGGTAACGGCCTACAAAGCGCTGAGCACAGGAGGCAGATTTGGGGGAGAAACTGTATAAACGTAGGACAAAGCCAGCTTGCTGCTTAACCACACAGATACAGTGCTGCTAACAGAAACTCCTCCAGTTGATGCAAGTACTTCCTCTGACTTCCCAGTGGAAGTCGGGTTTATGGAACACACACCCCCATTCAATTGCCACCAGAATCCAGACCCAAGAAGCCCCTCCCCAAAGCTGTGTAACAGGTAAAGGACTGCTGGAGGTGTGGACTCTGGTGGTGTCATCCTTCTAGTAATCCGGCCTTTGTGTCCTGTCCCACACCTGGGTGCACTTCTTCATGCTGCAGCTGCCTCGGTTACCCACACTTTCGTAAACCCATTGGCTTAACCGGCAGAACTTGGTTCGAATCATTTATCTGAACTGCCATTGCCCTCTCCATCCCAGGTGAAGAGAAACAGGCTACACACACACACACACACACACACACACACACACACACACACACACACACGAAGGAAGGAAGGAAGGAAGGAAGGAAGGAAGGAAGGAAGGAAGGAAGGAAGGAAGGAAGGAAGGAAGGAAGGAAGGAAGGAAAGAAGGAAGGAAGGAAGAAGGAAAACTCACAGTGCCCATTCATCTGTAAGATATCTGTTATTATTCGAAAGGTTCTCTTTACACGGTCCTCCTTCAAGTGTGGTCGCTCTGTTTGAAGCCCGCCCGGATGCTCCCCAGTCCCACTGTTAGTCCTCCCCACTAGGCGAGCGGCTGCTGCCTTCTGCTTCCTGGATTTTCCCTCATCCTCACTGGCCTGGTCGCAGCCTTGGCTGGCTGGAATTCTCCAGAGCTGTGTTGACTAAACCAGTCCCTGGTCCACTGCCTGCAGATCCTTCTCCACTCCTGCTCCTCCTCCTCCTCCGTCACATCTGAGCACGTCCTTTCAGTCCCCTACATTTGGGCACTGCTCTCTGACAACTGAGAATAGACGACACGTTCTCTCTAGCCCATAGAAGAGTTCCTGGTGTCAGCATCCGTACACACCCTCACCCGGCTCACTCCTGCCTCGGTGTCTGCTGTCCATTTGTGTTCTCTCACGGGGCCACTGTGGGACTCATAGGAGACTCCTTGGTTGTTCTTATCAATTTTTCTCACAAGTGTGATTCATACCGCAGTGGACCTGGGTCCTTTCAGGCTCTACACGACATGATGGGGCTTAGCATCTGTCCTTTGTAGGTGAGCATTGCACACGGGACTGTGGCTGCCTGGCTTGGCCTTGGGTTCGCTGTCCCCCTGCTGTCCTGACCAGTCAGTCCACTGTCTGTGAACAGAGTATTGCAGAAGTACCAAACCCAATACATTCATTCAGCTGAGGATCCAGAGGACCCAGGGTCGCAGCAGGAAGCCTACCCTGGCCTTTTGTCCCCAAGGAAAACCTGCCCGGCCTCCTATTCCCCTGTGAGGCCTGAAACCAGCGGCTGGGGAAGGGGAAGGGGTGAAGGGAAGCCATCAGCTATGGGTTCACACACCTGAGGCCATCATGCCACTGGTCCTCAAATCAAGGGTATCCAGATAGAGTCGCCCCAGGGCTGGTGGAAACTCAGCCCCATCACCCAGCAAAAGAGGGGGTGGGGAAACCTGGAGATGTCCCGAATGATTGACCAAAATGGTTTTGAAATCTCTAGACCAAAGACCATTAATCTGAAAATGCCTCTGAGTCGATTTGATTTCAATAGGAAGCAAAGGCTTCTTTTGAAATGGATAGTGACAGCGGGGTCCAGAGATAACAGGCTGGTAATGACAGGCCGGCTCCCTGAACAGGCCACGAAAGCCCTCGCTGGCTGCATCTCCATCGCTCCACTCGTGTGGATTTCAAGACTGGCATAAGAATTGTTCCCGTTCTGTTCCCACCCTGGTCCTAGCCACCCTCCTCCATTCCACCCCGGGGTGGGAGGGGGGGGGGATACACAGAGGTGCTGGGCCTTAGGGAGGCGGGACCCACGGACAGATGGACAGACAGATGAAAAAAACAGACCAAAGCTAACCAGAAGGGAGGCTGGTGAGGGAAGGGTGAGGAGAGAAGGAGACAGCATCCCTGTGAAGTGTGTCAGCTAGGGAGATCGCTTCCGCAACAAGCCGGGGCAAAGGTAAAACTAAGTCAATGGTAACAACCAGTGATCATAAGGGAAGCCCACTCTAGTCACCGATATATCCTCATTAAAAATATGCAAGCTGGGGAGGTGAGCGGCTTGAGAGGTCCGAGTCCTTGCTATGCAGAGGTGGGGATCAGAATTCAAATTCCTGTAGCCCACGGGAAAAACCAGGTGTGGCCCTACCAATTAGCCCCGAGGCAGGAGGATTGCCAGAGCTTGCCCATGGCCAGGCTAGCTCCAAATTTGGTGAGAAAGAGAGCAAGAGAAAGAAAGGTGGGGGAGGAAGGGAGAGAGAGAGGTAGGGAGAGGGAGAGGGATCTGTCTTAAGAGAATAAGGCAAATAAGGTAGAGAGGGATAAAGCAAGATACCAGATGCTCTTCTTTGACCTCTATATGTGGGTCCATGAACAGATACAACTGAACACACAAACACACAATCACTTGTATACATATACCATATACATACACATGTGCCATACACATGCACAGGCGCACACACAACTAGATAAAATAATTTTAAAAATATAGTTTTTCTTTCAAAAAAAACTCTAAACAATAGTATAAATATTTTGGAGTGTAAAAGACACATGGCTGCCATTTTATGAAAGAAGTTTTCAGAACAAAGCAATTCAGTGCACAGTGATGCAGGACGACGGGAAAAAGCAGGGCTCTGCGCTGTGTGTGCTCGTGCACATGAGTGAGTGAGTGTGTCTGCAGCAGAGCAGCAGCCACAGGGACTGTCACCAGAAGGACAGAGGGGCAAGGTCATGGCGGACATCCCTCTGCATCTCCGCTCCACAGGCAGAGGAACGGGAGCTGATTTATGAATGCATTTCCACAATTCACTTGAAAATTTGTAAGGTCTGTGCAGCCCGGCAAGGAAAAAAGGAGGCGAGGGCCTGTGAAGGAACAGGCCTGCTCCACTTTATTGTAAAATTATCCTGTGCTACCTCTCTAATCCCCTGAAAACAAATTAAATCCTCACTAAGCTGACTTTAAATCAATAGTTTCATTTAAGAATAGTGTGACTTAATAAAAATAAAAAACTAACTGGTCCAGCCAATTTAAGAGGGAAATAAATCATTGCCCAAAGAAAAATAGCAGATTTGACTTGTATATGGGCCCCAGCTCCACTTCAGGAGGGGAGAGACCGCGTCTAAATTAACTCCAGTGGCCGACAAAGCCCAGAAGCCCCTCTTGGAACTCTGTGGGGGTTGTGCACCCCAAAAGCCACAATGGCATGCACCCCAAATGAGAAGCTCCACGGTGTGGGGAACGGGCCCTTCCAGACGAGCTGCCTCCCTGGCAGCAGCCATGAGCACACATCAAGGGATCGTACACATAACCAAGATGCACGCCTTCCATTGTAGGAGTCGCAGAAGGGCTCCCTGCAAAGATGTGTTGTCTCGGGGAACCATTTCCTCAACACTCAGGACAAAAGGGTGATTAGGTATAAACAGAGAGCATTGGGGAAGCAAAATAAGGACACGGACTATTTGATAATATCCTTACACAAAAACAAAACAAAAATGTGTGTGTGGTAGGTTTTATTTTGTTTCATTTTTTGGTGGTATGCAAGAGGCATGACTGCAGGTTTGTGAGACAAGAGAGCTACAGGGCTGAGGGCAGAGTAGCCTCAAGAGGGACAGGGAAAACTGCCATACTTTATTCCTTTTGGCTTATTGATCATGTAGAAGAGAAAAATGCTTGATTCGTATGACCTGAGATATGTAAACATCACAGTGATCAGGACATGTCATCTTATCAAGGGTCACCACTACCATTTAAACAGCCTGGAGTCTTAATAATCAGAGGCTGTGGGTCCCAGCTTCTCACTGCAAGGTGCACTTGCTTACCCTTTTGACACTAGCAAATAAAGGAAATGGTTTACAGGGTCTGATTTAAACCCAGTGGAGTCAGGCAGGACCACTCGATCCTTCCCAGGGTCGCTCTGGGAGAATGACTCAATTTGTGCTTCAGGAAATACCTGCACAGCTCAGTCCCACCAAGGAACAGAGAGGGCTCTGGAAGATGCTAGGCGAGGCTGGAATGGCTGGGTCTCCTTTCTGGGTGATTATTAATTCTACCCTAGAAAACCTGAGTTTTCTGTGACCTTGCTACCCATCTTCCCAATGGGAAGAACAGCTGCACAGCCATCCCACAGATGAGGGTTCCAGAAAGGACCTCAAAAGCATGGGAACTAAAATGTTTCCAGTCACAGAATAAGTAAAAGCCGTTCACAGCTGTGGCCACTTGAAGTCAGGAGAGGGGGCAGGTGATGGTCTCAAGGTACCTGGAAGGAATTTTCCAAACTTGTCTGAATTAGGCTGTAGGTGAAATGAATTTATGGATATTTTGCGATACTGGTCTTGGCCCCACCAAGAGCAAGTGACAACCAGGAACTGCCAATTGTGTGTTTCCCTCTGTGATGAATTGGGATCTTTTCCTTTGTGAGAAGGCCAAGACGTTGTCTCCAGTGAGACCTTTCGCTGTAGGGAGCAGTTCTAGCAGCCAGTCCCCAGACGGCAGTTCCAAGTCCATTTGGAGGGCTGGTAGAGTACTTGCCTGTACAGAGTCCTAGCTAGCTTCAATCCCCAGCACTGTATAACCAGATGTGCTGGTACGTACCTGTAATCCGAGCATTTGGGATGTGGAAGCAGGAAGATCAAAAGTTCAAAGCCATCTCTGGCTACAGCAAATACCAGGCAAGCCTAGATCACAGGAGACCTTGTCTAATAAAAAAAAAAAAAAAAAAAAAATTAAAAATCGGCTTCCAAGTGGCTCCTCTCACTGTCACAGGGAAGGAGCTGGAGGCAGGACTAGGAGGCTGCAGATGAGCAAGGACACGGGCTGGCTCACAAGCAATCCTGGTCCCTATGCTACGAGGCCAACTCATCCTCTCCTTTGCAATACCCAGTCTTCCAGCTGGTGGTAGCCTGCCTGCTGTGAGCACAGAGCCTCCCACAGCTCTGAGCAGGCCTGAAACATCAGCACACAAGCTCTCACTGGAGAAGAGCACTTCATCTCCAGCTCTGACACCATGAAGCTTTATCTGTGACCCAAACTCACATGAGTGAACAAGCAACTCTTTGTATCTCCATTCTTCTTTCCAGAGCTGTGGACTTATTCTGAGCCCACTTGTACAGACCGAAAGACTGAAAGCGCCGGGCAGCAGTGGTGCATGCCCTTGATCCCAGCACTGAGGAGGCAGAGTCAGGCAGATCTCTGTGAGTTCAAGGCCAACCTTGTCTACAGAGCGAGATCCAGGCACCAAAACTAAACAGAGAAACGCTGTCTCAAAAAACAAAGCAAACAAACAAACAAAAAAACTGAAAGCATGCCCAGAGGGGACAGCTGGTCCTTCTAAGAGCCCTTTATTAGCCAGCAAGCCAACCTGTGTCTGTGGTTGTATAGGTCAGCAGAAATAATGACCTCACATGCTAAACAGCATCTGGCTTAGTTCTGAGTCCTGGAGAGAACACTACTCCAGCACATCCACTTCCAAGGGCAGTGCTTGAATCCTGGAAGCAACCTCTGACGAGCCTCATGGCCCATTCTGAATGGTTTCATCCAATTCAGTCCATCGGAGGGCTGGCACACAAAGATTACAAGTTTCTAGACTGCATGTGAACCATCAGACACATGGGTCTGCTCCTCCAAGGCCACCAGAACTTGTCCCACCACCCTCCCCTGAAAGGTGTGTCCCCTGAAATGGGGACCTTGGACAAGTGAAACCTTCCCTTACTCAGATACCTGGAGTCCTGGATCACCTGGTGGGGCCTCGGCCCTTCACATTAGCGAGCAGCCTTGGGTCTCTCCCTGAGATGGTCAGTAGACCTGTGCTTCTGTCCTTCTCTGTCCCTTCTCAGGGAACTGGGGACAGAATCCCCCCTGGATCAACCTTCACCTTAACAATTAAACTGAATTCAAGAGTATTCTAAGGACTGTCACGTGAGCTTTCAAGGGACTTCTGGCCACAGAAAGACTGAAGCCAGCTGCTGTGACCTTGAGCACAGTGCTCCAGGCCACAGCTGCAGGCTCCAGAGTGCATCCCTGGTGACTGGTGACTGTAACCATCATGACTGGAGGACACAGAACTTACAGCAGTCATCCTTTTTGTTTAATTCTTATCGTAGAATGGACACCCGAGGAAGTAGATTTTGAAAGGTTTGTTGTTTGTTTTGATTTTTTGACACATGAAAAGTTAAGCATTTTGTTGACTCTGTACCTCAGGCTTCACAGACTCTTGTTACTGCTGTCCTGGGTGTCGGTCCTGTCCTAGGCAACAGACCACACACATCCATTCCCATAATGGGATACCCAGCTCAATGAATCTGGCAAAGGCCTTCGGGAAAAAGATATGTTGGGCCAAATGAAAAATAGAAACAGACAAGTCAAAAAGATTTGTCCAAGAGACAGAGAAGCCTCGAGTATGGGACACACTTGGCTAATGTGCAGAGTCCTAAACCATCAACATAGCTGAAAAATCCCATACAGGGGCTTACACACACACACACACACACACACACACACACACACACACACACACTGCATTCAGAAAAGCCAGACTGGGCAGAAGGGTAGAGAGAGAAATGCATGTACCCCTGGAACTAAGGCCAGAGAATACCCAAGGAGTCTACAGCATTATGGTTCTGGAACTTGTTATATTTCTAAATGATGTTTATTTTAATTTTTTAAGATTATTTTACATATATGTAAGTACACTACATGTGTTTCTGGGGCCTGCACAAGTCAAAAGAGGGGGCCAGTGTGGAGGCCCACAGAGGTTTCCTAGTGAGATCTGAGCTTGCTTTACCCAGCAGGGCTGCATTAGAGGATGACTTGACCATGTGTGTGATTACCAAGTGATTGGAAGGGTCTACACTTGGCTAAGCTGGGGGGAGGTATTTTGCTCCACCCCTTGGCATTCCCATAAAAGGCCCTTTAGAAGAAACAGAGGGGCCAGTGGATAAGGATCCAGGCTCTCCTGTGTTTCTGTCTCTCTCCCCTCTATCCTTCTATCTAAATATTTCTCACTTCTCCCTCCTCAAGAGTATCCTGGAGAAAAAGTGGGAGTGGGCCTCCCTCAGAGAGAAGGGTAGCACCCTCCACAGATGGCACCAGGAACCGGGACAAGGGACTTGGTGAAAGGGGGTTTGGGGGCCCCATAGGAAGCAGTTGGGCATGTCTGGGTTATGTAGTATAGTGAAGATGGGGGTATTCTACTTTCAGGAGTATAGATAAAGTAAGGCAGCTGAAAGAAATGCTGAAGTGAAAGGTTAGGCTACAGCAAGTATCTCTCTCTTTCTAGGCTTCTTTCTTTTTTCTCTCTTAATTTCTACCTATGAAAACTAGAAAAAATAAGGTAGGAATATAGTGTAAGAAGAAACTTAGGATATGGTAGAATATAGGAATATCTTGTAGAAAAGCTTTGGGTAAGGTAGAAAAGCAACAAGACAGAGCATCTGTGTTCTTGGGACTATGAATGCAGACTCCTGGGGAAGAATTGGAGTCATGAAAAAAACACCTTAGAGAAAATGGACAGAAGAAAATTCCTGTGGAGCCGGGCGGTGGTGGTGGCGGCGGCGGCGGCGGCGGCGGCGGCGGCGGCGGCGGCGGCGGCGGCGGCGGCGGCGCACGCCTTTAATCCCAGCACTCGGGAGGCAGAGCCAGGCAGATCTCTGTGAGTTCAAGGCCAGCCTGGGCTACCAAGTGAGCTCCAGGAAAGGCACAAAGCTACAAAGAGAAACCCTGTCTCTAAAAACAAACAAAAAAAAACAAAAAAAAAAATTCCTGTGGAAACTTTTGGGCTGTGGATAGCTTAGCTTTAAGCCCTGAGTGACTGGGGGGGAAATTTCCCTGAGGCAGACAAGAGAGGAACTGAAGGACTTAAGAAACTTAGCAATATTTCTCTCAAACACTGAAAAGCTTTTCAGGTCTTTCCTTCTCTGATCTCTTTTCTTCCTGTAAGGGCAAAATTAGATTCACCTGGAAATAACAATTATCAGAATGGGAAAATCACCTGTAATTGTCCCAGAAAAAAATCTCTTGAAGCATGGCAAATCCTCTCTTCTAATCCTATCTCCCCTTCAAGACAGTATTAGAAAAACAGCAGACACTTCAGACCCTAGTCAGAGTTCCCTGTGGCCAGAGAGAGTGCAGGCAGAAAGCCAAGCAGGGTCAGCTTCCTGCCAGGGTGGAGCCACAGCAGAGGAGAGGAGGCGCTGCTGGCATGGAGGGAGCAGTGGAGGCTTTGGGATCCTCCCTACAAGGGGAAAAAAGGGCAGGGTCTGAGTTCCTAGCAGTAGCTGCAATATGGGAAAAGCTGAAGCAAAATTTGCCCATACACAACTGGGGACTCAGGCCTCTACCCCCAAAACAGAAAACAGTTAGCAGAGGAACTGAGTCACAGCTGAGGCATCAGGGACTGTGCACCTTGGGGTAGGGGACAAGTAGAAGATCTATCATGGGGGGGGGATTCTCTCTGAAAAAGCTCTTAAAAGTCTGATTAGGGAGGTACATCTGTCAAACAGTAACACAGGTGTCCTAATATGAGCTTAGGGAAGACAAGAAACCTTCTGTGGCAAAGCAGGGACCTGAAATTGGTCACAGCTGAGTTTTCTCCCAGATCTGAAAGGTAGCTTGGGAAATATAGTTCATAAAAGTGATACAGCATAGGCAAGCAGGCCCTGAAGAAAATGTAAACAGAGCATGACAAAAAACTTCCAAATATTCCCGATAACAGAGCAGAAAAATGTACAAAGGAAATACTACTGGTACTGTGCCACCCAAAAAAATCTCTGCTTTTTTCAAGCACTGCTAGAAAGCTTAGCTTTACTTCCCCAAAACAAGAAACAGGTGATGCCTGTCAGAAGGCAATTAAGATGCTAATGATGCTTCTCAAGTCATTTTAAAACCCTGAAGAAAGCAAGGGGAAGTGGTCCATACACTGGGAAATTGCTTTAGGTATGAAAAAACTTACAGGCAAACAAGAAACTTGGATTGTGCTTGAGATGCAAGAAAGAAACACTGGCATCATTAAAATAGCTCCTGGCAATCTTAAGATGCAGCTTCAAAAATTAAAAAGGGGGAAATGGTACCCTCAGAAACTTGATGGCTGCCTGAGTTTGGTGAAATGTGTAGAACAAAGAAATGTCAGTTCTAATAATACAGTAGCTGCTGATATTTCTCCAGAAAAGCTGGAATGAAATGGAACCTGGAGCCACACTGCTTCTGTTTCAGTGCAGGCTCCTTTAAGAAAGATGGTTCCTAATAGCTGTGCCGGAAGTTTTTTCTAAGAGATTTACAGCAGTTCAGTGCGGTAATTACTCATGATTTTCGAACTCTCTGTCTTGTTGGAAGAATAATATAGATCTTTTAAGAAATCTCTTCTAGATGTACATGCTAAAGTTTGTAAAATAGTTCTATAGTTTCCTTTTGAATATAAGTTTGTAAAAAGTGTAAATATGTATAGTGATACTCATGCTACTTGTAAATATGTAAAAAGTATAAATGTTGAATGTAAGTTTGTAAAAAGTGTAAATATGTACTAGAATTTTTTTATCGTCTGTCTAGTCTGGACAAATTAGGTAATATTAATTTTTAAAGAATAAACCAAATCAATCACATTAGAAGCATCTTGAAGTTTTTGTTGCTATTTTTACCTTCAGATATATTTGAACACTCTTTATGATAGCTCAAAATATAATTTTATGGTCCCAGTGGCCCCTGGAAAATTTAAGTGAAGGTGTCATAATTAGAGGAGCTTTTCTAGCTTCTTCCTAGAAGTTTGTATTCCTTTTGTTTCTGCTTAGAAAGGGATAGGTCTCCCACAAACAGGTAGGCCTCCCACAATTGAGTTAGTTTGTACAGAAACTCTACTGCTGTGGTAGAAATACATGTATACACGAGCTACTTAAACAGCTAAAATGTCTTTATAATTAGCCTGGGTTTTTGTTTACTTGAGTGAATACTTTGAAGTATTTTGAAATGACTGTTTTCTCCAGGGAATCAAAATAGTCTCTTGAAAATTTTATTGAACATCTGTTAGGAGAGAGTTTTGATTTAGAAAAGGACTTGGTGCAGCTAAGACTGCTGTAGTCCCCTCAGACCCATTCCAAAAAGGATATTCCATCTTTATTATCCTCTACTCCTTTACTGGGAGGTGTGGCAGCTATGGAAATCACTGTGTATATTTGCAAGCTCTTAGTAGGGACCTGAGTCAGAGCTGAGTTAGGCTCTGTACCTCTTCTTGCCAGAGGCTGGTAGCCAAAGATGGGCAACTTTCTTCTTGCTAGCTTCCTGAATGCATGCATATAAAATTAATCAAGAAGGATGACCTAATACAGGCACAGTCTATCTGAGGAGCCTGGCAGGCTTTATTATATCAAGAGGGGGAGTTTTGGAGGCCCATAGAGGTTTCCTCATGAGATCTGAACTAGTTTTACTCAGCAGGGCTGCATTAGAGGATTGCTTGACCATGTGTGTGGTTTCCAGGTAATTGGAAGGGTCTGTACTTGGCTGTGCTAGGAGGAGGTCTTTTGCCCCTCCCCTTAGCATTCCTATACAAAGCTCTTTTGAAGAGACAGAGGGGAGCAGTGGATAAGGATCCAGGCCCTCCTGAGGCTGTCCTGTGTTTCTATCTGTTTCTCCCCTCTATCTTTCTATCTAAATATTTCTCACTCCTCCCTTCTCAAGAGTACCCTGGGGAAAATGTGGGAGGGGCCTCTCACAGAGAAATAGGTAGGCCTCCCACAGGTCAGAGTCCCTGGGCTGGAATTACAAGTGGTTGTGCTGGGAACCAAACCAAAATCTTCTGCTAGAGCACAAAGTGCTCTTAAGCACTGAGCCATCTCTCCAGCCCTTCTAAATGATAGTTTATGCCAAAACTCTGCAAATACTTGTTTTTATGAGTGACAAAAGGCACAGAAACACAGATTTCATAAGAATAATAAATGAGATTGTGGGACTTGACTCAAGTAATGCAGGTGAGCACAATGAGTCATTGTTATGCAGATTTTGTCTACTTCCAAAATTGCTTCCAGGAAACTTAACAATTGAAGAGTACACACATACATGAATTAATATTAAGTGTTTAAAACATAATCATCTAAGTCAGTAACTAACCAGAACTGATTTGTGATATTTGTCCCAAAGAGAGAATGCCTCTTTCTAAGGACATTACAACTCTCAAGAAAAAAACACTTCTCCTAGTATTCCTATAGTTAATTGATCAAGCAGCTATATAACATCAAAGGTATTGAATAACAAGATTAGAAGTCTTTAACAATATTTTCAGAAAGTAGGAAAATGAATTTGGCTATCTCCTTCAGAACAAAATTAAAGGGCTAATTTTCCTTTGGGTTTAGACACTCTAAAATTGGTGTGTGCTGCTGTAAAGGATTCTTTCACTGTAAAAATGCCTTAAAAAGTAATCCTTTCTATAACAAAATTTCATATGAGCTTATTAAGATATTCAGTGAGTCTTCTCAGTGAGCTTAGTGGATTCACAAAGGGCATTATCAAGTCCTTCTATCTTCCCTTGTGGGCATGTGCCCTACAGGTCCTCTGGGACCAAGACGATACTCCCTGTGAACTGCCCAACTGCCAAGGCTGTCCAGAACTCTATGGGCACTTTCCCTGTGCCTCTAAGTGACTAATAACCTTTGACTTATCCACTTGCAAAAGTTAAATGGTATGACGTTGCAATAGAGGCATAAAGGTTACAGGTGTAACAAACTGCTTTCTGATTCGCTCTAAGGCCTGATCCACAGGAGGGAATTCATGCTTCATGTTGAAAGCTTCATCAGAGTCCATGGCAGGGAACATGCAACTATGGCTGTGCTAAAGCAGCACATCGTCCAGCTGCCTTCTAAATATTTACGCTTACGCCCACAGATGGCCGATGCTTTCAAGTAGAGATTCGAGAAGCCTCTCTGCAGTGAGCAGCAATGCAGAGACACAGAACTGGTCAAAGTGCTGAGAATAAGCAGCTATTGCATGCTCAGTCCTAAACAGGGCATCCATATCAGTAACTT
This sequence comes from Peromyscus maniculatus bairdii, assembly GCF_049852395.1. NCBI lineage: Eukaryota > Metazoa > Chordata > Mammalia > Rodentia > Cricetidae > Peromyscus > Peromyscus maniculatus. The sequence goes on along the minus strand of NC_134870.1, from coordinate 74,692,381 downwards.
CCACTCCCTAGACTTGGGGACATAGGGGAAGAGGGAGCAGAATGAATGTAAGAGGTGGAGGATGGGGAGGAGGGTCATAAAACACTTCTGGACTACAGCACGACCACGGCACTCATGAACTCCTGCAGCTACATTGACCAGGATTGAGCCAGCAGAGTCGGTCAATACAGATCAACTAAGTGGACTTGGTGGGTTATAAAAGTAAGGAGAGGACATAAAGGGGTGGGCATGCATCAGGGGCCATTGAGGGACTAGAGGAGCAGGGAGTTGGGGTGAGCATAATTGGATGCATTGTATACGTGTATGAAACTGTCAATGAATAAATAAAAGATAGTCAAAAATAGTTTGTGTGGTAATGTTTATGTTGTATGTATTTTACAATGAAGAATGAAAACAACACCTTCAATGGTAATAGCAACCTGTAGAAAGTTGACAGGCAGAGAATTTGAAGAAGGGCACACTTTATACCCAGGTTTCACTAACCACCCAGATCAGTTTTAATGGGTTTTCTCATAAGATTCCCCCTCCCCCAAAAAAGCACAAGGTTCCATAAGTGCCATTTCCTCCAGGGATGCAGGCCTGGGCCTTGTTTCCTTTCCCCTGGGCACTACTGCTGCTCGGGAAGAGCTGTAGAAGTTGACTCTGCTTCACAGGGAGACCTTCTTCGAAGGCCAAAATCTCCCACTTCTTGTCAGGACCCTGTTTACCCCATCTCCAATGCGGTCCCTTTGGCTCACTCTCCTTGAAGTAAAAGAAACAGGGCTCACAAGAGGGCTCAGTGGGTAGAGACGCTTGCCACCAAGTCTGACAGCTTGAGTTTGATCTCCAGCACTCACATGGTCAACACACCCTGCAAGATGCCTTCTGACTTTCACACATACACTGTGTCACATGTGTAAACACATACATACACAGGTGCAATAAATTTAAAAAAACAACTGTGATTTAATAATTAAAAACAGAGGGGCTGGAGAGATGTCTCAGCAGTTGAGAGCACTGGCTGCTCTTCCAGAGGACCAGAGTTTAATTCAAGCCCCAGTCCCGGGGGCTCCAATGCCCTCTTCTAGACTCGCAGACACAGCACGCACATGATGCAGACAAAGGTACAGTCAAAACACCCATATACATAAGATAAAAATAGAGGAAAAAAGAAGAAAAGAAAAAATAATAAAGAACTAATACAGACACAACTGAACAATATACAAAGAGTGAGAGATGTTGAAACATTAAATCTTAACTGGAATGATCAAACCCTCAGGGACCTATGCAGAAGAGGAGGCAGAAAGATTATAAGAGCCAGAGGTGATGGATGACTCCAAATTCAACAGGACTGTCCTGCATATGAACTCACAGAGACTCTGGCAGAACCATGGGGCCTTTACCTGTTCAAGCCAAACAGAGTTCCAGCATTGAGATGCAGAAGCAGACATGGGCTTCCACCCCTAACCAAGAAGCTATCTGTAAGTGACACCTGCTTGCAAAAGAAAAAATCAGTTTTTTCACTGTATACATTCACCACATTCCAGGGAGGCCCCCCATCCAAGAGTAAATGCCTGTACAAGACAAACTCAATGGAATTTTTGTAGACTTCTTGTCTCATAAAGCTTTATATGTGCACTTTTTGTCTTATTGGTCTTTTGCATATTTTGGTTTCTAATTTTGGGGTTTTGTGAAGTGTGTGTGCTTCTTGGGGGTTTTGTTGTTGCTGCTGCTGTTGTTTGTTGAAGAAGAGAAAAAGATGGGGCATGGAGTTGGGTGGGCGGGTAGGCGAGGGGATCTGGGAGGAGCTGGTAGAGGAAAAGGCATGATTTGTGGTGATATATTGTGTACCCTAATAAAATTTGCCTGAAGCCACTAGATTAAACATAGGTGCCAGGCAGTGGTGGCACACACCTTTAATCCCAGTACTTGGGAATCACACGCCTTTAATCCCAGCACTAAGAAGGAAGTAATATGGCTGGGTGGAGAGAGGTCTATAAGGTGTGAGGAGACAGGAACTAGAAGCTTTTAGGCTGAAGCCTTTCCAGGCTGAGGAGTCCTAGACATAAGATGTAACAGTGGCTTGTTCCTTTGTCTCTCTGATCTTTCAGCATTTACCCCAAGGTCTGTCTTTGGGGTTTTTTTTATTAAAAGACCATTTAGAAATTTGTGTTACAATGATTAGCATATATTGTATGAAAACAAATATTTTTCAATAAAAACAAAAAAAGGAACAGCAAAGATTTTATATGTATGTGTATAATACCAAATATTCTATGCACTTAATTTACTGTGTGTCTTGGTTAGGGTCTATATTTCTGTTAAGAGACACCATGACCATGGCAACTCTTCTAAAGGAAAAATATTTAACTGGGGTGGCTCGCTTAAAGTTTTGGAGGTTCAGTCCATTATCACCATGGTGTGGGGCATGGCGGGCAGCCTGCAGGCAGACATGGTACTGAAAAAGTAGCTGAGAGTCCTAAATTTTACAGGGAACAGGAAGTCAACTGAGACACTGAGAGGTATCCTGAGCACAGGAAACCTAAAAAGCCAGTCTCTACAGTGACACACTTCCTCCAACAAGGCCATACCCCTCCAACAAAGCCACACCTCCTAATAGTGCCTATCAGATTATGGGAGCCAATTACATTCAAACGACTATGCTATGATAATATTATAAAGAATATACTTAAACAAATGCACATATCTAAACCTCCTTCATCTCCTGACCCTGAGCCCAGCCTATACTCCTCTGAGATACCAGCAAGTTAGTGTAGACCCAGAGTCTTACATACAGCCAGAGTTAGAAGATTCTAGAAACCAAAGATTTTCATAAAAACCCAGAGTTACACACACACACACACACACATATACACACACACAGAGAGAGCCGATGTGGCCCTCCCCTGCTGCTGTTCTGGGCAAGTGTTGCTTAGGGGTCTGCAAGTTCCCATGAGGTATATTTTTCCATAGCTGCTAAATTCGAGGTCAGCACACCCTGCCCAGTTTCCTGCAGACACTAAGATAGTTTAAACTTCTCAAGCACCACAAACCTCAGCAAGTATCCTGTCCCCACACCATGCAAGCCACGTGCCCACTATGTGACCCTTAGTCACCCAGTGGAGCACATCTCTGCTCTATGCTTGTTACCTCAGGGAGGAGGTCACTGAAGAGGGACAGGGTCTGTGGATCTCCCTCCAGCTGTGGGCTGCTCTCCTCATATCTGGGCACAATAAACCATGAAATCAAGCTGGCCTTAGTCCACAACAGCAGGGCTTAGAGATGAGAACTCATCTTCCACAGCCCCCCGCCCCTAACCATACATCCACATAGTTGCTACTCCTGCGAATTTGGGTCAAGCCAGAAGAAGTATGTGTGGAAAGAAGAGACCACATCTGCAGAGGACAGTGGCTCCCTTCAGAGCCCTCTTCCTACTGCACTGTGCATTTTCCTTCAGAGAGCAGCTCACAGACAACCGGCTAAGGAGCAGTCCTGAAGAACAAAGCATGTCCCCAAGAGTTCTCAGAGTCTAGCTCACTCAAAACCTCCTGAAGAAGAGTCAGGACTAGGAGCCAGAAAGGGTAGCTCTTTCTCTGTTCCAAAGGCATTCCCCAGATAATAGGGAGCAGAGGGGCACACAGAAGGACACACACACACAATCACCTCTGAGAGCTCTAACAACTCTGAGGGTAGAAACCCTCTCTTCGTTTCTACATAGAGATGAGAGAGATTTGGAAATGGCACATGATTTGGCCCCAGGAATGCTGAAGAGGAAGACTAGGGGGCAATCTCCATAAAGTTTCCCCAAACCAACTGAATCCCCAGGTCCTCGTCCCAAAGTTCTTGGGAGGCTTTCAGAGGAACATGTGGGCTGATGGTGCTGGCTGATGTCCCTAGCTTCCTTTTGGTTCTGTCCTCTGAATACCCCCACCTGTCCCCTTTCCTCTTGCATCCATTTCTCAGTTGAAGTTGACAAGGTGTGGAAACACACCTCCAATTAGACCTCTGTCACCAACGGAACTCTGTTTTCTGGATTGTTCTGTTCTCCATTCGAAGGAATTGCTGACCAATAAAATCAGCCACGATCTTGACCTCGGCTTTGGGCGGTCACCCATTGCCTCTGCTCTCAGCTGGCTCGTTGTCTGATTGCTCATAGGAGCCACCAAGCAGAAATCAGGAAAACACTTCTGCTTCTACCAGATGGCTCCACCTTCATGGACCACAGAAACCCAGGAAGGCCAAGCCCAGCCTCACCTGGGCCTCCAGCATGCAAGCTTTTCGTTTTTCTTCTAAGCCTTAGTGTCACTGACACTGGATTTCTCTGTGGTGCCCTGTGATATTTGCAAGCAGAGAGGTCATGGGGCTCAGAACCCCAGGGTGAGAAGGGGGTCACAGTTCACCACAATCTCTCTCCTTCTGGGTGTCCCTCGCCAGCTTCTCTGCCTCCATTTCATCCTTTGTATAATCGGTATCACAGTAAAACTTCCTGTCCTAGTTAGCTTCAGCTGTCAACTCGACACAGCCCAAAGTCATCTGGAGGACTCTCAGTTGGACAAGTGCCCACACTAGCGTGGCCTGAAGCCATGTCTGTGAGGAATTGTGTTCACTGTTGGTTGGGAAGGCCAAGCTCACTCACTGTAAGAGGTACTATCCCTAGGCAGGTAAACCTGGGCAGTATAAGAAAGCTAGCTAAGTATGAACCAGAGAGCAAGCCAGCAAGCAAACTGCTTCCATTCCTGCCACGACTTTCCCCGATGATAAACTATTGCCTGAAAATGTCAGCGGAAAGAAACCCTTCCCTCCCAAGCTGCCTTTGGTCAAAATGTTTTATATGCACAACAGAAGAGCAACCAATAACTGACCCCCTTGGAAAATGAGAAGGCTGAAGCAAAATTAGTCCCCCTAAGTGTTCAGAATGATGCCTGATTCACAGAGATATCTCAGTAACACAGAGCAGTATCTTTGCACCAGTGTTACACCAGTTACAAGCACCCTCAGCCTCTCTTAGAAACTCATCACTTTCTGTATCATCACTTCAACCAAACCCAGGCACAGCCCCTAGTCAAATGTTTTCCCTGTGTTCTTAGGTCCTCTAACTTGAGATACCATCTTCCAAGCCGATGTTACAGAGACCCCTGTAAACTCAGAAGCCTCCACTGCTCTGCAGTCCTTGCTGAATACCTGGCTGCAAAAACTGGAACCTCCCCCTAAGGGATGGCCAAGAATCCTGGTGTGCTCCCCAAGTGTATCGTCAGGTAAGTAGTGAGTTCACCAATTCCAGGGGCCAAGAAATTCACCCCCATGAAAATGAAATGGTGACAGACACAATCGGTTCCCAGAGCGGTGGCTACTGTCCAGTGAAGGAACTGAAGGACCAGGAAAACTCCCCGGCAGTGGTCATCTCCCTTAATCATCAGCAAACCAGTGATGTGTGGGGACTTCGGGGCTGGGATTCATCTTTAAATTCCGTGATGCACCCTTTACCTTCTTCTGTCAGTAGATACTGCATCACTTGCCACACACAGCCCATTTCAACACGGAACATGCCCCCCCCCAAAAAAAAAGAAAGAGGGAAACCAGAGGTGGGTCCCTAATAGGTCCTCGGACTTAACCCAACACAAACATACAGTGTCCTGTGTGTCACCATGGAAACCTCAGGTTTAAAAGAATTCCCCAGTCTCCAAAGACACCAGACTCGGGAACCGGGCCACGCCATGCCAGCCATAAGCAAGGCTGGTTCTACTTATCTGGGAAGATCAAACACGCAGGAACGCATGAGTCACCCACAGATTACTCCTAATGAGGAGAGCGTTCTGTGGAGACTGACAGGATGGAAGCCAGAGCTCTTTGTCCATCAAAATTGGACGAGAATAGACAGCTCCTACTTCCCCAAACTCAACTCCGCCTGAGCAGAAACAGCTTAGGAGAAAATCATGTCAGGCACTAATATTTTCCATAAGGAGCCAGAAGTCATCTGCACAGCTGCAGCTCAAGTGGGGAGGAACCGCTCGTCCCGGGGGCACCCAGAGTGAACGCTTTTAAGACCCTTCGCATCGGCGTGCACAAACACAATCCTGTTCTTGTGGGTGACGGCCATGCTGCGTCCGTGCGTTCACTGTGGTGACTATGCCTGCAGATCTTTCCAGACTATCATGTTCTTGCTGGACAATGAGCTTAGCACATTAGAAGCCCTAATGCTTTAGAAGAAATTGCCACCCCAGCAGTGACTTAGTGCTACAGGAAGTGGCAGGTTGTAGTGGGAAATTGTCGTACTGAGACCACAAGCCCCACCGCTCCTGTCCCAGTGTGCTGATACTGTCTAGGCAAACAGGCTGAACTTGTACTGTCGATTCCTGGGGAGAAGCCTTTGACTCTGAAGCAGACCTTATTTTATACTCGAACGACAAGAGGTTTCCTTAGCCTCTGAGATAACCCGGGCCTACCAGGAAATCCATCAAATCCCGAATGTTCTCACCAGCTCTGGAGTATTCCGTCCTCCACAATGTTTTGTAGAAGAGCTGCTACTCAACCCAGGGACTATGATCGGTGTTTTTTGGCGGCTTGCTCATCCTCGTGACAAGGCATCCTGAGCGCTGTGGGGTGTTTGGAAGGATCCCAGGATTCCACCTCCAGGCAGAAGCATTCTCACTGTGGCAGCCCACACTGCAGAAATTCCCAAATGTGCCCCCCATGGAGAACCCCTGGTCCTAAATGAACAGGAAGTTCTGGGTTTTGACAGCAGACGTCAGCCACTGCCTGTCACTCTGAGAAGAAGAACCAGCAAATTTTAACTCTCTTTCTCACTTCAGCTCCCACTAAAGGGAACAGAAAAGACATCCCCGAGTTTTTGCACTCGGAGGGAGCTCCGCAGGAAGAACCGAGGTGGTCCCCCTGGCATCCGGGGCTCCTCATGTTTCATGCATAGGTTGTGGCCCCAGTGGTGCTCAGGTCCTGCTTATGAATAACTGTTCCATGCTCCTTAGGGAACAAATCCTCTGGCTTTCGAAGGACACCCAGACAGGTTGCTTAATGATCATTGGGACGTTGTGGCACCGATTTTTAAAATGAAATACACATAAATATCCGAGCCTGGGGGTTATTTCTCTCCAGCCCTGATGGCTTCTCTCATCTTAAAATAATTTACAGGAATTCTGCAATTATAGTGGGTTCAGGGTTGTTTTTCCTTGCATCGCTTTACAGAGATACTTATCAAAAGCCCAAACCAGACCCCATAAATCGCTCGCTTCCTCGCTAGACTCACGCGGCTCTGGGTCCCATGTGGTCCAGCGCAGGGTCACTTGGTGAGAGGCCAAGCTGCCAGACGTCCCTCCCTCGCTGCTTTTTTAATTTCCTCTCTCCCTTCCTTTATTCTCCGAGATACTTCATCTTTACATAAAAGGCAGCGCACAACTTTACGGGGGATTTCATTTTAAATAAAATGTTCTTGAAGTTTAAAAAGAAGAAAAGGAAGAGAGAAAGGGGGCGAGAAAAACCTTTCCTTGATGGCTTGCCTGGGACGCCTTGGCTCAGGATGTTGGCCGGGTTCCCACCTCGTTCCACTCCGCGCCCGCCATCGGTTACTCTCAGACAACTGGTCAATGGCAGCGAAGGCAAACAAAAAGGGAGCGGGCTCCCTGGCTGGTTCTTCTGAAGGCCTGCTATTTACAGGAGACAATCGGCCTGCTCTTGCCAGTCGGTTTTCTCCGTCTGCTGGCCGGCTCCCTCCTGTTCTCACAGTACGGGGCTTTGTGTGGCAAGTGCCTTGCAAGTTGGCTGATCACCGTCGTCCTGATATCCCGGTCCTCTCCAGCTTCTCTCTTCACGAAATGAATCTGTGGTGTGGGGACTGTCCCATGCCATGAAAGATTCATTTCTTCGTGTGTGTGTGTGTGTGTGTGTGTGTGTGTGTGTGTGTGTGTTTGCTTGTGAGCACGCACGCACATGCACTTGCCTATGTGGGTGGGTGTGCATGTTCCGTGGGTTCTGATGGGTTTGGAGGTCAGAGGTCAACCTCAAGTGTCACTCCCCAGGAACCATCCTTATTGCTTTTAGAAACAGGGCTTTTCGTTGGCCTAGGGTTCACTGATTTGCCTGGACTGGCTAGCCAGTGAGCCCCCACGATCCACCCATTTCCAGTTTCCCAGATCTGGGATTACAAGTCTACACTGTCACATCCAGATGCAGCTCAGGGCCTCACGCTTGTATGGCAAACACTTTCCTGGCTGAGCCGTCTCTCAAAGCCCCGAAGACTCACTTCTGCAGTCATGGGGTCTTGTACCTCCGCCAGCAGTAATGGACTGACTAGATGGACACACAGCGAGGGCTACATTCTGACTTCTTGTTGCCCTTTTTAGTGTGTGAAAAATAATGCTTCCTGTGGCTTACTGTGAAGGAAAGCTAGAGAAGAATTTCTCCTTCTTTTGACCCAAAGCTCACTCAGTCCTCTCATTCCTGGGCCCCTTGTTATTCCAGGTTGGCTAGCGGAGGAGTCAAGAAGTAGCTGGAATGTGGTTCTGGGGGAGAAAATGATTCTACCACAGAAAAAGCACCCCATGTGTGCTTGTGCTCTGCCTCAGTGGTGCACAATCTCCTGAGGACAAACGTCAGCATGGCTCTCTCTTCCCTTCCTTACAATGCTCTGGTAGCACCTGGCTGTGGACATCTTCCTGATCTGCAACGTCATGATAATTCGACCCCCATTCTTAATCTGGGTTAGGCCCCTACTGCACAGTGATTCCTAAGTGGGTGGGTCCTCATGTGGCTGGTGGCATCCCTGTGTCAAGGACAGCCCTTCTACATGGATCAGGAAAGATAATCTTCACCGTAGTGTGAACGGCATACCTAGTGTGATGAGTAGGTTTGTGTTTGCACACAGTGTGAGCATTTTCTCATTTGTTTGCTCAGCACCTTGTGAGGCACACACTGTTGATCAACAGAAGAGACTGATTAAGCCAGAGCTAGACTGCTACAGGGGGGTTAGGAAGGCATGCAGCAGCTGCATGAAAAGATGCAGCACCACACTGGGAAGAGAAGGAAAGAGCAAGGGGCCCCAGCCAACATCCCGCCTGCCAGACCTATCGCCTGACCTGCATTAGAACTTAAGACACTGCCACGTCTCAGCTGCTGCTGCTGCTGCTGGGTGAATGAAGTGAGCCAGAATTCCACATCTGAAGTACGCCATTCCCTCTCAAGAAGAAACTGAAGCAGGGGCGCAATCTACATGCTACTGAAGGGGACATGTAATAAGCGGTGAGAAAAGGTAATGCTGGTGACGAAAGTGACAAAGATTATTGACACAGATGGAGTGAAAGCAAATCAGCCATGCTCAAAACAACCAAAGCCACCGTTGCCTTGACAGCCAGTGAAACTTTGCTCCCGCCACACACTAAGGAAATGCAGTTCTCCAGATTCTGGTGAACTATGACATGTTTGGGTAAGACGTGTTCATGTGATTTTTTTAACCTGAAAAATAGTAACCAATAATTTCATTCATCTCTCTTTTTTCTTTTAATTACCTGCTCCAAATTGCTTGTTCTCTCACCAAAAAAAAAAAAAAAATCATTTGGGATCAAAATCAAATTACAAATCAATTAAGAGAACAGGAAATGGTGAAGTTTCTTACACTTGAAACCCTCTCGAGATACTTCTCAGCACTGCTCTTCCAGAGGACCCGGGTTCATTCTCAGCACCCACACGGTGGCTCAAACCACCTATAACTTCAGTTCCAGGGGATCTGACACCTTCTTCTTACCTCTGAAGGTAGCAGGCAAGTATGTGGTACACATACATGCATGCAGGCAAAACACTCGTAACATGTGAAATAAAAATAAATGAATCTAATTTTCAGTTCTGAATGATCTATGACTCAAGGAGTAAAGCTCAACAGAACTTGAAACACGTATTGAGCTGAACAAAAATGAAGGCGCAACACATAAAAATCGTTGGATCGTAGCTAAAGCAATAAGATAAGAAAAACGTGCAGCACTCTACACCTGCATTAGAAAGAAGGAAGTTCCCACACCAATGATGTAGGTGCTCAGGGAAAGAAAAGAAAAAGAAAAAAATGTGGGAAGGAAAACATCAAAATAACCTGAATGGAGAGACCAGCAGGCCAGAAATCAGAGGAGCAGAAAATCAATAGAATTTAAAACAAAATCTAAAAGAAAAAAATCCCTGAAACATTAAAATTGTCCTTTGAAAAGATCAAGAAAAATGGCACAGTTCCTTAATAAAGTGAGAAATTACTCATACTGTATTATTAATGCCTACAAAACAGCAGTGCCTGTTACTACATATGCTGCAGACATCAAAAAGCAATCACAATTCTGTGACACAAATTTGACAACTTGATGAAATGGAGCAATTCAGAAAACACCAACGAGCGTGGCACCAGGAAATAAATAGAGTAGCTCCACGATGATTAAGGTAATGCAGTTTCTTATTTGAAAACTCCTTAGGAAGCTGTCTACAGGCCCACATTCTTGCACTTAAAAATTAACCATATTACACTACATGCTTCCACCCAGAAAGGAGGAGGGGACCCTCTCGGTTTGTTGAATGGTCAGCAGTGCCTTGACATCTGAGCCAAACAGAGCACAAAAAAACAAAACTGCAGTCTAAAACCACTTATGGATGTAGGCCTAAATAAAGAGCATTAACAAAACTCGGTACAAAGCACAATATAGGCTTCATTTACATATATATTCATATATGTGTGTGTGTGTGTGTGTGTGTGTGTGTGTGTTATGAACATATGTTCAGGTGAAATCTGTTCCAGGGCTGAGAGATTGCTTCAATATTTAAGGACCACAAGGGTGAGGGAGGGGCTCATAAGGTATGCCCCTCTTCCTGAGGAACTATAAAAATAGTTATGGTTGCTGGGGGGAGAGGGAGTCGCATTCTCAGTAGTGTGGCTACTGGTACTTTACCCTCACCCAAGTAAATAAACTCACCCATGTTCATGCAGACAACCCTAATTAAATACAGAGGGTCAAAGAAGACAAGGCATGAGAGTAAAGGCTTGGAAAGAGGAAGAATTCAGTCAGAGGGGAAGGAGATAGTAGAAAATAGGGAAATTTTATTTTTATTTCTATTTATCTTTGAAACTTTTCGTACATATGTACAATGTATCTTAACCACACACATTCCCTGTAACTCCCCCCGAGGGTGTACCCATCACATCTCCCTCTCTGTCATGTCCTCTGCTTATATCTTTTATTTATTTACTTATTGATTTTTAACCCACTGAGTGCTCCGCATGGACACACAGGGGTGTGTCCATCCACTGGGGCTTGGAGAACCTGCCACACTCCTAAGGAGGAGTGACTCTTCCTCCCTCAACAGCTACCAACTGCCTACAGCTGCTCAGCTGGGGGCGGGCCTCTGAGAACCTCCAGTCGCTGGAAGACTGAACTGGCTTGACCTTGGGTGGATCTTATGCCAGTAAACACAGGTACTGCAAAGTGATGTGTGCAACGGTCATGTCACACCAGAAGACAGCAACTCACAGCATGGATAGAGGGAACTGTGGTCAAAGAACAGAATGCAATGTATGAAATCAGAGGAAAATAAACTGCAAACCAACAAAAATCAGTCACTAACACAGCCGCAGAGTGAGTGTCTCCACTTCAAAAGGTGTATATTAAACCCAGATGGGGTGGTATTTGGAAGTGATGCTTTGCTTGTTTTTGAAGGCTCTGGAGTAGATGTCCTCACGATGCCCCTCACAGTCCCTCCACGTGAGGACACTTATATAGTCCACACGCAGCACTCCCAGACTTCAGTTCTGCTGGGACATTGACCTGGTACTTCCAGAATTCTGAAAATACAGTTGTGTTATGCTTTAAGCATTCCATTGACATTATTTTGCTATAGCACCCTATGTGAGCTGAGACAGAAGTACCCAGGTAACAAGCTAAGTATGAAGGTCGCATGAGTGTATCACTTGATGCAGAAAAACACCTCATCAACTCAATAGAAATTCTCATAAACTAGGAATGGGGAGAGATATCCTCCACCCAATAAAGAACTCTCACGCACACATACAAAAGGCCATGCTTCATAGGAAATACTGGTTGCCTTCTCCTCGAGGAATGACAAGGATGTTTGGCCTGCTGCCGCTACTCTTCAGGGTACTAAGAGAAGAGGTAGACAAGGAAAGAAAATGACAGACATACAGCTTGGAAAAGAAGGAATAACACATTCATTCAAAGTCATTCACACACTCATACCCACACACAAAAACACATATGCACACATAGGTACACACATATATATTCATACACACAATCTCACACATATACACATATATTCACACACATATACATAAACATACACACACTCATACAAACAGAGAGACACACTAAAACACACATACATAATACACTACATTACACACACATCACACACACATGCACACATATCACACATGTATACATCTCACACACACATCACATACACTCATACACGTCAGACATAATACACACACACACAGGCACATATATCACACGTATTCATTCTCATCACACATACTCACACATGTACACACATAGCACACAGGCATACCCATCACATATATCAAACTCATACACACACTACTCACACTCACACACATCACACACATGTACACTCACACACATGCACACAGAATCACATAGCACTGACACACACAAAACATTTGCACATTTTCTAGTGTGGCAGTCCATAAAATCAACCACAAAAAGCCCCCACAAGGTTCACGGGATGTTGCTTCACGATATCAAGGGAAGAGAAGCAGCCTAGATGTCCATCAGCAGACAGAAAGAGAGAAAGGGTACAGATAAACAGTGAAATCTGATGCAGTCTTAAAGAAAAGTGAAGTTGTGAAATTTGAAAGAAAATGGATAGAACTAGAAGACAAGCATTGTTCTCCCTCTTCTGCAAATCCTTGCCTCTAACTAGGAAAACACACTTCCAGGTGGGAAGAAATATGGGCACAGGCAAAAAACTATGAAGGGGCCCATGTGACTGGGGGGAAAAGAGGCTTTGAGATGGGGAGAAAGGTACTAGAACCAAGCAGAAAGGGGAATATCAGGGTGTAAGGGGATAGTAGAGGAAAGAGAGATGGGAGATGAGAGGGAGGTAGGGGAAATAACCAAAATGAGATAATATGGAAATTCCGTATTGTCTTAGTTAGGGTTTCTATTGTGAAGACACACTATGAACGCGGCAACTCTCATAAAAGAAATACATTTAATTGGGGTGGCTTACAGTTCAGTTTAATCCATTATCATCATGATGGCTGAAAAGTTTCTGTACCCCAACATTGAGCCTCTCCACCAATGCAATAAATCAGATCAGGCCAAATTAATAAATCCAAGTTTAATCTGAGCAAAGCAATCCTGAGTGGTCCCAGGAAAGAGGAGAAGCCACAAGAGGAACCACAAGGGGAATTCCATGGGCTAGACCTTAAATATCCTCCATGGCTTGGAAGGCTCTCTTTTGAGCCAGGTCTGGAGCAGCTGCAGGGGAGATCCCCAACAGTGGCATGCAGACAGACATGGTGCTGAAGAAGGAGTTGTGAGTCCTACATTTTGACCTGCAGGTAGCAGGAAGTGAACTGTCCCACAGTGGGTGTAGCTTGAGCATAGGAGACCTCCAAGCCCACCCCCACAGTGACACACTTCCTCCAACCAGGCCACACCTCCTAATAGTGCCACTCCCTTTGGGGGCCATTTTCTTTCAAGCCACCACATTCCAGTCCCTGGTCCCCAAAGGCTTCTGGCCATATCATAAGGCAAAAATTCATTCAGTCCAACTTCAAGAGTCCCCATAGTCTACCACAGTCTCAAACTTAAAATTCTCAAGTTCAAATTCTCTTCTGAGATTCATGCAATCTCCTAACTGTAATCACTTGTAAAATCAAAATCAAAAAGCAGATCACGTACTTCCAACATATAATGGCACAGGATATACATTGCTGTTCCAGAATATAGGGAAGGGAGCATAGTGAGGAAACACTGGGCCAAACTGTCTTAGGGTTTCTATTGCTGCAACAAAACACCATGACCAAAAAACAACTTGGGGAGGAAAGGGTTCATTAGCTTACACTTCCACATTGCTGTTTACCACTGAAGGAAGTCAGGGCAGGAACTCAAACAGGGCAGGAACCTGAAGGCAGGAGCTGATGCAGAGGCCATGGAGGGGTGCTGCTTACTGGCTTGCTTCCCATGGCTTGCTCAGCCTGCTTTCTTGTAGAACCCAGGACCATCAGCCCAGGGATGGTACCACCCACCAGGGTCTGAGTCCTCTCCTGTTGATCACTAATTAAGAAAATGCCCGACAGCTGGATCTCAGGGAGGCATTTCCTCAACTGAAGCTCCTTCCTCTCTGATGACTCTAGCTTGTGTCAAATTGACACAAAACCTGCCAGTAACTACTGACCCTTGTCAACTTGACACACAAACACTTCACTTTAAGCCACATCCCTCTCTTTCTTATTCATCCCCAAGAGCTCACATTAAAATCATAAATAATTTTAAAAGTCCCACAGTCTTTATAAACTCAAACACAATAAAATTTTAGTCCCTTTAAAATATCCAATCTCTTTTAAAAGTTCAAGTCTCTCATCTGTGGGCTCCTTTAAAAATCAAAATTAAATATCTCTTCAAGCAGGAAGAACCAGGGCACTGTTTCAGTCTGAACCAAGGAAAACCAAACTCCAACAGTATGAATAACTCAATGTCCAACTATCTGGGATTCATTCACAATCTTCTTGACTTTTCCGAGGAGCTTGGGTCACTTCTCTGGCCCGGTCCTGTGCAGCACACACAGCTTGTCTTCTAGGCTCCAGCTGGCTCCACTACATCACTGCTGCTGTTCATGGTGGTCATCCTATGGTCCTGGCATATCCAGAATGCTAGGGTCTTCTGCAGCAAATGGGCTGCACTTTCACCAGTAGCCTCTCATAGGCTCTCTTCACGGTGCCCAGCCTCAACTTCTTTGCATGACCCCTTCAGTCCTGGGCCTTCAACTGCCACTTTCACCAATGGCCTCTACTGGCCTCTCACAGTGCCAAGTCTCAGCTGCTCTTCATGACCCCTTCATGTCTTCATAAGCAGTACCACCTGGGTGACACACATTACCAATTCCAGCTACCAACACAAGGTACAACCTTGGCCACCTCTAAAGCACAGCTTCTCTGTGCTCCCAGGAAACACTTCCCAGATTTCACCTCTGAGTGATGCTGGTCTCTTCTTAATCACAGCTAATTTCTTAGCTCCAGCCAACCAGCATCAAGTATCCCAGCAAAGCAAAGTTTACTTTCATAGTTCTGGTATCTTGTTGATCACAACTGCTTCTTCAGTCCCAGCTAGTCAGAATCACAAGATCTTAATTCAAAATAACAAATGGCCCTGGTAGAGTTTTTAAACTTCCCTCTGAAACTTCATGTGCCAGGTCTCCATCCTCTTCATTGCTCTCAACATTATCTTCCAAGCTCCTAAAGAACATCCCACTGAACTCTTCTTAACACTCAATGGCTCTTCTAGCCCAAAGTTCCAAAGTCCTTCCACAATCCTCTCAAAAGCAACATGGTCAGGTCAGTCACATCAATACCCCACTACACCGGTACCAATATATCTAGTTAGGGCTTCCATTGCAATCCAAACCTCTTCACTTTAGCCTCAGGCAGACTTTTTGGACAAGGGCAAAAAGCAGCCACATTCTTCAACAAAATATAACAAGAATGATCTCTAGGCCACATATTAATATTCTCCGCTGAAACCTCTTGAGATAGGCCCCCACAGTTCATCAAACCACATTCAGTACTACTGTCCTCCATGCTGCTACTAGGATGGCCCATTAAATAACACTTAAAGCTTTCAACGTTTTTCTAACCCACAGCCCCAAGGTCCATATTCTTTCAAACAAAAGCATGGTCAGGCCTGTCACAGCAATACTCTGGTCCCTGGCACCAACTTCTATCTTAGTTAGGACTTCTATTGCTATGAAGGGACAACATGACCAACGTAACTCTCATAAAGGAAAAACATTTAATTGGGGTGGCTTACATTTTCAGAGGTTTAATCTTTTATCATCATGGTGGGACATGGTGGTGTGCAGACAGACATGGTGCTGGAGAAGGAGCTGAAGATTCAACATCTTGACCCATAGGCAACAGGATGTGGTCTGTTTCACTAGATGTAGTTTGAGCACAGCAGATCTCAAAGTCCACTACCACAGTGACACACTTCTCTGACAAGGCCACACCTACTCCAACAAGGCCACACCTACTCCAACAAGGCCACACCTCCTAATAATGAGAGTTCCCTTGGGGGCCATTTTCTTTCAAACCATCACACATACAGAAAACTGTTAATTTGTAGGTTAATTTTAAAATTAAAAAATAAGAATTAAAAAAAATTAATGAGTTCAAAAGATTCACAAACTAAAAAAAGCAGCATTAAAAAATTATTGCTTTTCTATGTAGCAAAAATGTAGGTATAGAAACAAAGTAAAATGCAAAATCATTTATAGTCACTCAAGTGAATTTTTTAGAACATATTTCAAAACTGAAAACTCTTAAGTATAAATCTCACAAAAATATATACAGAGCTTGACTGCTGAACTACAAAATGCTAATAAAAGATTCAGTCACCTTCTAAACAAAGGAGAGACACACCATACCTGTGGAGTACAAGATCCAATATAAAGATACCAACCACCCCTACCTGATATTCACACTGGACATGCCTCTTCTCAAAACCCCAGGGAAATTTTTCTGATATTAAAATTATTCTTAAATGCATATGAAAAAGCACATGCCTAAGACAATCTTGTAAAACAAAGCAAGAAGAAGCATACTAAATGACATCGAGACTTGCTTTGTGAGCTGCGCTGACCTGGCTGTCTGGTGCTGATGGGAGACGGGCACATAGACGATGAAACAGAACAGAGGACCCAGCATCTTCAGCACTCGTGAATATGCTGGGTGATTGGTTGCTTGTCTAACTGCTGTCATAAAATCCTTGGCGAAAGCAACTCAGGGCAGGAAGGGTCTTCCTGGCTCACAGTTCAAGAGCACAGTCCATCATGTAAGAAGTCAAGGCAGGGGGAGCTGGAAGCAGATGATCACACTGTGCCTGAAGCCAGAAGAAAGGAACCATGAATGCATGATGCTAGTGCTTGGCTGGCTGTCTTCGCTCTTGTACAGTCTAGAATCCCCCATCCAGGAAAAGGTGCCACCTATAATTAAGATGGGTCTTCTCATCATGATTAATATAATCAAGACAACCCCCCACAGGCATGCCCTCAGGGACCTTTTTCAGGTCATTTAGACTCTGTAGAAGGACAATGAACACTCACTATCATACAAAGATACAAAAACAGCTTAATGGACAATGTCTTTTCAAAACCAGAAAGTGCTGGAGAAATTGGATATTTATAGTAAAGGAAAAAAATATACGGGCCCAAACCCTATCTGATACTTTACACTCAAATTAATCAAAAGTTGATGCATATTTAAATCTTAACATGAAACTAGAAAACTTTTAGAAGAAATCTTTGAAACTTGGGGTCTCACAAAGAATTCTTATACAGTGCATACACACCATAAATGAAAAATTTTAATAAATGGGACTTGAAAAATATTACAAACTGTCTGCAAAGATTTTGTTCAGAGAATGAAAACGTAGACTACAGACATGGGAAGGACATTCGAAATGACACTAAGGACTCTAATCTATTGCACACAGATGCCCTTTGACTTATGAAGGGAGTATGTCCTGATTGATACCACCATTAATGGAAAGTATTATATGTTGAAGATGCTTTTACTGTACCTTATCTACAGAGTGTCACAGCCTGGCCTGGCCTACCTTAAGTGTGTTCTGCACACCTGCACAGGCCCAGAGTTGGGCTACATCATCTATCACAGGCTATTGACACAGCATTAATAAGTCAGCTAACATCACAAAGGGTACACTACCATGTACAGATCCATTGTTGGCCCTTGTGACTAACAATAAATTTTAAATCAAGTCATCCTAAAATGGGGGGTTATCTATAAAGCAAAACTTGACAATAAGAAAAACAGTAATGTAAGTAGAAAGCAGTCAAAAGCTGCATTTGGGACCCTTTTCCTCCTACTGGGTTGCCTTGTCCAGCCTTGATATGAGGGTTTGTGCCTAGTCTTACTGTAACTTCTTATGTTGTGTTACAGTTGATATCCCTGGGAGGCATGTTCATTTTTTAAGGCAAAGAGGACAGGAGGAGTTGATCTGGAAGAAAGGAGGTGGGTGGGGCTAGGAGGAGGGGAGGGAAGGGAAATTGTAGTCAAGATGTAATGCATTAGAGAAGAATTTTAAAAGAAAGAAAGAAAGAAAGGAAGGAAGGAAGGAAGGAAGGAAGGAAGGAAGGAAGGAAGGAAGGAAGGAAGGAAGGAAGGAAGGAAGAGAGAAAGAAAGAAACAGGCAAAAGACATTGTAATTTCATCAAAGAGTACATGAGGATGTCATAAATTCAGCCAGTAAGATGTGTAAATTAGGACCAGTATGAGATGTTATTATTGCAACAGCCCAAATAATAATTAGTGATATGAATACCAAATGCTGGAGATGGGAGACCAACTGAATCTACCACATTCTGTGAAATCGTACAGTTACTTTTTGTTGTAGTGGCTTGAGACTTTTTGAGGCAGGGTCTTACTGTGTCATCCTAGGTGACCTAATTCTTGCTATATAGCCCAGACTGCCTTCTGACTCATGGAAGTCCACCTTCCTTAGCCTTCCAAGTACTGTTACTGTAGGCATGTGTCTCCACCCCTGGGTGGTAGGTAGCTACCCTTGGGAACAGTTTGGCAGTTTAATTTTTAAATAAGAATGGTAATTTAAATAGTATTTAAATAAACAATTTAAATGTTTAAATAAATAATAATTTAAAAATTAAACAGACTTTAAGAGCCAGAAGGTGAGGAGGACCAGAGACATGGTGTCTTTGAGACCTAGCAGGACGGCTGCACTCATGAACTCCCAGCAGCTGTGGTTGCCTGCACGAGACAACATTACATCATGGAGAGTGTGTGACTCATGAGGAGCCCCCATTCATGGCTGAGGAGCTGTTGACAATGGCTTCGGAGAAGGCAAAGCCGGTTTTCTTTAAGGGTGTGCCCCCTGATAGACTCCAGGGAACGGCCTCACACTCATGAGTATGTGGGCAGCACAGACTGGACTCCACGGGTCAGAAAGAAACAAAAAAAGGACATGAAGCTGAGAGGGGTGGATCTGAAAAGGGTGAGGGGAAAGAGTTGGGGTGAATACGATAAAAACATATTATATGCATGTATGAGATTATTTCTAAATTAATTAAAATATCATATTAAAAAACTAAACATACATACAGGAGAGTCCATCAAAGGCATGAGGGATATTGATTTCAGAGACTTGAAAATGCAAGTTCGGGCTGGAGAGGTGGTTCAGAGGTTAAGAGCACTGACTGCTCTTCCAAAGGTCCTGAGTTCAATTCCCAGCAACCACATGGTGGCTCACAACCATCTGTAATGATATCTGGCGCCCTCTTCTGGCCTGCAGGGATACATGCAGGCAGAACACTGTACACATAATTAATAAATAAATCTTTAAAAAAAAAAAAAAAAAAGAAAAAAGAAAATGCAAGTTCACACATAAAAATTGGGGCCCAATTATTCATAGCAATTATTTTCACTATCTTGGAACTGGAAATAACCAAACTGTCCTTTGGTAGGTGAACCACCCATGGTACAGCAAACTCTGGAATAGTACTCTGCAACAACAACAAAAAAAAAAGCACAGATTTGAGTGACACTTGACTGAGTCTGGAGGACGTTAAGCTGAGTGGAAAGAGCCTGTTTTAAAAGGCCATGTGGAATATGATGGTGGCCATTAGTGTAACATGCTCAAAATGGCAAAATTATAAAGCTAGTTAGGGTAGGGAAAAGGCAGGAAATGATCACGAAGGAGTCATCCTCGGGAGCCTTGGAACTGATGGGGTAATTCTGCAGTGGGACTGTGGCGGTGTCTACATGAATCTACAGGTGTGACAAGATGGCCTCCAGCCATACACACAGCACACCGGCATCTCTTTGCTGGTTTGGTGTAGCACGCGGTGACCACTGCGAGGAGGTGGGTGTAGCAATCTTCCCCCATGGAATCAAGACTTCCTAGACTGTCTGTGCAGCTTCCTGTGGTCTTACAGTCATTTCGGAGCAAGAGGTTTAAATGTATTCTAGCTTTTAATGATGAAGCAGTGGATCCATGTGCAGGAAAGGCAAATCACTGGCAAAAATACAAAACACAAACTTTCCCACTGTGGCTGTGGTCAGACCCCCCCCCTTCCCAGACACAGAGGAAAATGGACTCTATCCTTTTCTTCCAGAAGATTCTCTGGGCGTGTAAAATAGGCATATTTTTTGTTTGTATAAGTGGGTTTTATGGGGGGAAGGGTGCACAGTCCACAGGTGGCTTTACACCTTGCTTCTGTTTTCTTGCTCATCTCTCCTGGGATTCCTTCCTTTTGTTTAAAGACTCTGCCTTACTTACATGTGCAAAAGTCAGAGCTTAGCTACACCAGCTCCTCTTCATGGATGTCGGAGCTGCGCATGGACTTCTTCTGTTTTACAGCTGTCAGTGAAGAACTGACCTGTGCT
Organism: Peromyscus maniculatus bairdii; assembly: GCF_049852395.1. Classification (NCBI taxonomy): domain Eukaryota; kingdom Metazoa; phylum Chordata; class Mammalia; order Rodentia; family Cricetidae; genus Peromyscus; species Peromyscus maniculatus. Next base: position 74,671,743 of record NC_134870.1, on the reverse strand, counting down.
TAGAGCTGTGTGCCCACGGTGTTAAAACAGATTGGGCGTGGGGCACAGCTTTCTGTCCCTTTAACAAAATACTGGAGATGGTCAGCTTATAAAGAGGGGACTGTTCTTTTGGTTCACCATTTCGGTCCATAAAAGTGAGGCAGAGCACTTGGTGAGGGGAGGGCGTGGGACAAGGCTACCCAAGTCATGGTGATGAGGAAGAGGAGAGAGGAAAGGACGGGGGCCCAGACTGGGACCCCATCCCACCTCCAGAAACCAAACTTCCTGCCACTTTGTCCTACCTCTTAAGGGATCTACCACTTCCCAGTGTCCCAGTAGTGACACAGACCGATGACAAACCTTTGGCATGTGACTTGTAGGGAATATTCGAGATCCAATCTATGACCCTATTTCACGAGAGTCCAGTCAAGGCTGGGTTTTATTTCAGGCCTTTGACTTTGTCTTCTTTGCAAGTTCTACATTGGCACTTCAGGCCTGTCTCTTCCTAAACTTCAGTGACACCACAGTGCCCTTTCCTGGGTCCCTGGGTCCCTGGGTCCCTGGGTCCCTGGGTCTGTGTCCTGTGAGTCCCTCCTAATTATCTGTGCCCCCCCCATGCTTCCTAATGGACTCAGACAGCAATCAGGATCAGAAGGACTCAGCCACACAGGCTTCTAGGAGCTCTCAACTGCTTGTGGGGTAGTTCCAAATTTCATCTCAAGTCTAGAGCTTTCCTTCAAATTCTAGATCTGTATCTGTTACTACTCATTGAATACATCTAACCACAAGACCAGAAACATCACCAAGCTCCTTCATTCCAAGGAGAAGAAAGCCTCACTCTTGGTTACATAATTCTCTGTGACTGCTGCAGACGACATTGTGTCTAGATGTCAAAACTTCTGACATGCCTACGAGCCTTGTGTCCCGCCAACCAAGGCAAACGAGACTCCTCTGTTTCTGCAGTCCCGCTGAGTGCCCCTGAGCACACACTGCCCACGCCTCAACTTTAGCGAAGCTCGTTGCAAACTTTGCCTCTTTAAAAACACAACAATCTCACACCTTGACCAGGTCTTCATCTTCGGGAAGGCCCCTCCTGTACCCTCACTGAGTTTTTCTCCTTCCTTCCCTTGGTCTTCTCTTGGCCTTAGTTTGTTTCTGTGGCTGCCAGAACACCCCACCACAAACAGAAATGCATCTTCCCTCTCATGGTTCGGAAGATTGGAAGTCCAAGCCAAGATGTTGGAGGGTCTCAAGCCCACTAAGGTCCAGGGCGGGCTCTGCGGCCTCTTACAGCTTGAGGTGGTTCTCTAACAAGGTAGGGGCCCCACGATACTCTCTGTCTTGCCTTACAGTCTGCTGTGGGGCTTAGGGAATCTTGAGGTGACTTGTATTTCTTTACTACTTGATGAAACTTCTTTGCCTAGAGAAGTCTTGAGCAGGAGCCTGGGGTGACAAGGAGGTGTCATCACCTTCCTGTCCAACATGGTGGTCAACAGTGACATGTGGCCACTGAGTACTTCAAATAGAAGCCAACATAACTCAGTAACTAATGTTTGACTTTTACTTACATTGTTTAAAATCTTCACTGAAATCCTGATGTGGTCAGTGGCTGCCCTGTGGTGGCCACAGCTTTCTATGTCCACTACTGGGTTTGGATAAAGGAACGAAAGATCTGTCATATTGATGTCTTTCAACAGGTTCATCAACGACAGTGGACATTTCTGTCAAGCTCCTCACTATGTTAAGCAATTTTCTGAATAAGAAAATTTAACCTTTTACCTTCACACATTGTCTTGATTGATTTTGATTTTCAATTTAACACAGCCTAGAGTCATCTGTGAGGAAAACCTCCATTGAGGAATTGCCCAGATCAGATTGGCCTGTGGATGTGTCTGTGGGGTATTTCTTGGTTATTAATTGGTACAGGGGGCCAGTCCACTGTGGGTGGCACCATGGGTAGGTGGTCCTGGGCTGTACAAGAAAGCCAGCTAAGCATGGTGCTGTGAGTGAATGAGACAGTAAGCAGTATTCCTCTATGGTGTCTGCTTCAGGCTCCTACCCTGGCTTTCTTAGAAGACACACTCTGACCTGGAAGTACTAGGCAAACAAACTCTTTCTTCCCCTAAGTTGCTTTTGTTCAGAATGCAGAATGAAACTAGAATACATATGCTACTTTTTTTGGCCTTTGTCATATGGAAAATTTAAGTTTAGATGGGAACACTAATATCTGGGCATACATTCCTTATAAAATATTTTTGTATTCTTTATATTAACGTACAAGTTAGCTGAGCAATGAAAGGCGATCTGTATAACCCTCCTTACCCCAGCGTCTTTCAGAAACACTGTCCTGTTTGTTTGTTTGTTTGTTTTTCAAAGTAATCAATTCTGCAAATCAAATCACTGATAAGAACTGCCGTAGGAAACAGAAAAACAGCAAAGCACAAAAGGTTTTCAAAGCAGAAGTTGCTTATTTGCTCATCAAAATCTCATCTCTTTGGTTGGTTTGTGTTGAGAAAGGGAGCCATTGCTTATGAAACTCCACAAGCCCACACGGTTGCTTATGGGATGGCCAAAAATAGAGTGTGACTGCACAGGACATTTGTGTTGCAGTAGCCCCTGGCCAGCTGACTACTGGAAACACAGGCCCGCTTCAGCATTTAACAGAGGCCTCACATCAAAGCTGCCTCGCTGGTCTCTATAACGTCACACTCCTCTGCCTCATCACACAGAGACAGGCAGTCATTTTCAAAAGCACCAGAAACTCCACCTAAAAACATGATGGGAGACCCACTAGAAACCCCCATACGTGGTAGCACGGGATGTGGAAAGATGGAGGGGCGCCGTGGAACATCCCTGGGGTCCCTGCCCTGCCCGCCAGGTTCCAGGGCACTTCTGCAGATGGAGGGGGACCTTGGGGTGGGGGGCTGACTCTGTCTACATCTGCAGGTGCTTGCGCCCTTCACAGCCACCGGGCTGCCAGTGGTGGCGTTTCTCCTCAGAGCCTCTTAACTTGTGCTGTTGTTGTGACATGTACCAGACACTGACTATGCCACAAACGATCCAAAACCTGAACACCTCATTGTTGCCTGTAACGAATACCTGTCAATTTTAGACTTGACAATTTCTACTTATGTTAAATTGCAGGGGGTACATTAAAAAAAAGATGGAACACCCTCTCTTGTGGTGTTATGAAAAGAAATAAGGAAGTATTTGATATGTGCTTTCGCACATTTGAACAAAACCTAAAGCTCTGGCTTTCGGATTTAAAAATTAAAAAAAAAAAAAAAAAAAAAAAAAAAAAAAAAAAAAAAAAAAGGAAAGGAAAGGAAAGAAAAAAAGATGGAACAGAGCCGGAATTACAGAAAACCAGACCAGTGGCTACATCCCAGGTTTTTTTTTTCCTTGTTTTTTTTTTTCTTTGCAGAGATGCACATATGTCCACAAACACTTCTAGGGAGTGAAAAAGGAAAGAGAAAATTTGCTACCAGTGCAGTGAATTAGGAAAGTGTCGCTGGCTCCAGAAGTCTCCACTTCTTAAAGGGAACATAATTATTAGGGCTATAAACATTTTAATCATTTCCTCGAACATACTCAAGTGTAGACCTGGCGAGTCTCTCCCAGAGCAGAGCCCGGCCCTTTCCCTAATGGCGCATTTTCTTAATGGCTTTGCTGGGCCCGAGCTCACCTCACTGCGCTGTTCCTCGTTACAGCCGACATGAGTTAATATTGCACTAAAAAATACTCACCCTATTTCTCCACCACGCCAGCCCCCTCCACCTGCAGAGGGAGAGAAGGAAAATGAGACCACTAAGCAGGAAGCCCACGGACCCCCAAACTCTTGGGAGCACATTTAGAACAGAGACTGGAGGATGGAGGGGGGCACAGCAGGCTGCTGGGGGAATACCTGTCAAAACATGGCTGAAAATGAGCTCAGCAGATGACGTCCTAACAGTAAGAAGGGATCTGGTACCCACAGTGCCGCACCAGACAAAGGCTGGGGCTGAGAGAGATGGTTTGGGTGATAACGAGCTTGCTGTACATATGTGGGGGACTTAGCTTGATCCCCCAGAATCCACATAGTAAAAAATCCCAATCCGAAAAATGTCCCAACAGGCTTATTGGTTAGGCACCCAACGCTAGCCTACTTGCTAAAAGTTCCAGGCCAGTGAGAGATTTCTAAAAAAACCAAAGCAGACCGCTCCTGAGGAATGACAGCCGAGGTTGTTCTCTGAGCTCCACAAGCATGTGCGTACACACGCGTGTACACTCACGCACACACAAGACAAAGCTACAATCCCTATGTGGAATGCCGAGGCAGCCCTCTAGCATGCAGAAAGGCAGTCCTTGGTCTACCCAGGGACCACCTCTCTGAGGATGAGGCCCAGCACTGAGAGGTATTCAATAAATATTTTAAATGGACTTAGTCCTTGGATTTGTCCAACTTTGGGGAGTTGAACATCTTTCCACACATTAATCAACAATGGGCATTTCTTTCATCAATGACAGTTTCGATGGAGCTCTTTGATACATTAAATAATTTTGTCTATAAGGAAATTCGAACTTTGACACACACACTGTAGATATTTTGTGATCCTGGGGCAAACAAGGGAGGGTGTGACTAGCAATTTCTAGAGACACACAGCTCATTTGAATTAGCAGCCCAGCCTATGTAGTCTATCACAGAATCCTGTCCTCTGCCTAAGTGATAACAGTAGATGCCTGACCTAAGGAATGTCCCATAAAATGGGGGGTTTGTATGGACAGCATTCATGGAGTCCTCTAGTCCAGCATTTCAGCCTGCCACACGCCTACAGCTTAAAAACAAACAAACCACCCAAAAAAATAAAAATAAAAATGAAAAACAGGTGTGGTGGCACACATCTTTAACCCCAGCACTCAGGAGGCAGAGACAGGTGGATCCCTGAGTCGGAGGCCAGCCTGGTCTACAAGGTCCAAAGCCTACAGAGATGACCAGTAGATAAAATGCTTGCTGTGAAATCATGAGAAACCACATTTAAAAAAATAAAAGCCAGGTGTAATGACCCATGCATGCAATCCCAGTCCTGGGATGGGAGATAGAGAAACAGGCAGATTCCAAGGGCCCATGCCCAAAGCTATTATTCAGCATGCACACACACATGCATGCAGATACACCTGCACACACACGTATGCATGCACACAAAAACACACACAAGGTCCTGAGAAGTCACCTCTCCAGATCACACAAGGTCAGTCCTCTCAGAGCTGGCACTAAAAACTTCCAACACCAGAAGATCGCTGTTCCATTACAGCATATGGTAATTCTTGTTAGACGGAAAACAGAAATATTTAGGAGGTCCTCAGAGGCTCTTATTTCTTGTGTGGAAAGTGAGGACTTGACATTCTTTAGGAGTGCTGGTCAACTCCAGACAAGCCACATTAAATAATGAAGTGGGAACAGGGACTGTGAAAAATTTAAGGATGAAGGGGGTTTAAAGACCTACAGGTTTCAAAGCTCCTAGAATTATTATTTTCCTTTCATACCCTTGGCTCCTTCTTGGAGTTTTGGGTCCTATTCAAATGTTAGTTTTACTGGAGTGTTTTATCAGGGCCAAATTAACACTCAAACTGGAATTAATGCCTACCTTGTTCTTCAAATTCAGACTCCCAGGTGCCAGGTAGGTGTTGAACACACTTTAACACCCAAGGACTTTTCCCACAGAAAAAATATATCAATTTACCAAGAAGAACAAACCTCAAACCTTGATGTCTAAACCTTATTGGCATTGGTTGTGGGCACTGACCCCACAGCCGTCTCCTCTTCCTCCTTCCCTGCTCCCTTCCTTTCCCCCTCCATCCCTGCTTTTCCTGGTGCCTTGTCCCTGGCTTTCCCATCCTGCTGCTCCATGGGGCTATCGGAGGACTGTAGTCTTTGGGAGAAAACTCACACACACACCCCAGATGTGCTACCTTTCTTTATGCTCAGCCCCAAGACGGGAAGAAGGTAATAAATCTTGTTCCCTGTGGGCTGCCATGTCCCCAGCATTCTGGGGTCCTCCAGTGGAGGTCTCTGAGCACCTCGCTGCCAAGGTGCAGCATGGCTGAATGCAGGTTCCATTTCATCTTGGCAGAGGTCCTCACTTTCCACACAAATTATTAGTACTCTTGCGTCGAGTTCTGACATCATAATGTCTTTCCCATACACCTGCTCTGGCAGTGTCAGGAAATCATTGCACCCCAATCAACTGAAGAGGGAACCAGCATCCTCACGCACAAACAGATGTGGTCACTTTTCCCATCAGAGCATCTCACCCAACGCTCTGCCTTAGATAGGCAAGCCCAAGATCTACCCCCTTTCACATTTAGAAACTTAGTGTTACTTGCATTTGATTTTACGATCCTCTGTTTTCCAGTGTGCCGTGGGAAATGATACTGCTACTCAGAGATGAGTACTTCTACAGGTAAGTAAAACTTAGAAAATGACCCCCAGTTTTTCATCATTTAGTGTTTTAAAATTAAGAAATTCTTCTGAGTGATCATTCTTAAAATGTCAAAGGGTAATTGTGTGATCAATGGCAATGGCAACATTCTTTACCTGGGGGATGTGATCACATTCTACTTACCACTTACAGTCAAAGGAGCTTTGTCAGGTGTGGCTCCCTTTTCCACTGACTTAAATTTACAAGCAAAAACCTGAAGCAGAGCCGTGCTACACATGGCAGGCAAAACACTCGCTCACTTAAAGAAGGGAGAGATGCCAGCTGAGTCTCTTGGTTTCTAAGTCATCTCAAGCTTGGCTCTCCAAGACCTCACACGCCACCCTTTCTAATGGCCACCAAAACGAGTCCCCGACTTCGCCAGTTTTTACTTCAGTTTTCAGTGGCTCTGCTGAAGTCTTATCCCAAACCTGCTGTGGGCAGACCACCTGGAGTTAGCTGGGTGTTCAAAGGGACCCGTCCTGGGTAGGTTTATTATCAATGATGAGGCCACAGAACTGAAGGCTTTTTTCTGGAACTCTCAACGCGCAGTGCCCTCTAGGTGTGTCCTGCAGAAAAAGAAGAAGGTGAATCCCACAGAAACCTCCCTGCTCTGTGTAAAACATCTTGAGTTATGGTTTTGTCAGGGATGAAACAATATTTTTATCAATGCGAAACTGATACACTTGGATCTAAAATGCTTATCTGCCTCCCCTCACACAAGTCCTTAACCAAAGCTGTTTTTGCTATTAATTCTTTGAGTCAAAATTAACCGTCAATAAGCTTTTATGCATCTAATTTTGCCATACTAATGATTATACTACATAGTACAACCCATTGATTTTTGTGATCATGTCAATTCCTCATCCTCTCTAGCGACTCCCAAAATTTAGCCTGTAAAATAAGGTAGGAATGGAAAGTCTTCGTTTTTAATTCCCCAGTGATTTGCACAGAAAACTTGTTAAGTGAACGGATTTCATAGCATCGCCCTTCACGATGGGGGGGTGGGAGGGGTCATCCTAGAGGCAAGTCATGCGAGTGGGAGCGTTGTTCAGCCAGTCTGCACTCAAACCTTTCAACCCCCAACCCCCACACCCACTGTGGAGTGACAGAATGACTGGCTGATGTCACCGTTTTCCTGGTGATATGATTGATACCTGTCATGTGGTTTAGGGGCTATGACCATGCCTAGCCATTTCTGAAAGCAAGTTTGTGTAACGCAACTGAAACTCAAACATGAACTCTGTGATGAACCCAGACGTAAGAGCTGGCTCCACTCCTTTGAGGCCGTTGCAATCCTCGCTCCTCTCCAAGCCTGTTATTGGCAGGTTGGCACTAGCAGGGAGTCTTGGAAGGTGCTTGGTTTCGTGGGTAGTGAAAGCCCACTGGCTCAGCAGAGTGGTGAATCACTGAACGTCACAGATTTCCAGTCATGACTAGTTGAGTGCTGAAGAAAGGATTCCCTCCTACCTTTAGGCGTTCCATGTTTTGCAAGTTGAGGATATTGACAATAGAGTGCAGACAAATTTCTAATTGGTCTTATTAAATAAAAATCACGCAGCCAAATATAGGAGTGAAAGCCTTAGATCAGGGAGATAGAGCCACCAGCCAACCTTACCTCACCAGCTCGGAAGCTTCCAAATGAGTTACTTCCTGTCTACCCACATCTTTATTGCCTTGCTGTTCTGCCCTCTCATTGGCTCTTAGCCCAGCTACCTCACTTCCTTGTCACTTCCTGTCTGTACAGACCTCCAGGTCTCTATGGTTGGTACTGGGATTAAAGACGTGTGACCTTGTTCCCTAGTATGACCTTGAACACACAGAGATCCTGCCTGCTAAGGGATTAAGGGCCTGTGCTGCCTGACTTCTTGTTTACTTTAAATGGCTGGCCCTTCCCCCCTGATCTCCAGGCAAGCTTTATTTATTAACGCACAAATAAAATATCACCACATTCCCCCTTTTTTGTCTAATAAAAATAAAAAAATTTAAAAAGTTATAACTAATATAAGATAAACTATATACAATAAGTACAATAACTATATACAATATATACAAGCAATAAATACACATTGTTTAGGATGGTTGGTTACAAGTTGTTAATTGTTAATGGTCAAAAAAAAGCTAAACAAAGGAGATTAGATTTAAGGTTCTTGTTTAAAAAGAAAAAAAGGATAAAAATAGGAGATAGATCATTGAATCTACTCTGGGAAAAAAGATAGAGAAATAATAGGATAAAAGGATAGATTATTGAATCTACTCTGAAAAGAAAAAGGGAAGATAAAGAAATTATAAGATAAAGGGAGATTGTTGAATCTACTTTTAAAAAGGAACTACTTGTTTTAAATATTTTGTATGGACTGGATTTTTGTATATTGTATACAATATTGGAATGGACTCACCAAAATAGGATAATGAAATTTTTTGTCTGAATTTGTCAAATGTTAATGAATTGGACATTGTTAATGTACATAATGAAGTTTTTTCGTCTGAATCTGTCAAATGTTAATAGACTAGACATTGTTAATGTAATTCTTGACTGTACATATTGTATATACTATTTCTTATATTAGTTATAATTTTTATTTTAAATAAAAAAGGGGAAATGTAGCTGATATATTATGTACCCCAGTAAACTTATCTGGGTGTCAGAGAACAGAACAGCCACTATATTAAACATATAGGTTAGGCAATGGTAGCACACCTCTTTAATCCTAGCATTTCAGAGGCAGAAATCCATCCAGATCTCTGTGAGTTCAAGGCTACACTGGAAACAGAGCCAGGCATGGTGGCACACACCTTTAATCCTAGGACTTGAGATCTCATGTCTTGCTTGGGAAAGATAAATTCCTTTAATGGAAGTGATGGCAGGAAGCAAAAAGGTATATCAGGTGTGAGGACCAGGAACTAGAGGCTTTTAGGCTTTTAAGCTTTGGGGCTTTTAGCAGCAGTTCAGCTGAGATCCAGTCGGATAAGGACTCAGTGACTTCCAGTTTGAGGAAGACGTTGGCAAGGTGAGGTTAGCTGTGGCTTGTTCTGCTTCTCTAATCTTTCAGCATTCACCCCAATACCTGGCTCCGTGTTTTTTATTAATAAGACCGTGTAGAAATTCATGTCACAATAGAGTGTTGAATCACTAGCATCACAGATATCCAATCAGGTCATTTCCAGGTTTGAGTACATTTGAGCTTTGAGAATCCTCTGTGTGATTTGTTTCCACAGGCATGCAACAGGAAGCAGGGTCAGTCTGCCCTGGCCAGTTTCTTGCTAAGGGTCCCTGTTTCCAGGCTTCAGGAGATACAAGGAAAGAATTGGACCCCAAATCATACAGGGCAGACCATCAGCATCCTATGTAGGAAGTTCTGTGGCCCTCATGACCATTTCATCAGAAAAAAAATAGAGCTCTGGACCAGTTTCATCTCCAAAATCCCTAACCGTGTGCTGAGAGTGGAGCTGTGGCACTTTTGGTGAGGGTACAACCCCTGTAGAGATAGCAGATACAGTTTATGGAGAACGCAGCTGCCAACGCCACCTCAGCCCGGCTCCAATTTCCTGTAGAGCAGTTGCTGTGAGGCCTTCATCCACCGTGGTTTCTGTTTCCACATGCCCAAAAGATAATTTGGGTTTGGTTTGGTTTGGTTTGGTTTTTTTTTTTTTAACTCCAGTGAGTTGGCAGGGTACAACACAGTGCTGTAGCAATGTAAACTCCTCTGCATGTGTACCCATGAACATTAAGAGAGAAATGTCCATGACCAGACAGCCGAGGGGCAAGCTGAACACTGACCCCACACTGTAGACATTCAAGTACCTTCAGAGGAAATTGTAGGACTAAGCGGTGCCATCAAGAACTCTCTTCTGCCTGGCAGTGGTGGTGCACGCCCTTAATCCCAGTACTTGGAGGGGCAGAAGCAGGTGGACCTCTGTAAGTTCGAGGCCAGACTGGTCCACAAAGTGAGTTCCAGGACAGTCAGGGCTGTTACACTAGAGGGGGAAGAATAGCATAATGGCTAGGTCTAATTGTCAAGTTGACACAACCTCAAACAGTCCAGGGAGAGAATCTCAGTGAGGAATTATCTGGATCAGAATGGCCTGTGGATGTGTCTATGGGGGACTTTCTTGATGCTTAACTGATGGAGAAAGAATCTGCCCATGGTGCGTGGCACCGTCCCTACACAGGAGGTCCTGAGTGATACTCTAGAGGAAAATGCTGGATGAGAGCAGAGATCCATGAGTTCACTCTCTCTGCTCTTGACTGTGGACGTGGTGCTTCAAGCTCTGCCTTGACTTCCCACAATAATGGACTGTAACCTGGAATTGCGAAGGAAACACACCCTTCCCTTCCTAAGTTGTTTTTTTTGTTTTTTGTTTTTTGTTTTTCTCTTGTTGGGTACTTGTCACAGTAACGGAAGTGACAGGGCAAATGGCCAAGGGTAATAATTGTCCCTATACTTATCAGGAAGCATCTAACCAGCCCCTGTGCTAACAGCCCTACCTGACTCCCTTTAGGGTTTGGGGGCATTCTGAAGAGATCAACACACACACACACACACACACACACACACACACACACACACACACACACACACCACAGGCTTCTGTTAGTCCGAGCTCTAAATTCTCATTTGTCTACTCGGTAACTCCAAGCATCAAGCAAGCACAACAGCACACAAATTCAGTTTGGACTCAGTTCCTCATCACTGAACTGGATTTGTTTCTTGTTTCCTCCCAGATTCCAGCTTCTCCATAAGTACCAGAAGGTGAGACAGGAAGTGAACACAGCTGATGTTTCTTTCTTTCCTTTTCTGGTAGATTCGAAAGCTGGAAGCCTTGAGATGATGACCTTCTGAGGATTGGTAATGAGAAAGCCATGCGGAGGCAGGACTCTTTTATCTTGAAAACTAACAATGCAAGGTCACTGTCCAGCGATGAGTCCCTTGAAACTGGTACTTGTCGGCTATTCCGAAGAGCGTGGCTGTGTGGGAGCCACAAGGAACGAGAAAGAGGACAGACTTGGGACTCATCTCACACCCGAAGAGTGGCCAAGTTTGCAGAGCAATATCCTGGAACTGTATGAGTAAACGTGGCGTAAATCCCCTGCCGTGGGAAGATAAGTGCTCTGAGTTCTGTAAGCTAAATGCACACTGCTGAAATCTGATTGGAAACTTCGAGATGTGAAGACTGAAAATCACAAGAAGGAGGCAATGCTTAATCTCCTGCTGGATGATGATTCAAGATAAACCAAGAGAGAGAGACCTGCTGCCTGATAAACCAGTCAATAGTGCAGATGGGAGATACCCACCGGGAGGGAGAGGGGGAAGGGTGGGCATTTCCGGTTTGTCATGATGCTCTCAGGTCCTTATTGGAATAGATGAGACCTGCATCCTCCAGGTATGTTCTTACACTGTGGGGCCCCGGGAATCTCACCTTCTAGGTAGACAGCCATATCAGGAATCCACAATCTTTCAGCAATCTCATTTGTCCATTAGAGATGATGAGATGGTCTTTGAAAGGAATCCATGTATTGAAGGAGACCAGTATTCATGTAGAGATTCTCCTATCTGTCAGTCAATCCGTGTTTAGAAATCTTAGGGTTTTTCTTTTTTTCTTTCTTTCATTCATTTGGAACAAATACACACCTAGATACAAAAGGACCAGAGAAATCAGTGTTTCTGGACAAATGAGTAGAATTCATGCCCACAAAGTGAATAAAAGGAGACGTAAGCACACAGTTTTTCACTCTGTGATTGTGTGTGTGTGTGTGTGTGTGTGTGTGTGTGTGTGTGTGTGTGTGTGTATACAACAGCTCTTGATGGTACACTTACTGCAATAGTTATTTGGAGGGAATTTGAGAAGAAGTCTTTGAATGTGATCAGCTTAACAGATTTATTTATTAAATAATTCACTAGGCTTTTCTGCTGAAAAATTTTCTAGTTGCAACAGAAAGAAAGCCAGGCAAGAAAAATGCTCATGGCGAGAAGCGTCTATGGAATGTCTTAGCTCTGGATTCTTTATTAGGTAAAACGGTGTCATACTGCCATCCCTGTTGCAAACTCTTCATTTAATTTCCCTCTTTTGTGGATATTTTGTTTTCTCCTAAATGTCAGTGTTTGCTGGAGAAAAATGAAACGCTTCTGGTTTTTCCTTGAAAGCTTCTTGCAGTATGCCTCCACCTGCTGGCCGTTTTGCAAACTGCGGCCGTAGCTCTGTGTGTTCAAGAGTTAATGTTCTCCCCATCACAAGAGAGAAGAGAAATTATAAATATATAGAAGAGGCTGATTAAAAAAACCAATTGTAAATTAAATATTATTCACAAAGCTCCTGAAAGACAGTATAACCAAAGTGTGTTCAGTACAGTTTGGAATGAAAATAATTTCATTTTAGGGAAAGCAGGGTTTATGTTGATACAAGTAATCTGCGGTATTTATCAAAATATAATCAATTAAAGGTGAAATGTAAATTGTGGCATTAAACTTCTGAATACTAACAAATATTTCCATTTCCCCAGCTGTATCATATCATTTTTATCAGCCGTTGGGAAGGAAGCTGTGTGGGCAATGCCTGTCCTATACAACAGTACATCCTGGTGGCACCCCTGTTCTGTGGCACAGGTGAGTCCTAAGAATTCATGTCACGGCCCTGATAGGTCAGGAGCCATAATGGCATGCTGTATAAATTTGAATTTTGGCACTCTTTAGGAAGTGGATTATTATTGACCCGATAGGTCAATAACAACTCCCAAAAAGCCAGTGCCACTGCTGGGTGATTCCTTCACGGTGTGTGTTTTATTGAATTTTTGGGGCCATTGGGGTCTGACTCGTCAATCTTACTGCTAGGGTCAGGAAGCAAATGTATGAGCCAGCAACGTGACGGTCAAATCACCCTTGTTCTGACCCAAGAAGCCACAGGAAAACATGGGCTGTTTCCACGACAGCTTGTTCTGCCACCTTCCACTTCTCCGTACACACACACACACACACACACACACACACACACACACACACACACACACACACCTGGAAACACTGAAAGGTAGATAAGGGTGTAGTGGCTTGATTTCAAGCTCAAAAGAGAGGAGTGGGGACAGAGGGGGAAATAAAGAGGGAGAAGGAGGAAGGGTGGGCTGGTAGGTTTGCTCACACGAAAAGACATTGCAAAAAAAATATATAGATTCGTCAGCTGCCCAGAGGTGGATAACTATCCTAGCGAGATCTCTCACTTTGGAGAAACCAAATGAAACTTCCATTTAATTACCTACACAGTTACTGTGTTTGCTCTCTCCTGACATTAAAAAAATAAAAATAAAAATAGAGGGGCTGGAGCAATGGCTCATCGGTTAAGAGCACGGACTGCTCGTCCAAAAGACCCAGACTTGATTCTCAGCTCACAACTGTCTATAACGCGGCTTCCAGGAGATCCTACATCCTCTTCTGGCCTCCTCGGGCACTGGTATGCAGACATACATGCAGGCAAAACATTAATACATATAAAATAAAATAAAAGTTTTTTAATAGACATTGGAATTTTTGTCAGGAAAACAACTCCATGATTTGTATTTTGCAAGGAAAAAAAAAAGGAGACCCTTAAAGGCCACTGATGTAGGGAACTATGCTGCTCAGAGGCCCAAGCTGGTGATGAACCTACATGTACCATCCACACTGTGCAAAGCAGTGTGAATGCCTAATGCTTGGAGCCAGGACATGTTCTAGAAATGAAGGCATGAATGGACAAGTATCACCCAAAAGAGATGTAGGATTTAGGTCACTAGGAACATACCCTTACCCTCAGGTTGGCAGAAAATGGCTTCTTAGTTTTTGAAAGTAGGAAGAAACGGTATACAGAAACATTCCTGCTTAATGAGATCAGTATTCTTCCAAGTTATAGAAGAAAATCATCGGAAGGGTGAAAATAAGTGTTGTCCAACTTCATTCTTTTCCTCTAAGAATATCAAAAGTTCCCATTATTTTATGTGCTAAACTAAAGGGAAATTTAACACAATACCTAGAAATACAGCAAAACATTTTAATTCTTTGCTATTTCGACTCATAATCGTTTTAACTGATACTTTTTAAAACCAAAAGCTCAATGTTGATGGGACAAATGAGAACACACTGGATGAGCTGGGGACTGGGGAGGGGGGGGGAGTTGACCTTTAATTTTTTTTTTTTTAGCACCTGTATTGAGTCATGTAGTTGGACAACGGGTTAGAAACTGCAAATTCACGAAGAACCACACATGTAATTCTTCTGGGGAAATTATTTATTTTCGCTTTACAAGTGTCTGCTAGCTGCAGCACTGAATCTCTAGGGAAGGGATCAAAGTGTGTCTCCCTAGAGCTGGAGACTAAGGCACGAGAAAGCCTTCCCTGAGACACTGCAGAACAAAGCTCAGATGGTCCTCCCCTGGCCTCTGGGGAGAATTCCTTGGAACTCAGCCCAAACTGCTGGCTTTCTACCCTGGAGGCCCCCCATGGCTAGCCTAAGAGGATGACCTGTCACAGAACAGTGACACTGACTGGCAGCCGCAGCAGAGAAACAGCGGCGGCGGCGTGTGGATGATTTTGTGTCTGGGAAAGGAATCCCAAACCCCACCGACACACATCAGGCTCCCCATTCCTGTGGCTTGGGCAGGAGAGGGTTAATTCAGGAGCGCTACTGGCCTGGAGCAGCTGAAACCGATCTGCTGAGGACTCTCAGAAGCAGCAGGAGAGGCCGCTGCAGTTCAAGGACACCACACACACAAGTACATATGTGCACACGAACACACACACAAACAGCCCCACACCATGGATGGAGACTTCACGGGCCATAGAGCCTACTTCTTGCCAAGGAAATCCCTGGAAAGTCACTTCCGGAGCAGAAATGCCCCTGGTTTTGGAAGCCTGGCTGGCCAAGGCTGACGGGGCTGAAGCAGGCAGGAAGCCTGTAATCCTTGTGGCTGCCCAGCAGGCAGGCAGCAGGGGGAGCCTCAGGGCTCCTGGCCTGCAACATCCAAAAATAACCCCTCACTCATGAGCAGAAGCACCCACCAGCCCACCTCCCCCACCCCACCCCACCCCACCCCACCCCCCCACCCCCCCCCACCCCCGGGAAAAACAAAATCTCACTTCCCCTTCCTATTGAAAGAGAGGAGGGCTGGACATCATGATTCGAAATAAAATAGAACTTAAGTAGAATTTTTTTAAAGTCTTCGTTATTTCCCCAGTTTTCATTTGAAAGCTGATCTATCCCTCCCCCAACACCACACACCACACACACACACACACACACACACACACACACACACACACACACACACACGAGAATGCAAAGAAACGCAGTCCTCTGCCAACCAGCACTAGCTTCCAAGATACAATTTCAGTTGCAAATGTGACAGCCCTTAAGAGCAGGTTCAGAAGGCTTCCCCGTCATCACCAAAACAACGTTCAGGGGGATTCTGCACCAGGGCTGTCCTTACAGCAGGTGCACAACACACAGCCCCGCACAAATACACTCGGGCTGTCAACAAATCATAGCGCTAATGCTGAACTGAGTGACGGTGCATGTGATAAAAAGTTTATGCCGTCCTCGGTCGGCGCACACCTCCCTCCTAGGTCGGCGCACACCTCTCTGAGACCTCTGAGCTCCTCCACACTGTCTGCCTGCGAACACATCCGTCCCGAGCAGGCCTTGAAAGTGAATGTCTCCCACAAGAGTAAATCTTCCAAAGACTGGAGAGGCAGTTCCCACCCTTCTGATCAACGCTGACTTCAGATTCAACTTCATTCCATCTTTCATTTCAATCAGTCACTCTGGTCCAAGAACAGAGGGCTAATTTGGTGGCCAGAAAGACTAGAAGTCGTGTGGACCGGAGCCTCCTGTGGCAGCCATTCTGTCCTGTCACGGGAAGGAAGACTTCCTGTGACAGGGAAGGCAGCCTAGAGCACACTGGGTCTTGTGTGGAACAGAAATGCAAGCTGGTAGGAGGCTGATGGGCATTTAGTGCAAACTTAGACAGCAGCGAGCCTGCTTGCTTGAGTGCCTGAGAAACTGAATGGAGAGAAAGGAGGCGCCCTGGAGTCCCTGGACTCCTCTATGGAGTGTGCAGCACACAGAAGTTCCCAGGCTGGTCTAGACCTACACCAACAGGGAGGCTGGACTGGGCTCAGGGAGGCCAGAAGCTGTGTTTAAGGCACTGTGGACGGAGGGACTCCTTCAGACATTTCACCTAAGAATCTTGACTTTCTCTGGTAGATCTCTGGAGAACGAATGAAGGTCTTCAAAACCTTCGAGGCCTTAGCCCTTGGATAGAGTACATAGATTCAAATACCACAAAGCCTGTCCTTTTCCTAGGGCTGATGGGAGGCACCACCCAGCCAGGCCATTACATAAATGGGTCTGCCTTGGACCATGGGGGCCACTGCAGCTGCCCTTTCTCTGACTCCTAAGTCAAAAGAAGGGCCTCTGAGAGGACGGGGGGCCCCATTTTCAGCTCAGAAACACCATTGCACAGGACTACACTAGTTCTGCCCCTTTTTAAAAGTGCATTGGGCTGCATGGGGCCGAGGGAAGGAGATGGGGAGACCCCAGGCCAACCAGGCACTGAAGAATAACAGACACCACACTCCCTGATGATGCACACCCGTATACACAGAAGCCTCCATTAACTCTGAGTCCTTGTAGGTCAGCACAGCAGTAGCAGAGGGGTCCCCCAAGGGCTGGCCAGCTTCCCTCTTGGGGTCTTCTCACCTGGCCAGGCAGAAAAGGGACAGAGTACATCTCAATGTCAGTAGGTACATGCAGAAGCGGTTTTGATCCAGGGCCCCTGGATCCGGATGTCTATACAATCTTAATAGTCTCAACTTAAAGAGATAAAGGGGTTGAGTTATAAGCATCCATACTTTCAGTTTGTTTACTAGCTTGAGGGAATAAAGGGGGAAAGATGGCTAGCCCATTACCCCTTGTCAGGAAAAAAAAAAAAAAAGCCTTATTGAACCTATTCTGTGGCTGGTTGAAATTTTAAAGACCCAAAAGAGACAGCTAACTTTCACAGGCTCTGGTGGTATGGCCAGTGGGGGACTCTAGAATGTGGCAAGTGGGAGTCAATGGTGGCAGCTCCGTCTATCGAGTGGTGGAGGGAAGAAGCATGGAGGGAGCACACTAGGTTTCTCTCCCCATGAGAGGCAACTCAAGTCACCCTTTACTCTCAGTCTAATGGGAACAGAGAAAGGAGGCCCAGGGTCTGAGCGGCCATCAGGCTTGGTTCCCCACCCCTCACCGTGTGACTGTGGCTGGGTGGGTACTTCCCACCGTCCTCTGTCCCCTGCTTTTCTTAGCTGCACCAAAGCACCTGCGTCTACGGAGAGAGAGTAGACGAGGAGCAAGCAGGTGGTAGGGGACACGGGTCACTCCTGCACCCCTGTCCAGCCCTGTCTAGGACAGAGTGACCAGACCTAAGAGGGAAACACTGCCTAATTTCTACAGAACGTTCCAGGGCGATCATCCACTTCATGGCTTCCTCCCAGGCAGACGGCAAAAGCAAGCCTGGTACCCTGGACGCACAAAGACACCGAGTCAAAAAGCCACCTTCAAGCCTCGCCTTGCCATGTCCCTGCCCCTGTTCTGTGTGGCTTCTCCCCCTAGCCTGAATCTCTAACCTATTTTAAACACGCCACCCACTCCCCAGCACTAAGAGAAGCCGCCTTTTTTCTCTTTCTGTCTTTTTCCCCTCAGCAGATGAACTTTAAATGCAGTAGTGTGCTCCTCCTGGCTGACCCGCCTGCTGTGAGTAATTGTCTAGAGAGAATAGGGAAATCTAACAGCTTTTGTGAAAGGAAAAAGAGAAGACAGACATTATTATGATCTCGGATCCGAAGCTCTCTTCTTTTCTTTCTTTCCTTTTATATTTTTTTTTTCCTGGATCTAACAGCTGTTTCCCATCACAACTTGGGTTTGAAAGACATTGCAAAAATGAGTGTATCCGTGCCCCAATTAGTTTCAGTCGCTAATAACTTACTTGCCACCCAGGCCTGATTTAATCGGGACAGCCCTGATTTATGGTTGTTTGCCTGGTGTCCGACTCAACTGCCAGATTCTTGGGAGGGGTACCCTTTGGGGTGCTGGGGGAGGGAGGCTTGAGGGGACCCAGGGCTCCTCCAGGGGCAGACAGGAGTGCCCATCACCGAAGACCCAGCACCCACCAGCTCCTTCTGCCCCCGCCCCCAGCCCCAAGCCCTCCACACTTTAAGGTCAAAGACAGCTCCGAGCTTTGTGTCAGCTCAGACATAAAAGCCCGGAGCCTTTGGTGGGGAGGCCACTGTGGATGGTGCCAAATTATGCGTGTCTAGTTTTTGTGATGTGATCTACGCTGTTCATTAGGGACGGGGCTGAGCCCATGCACTCATTCTTCTTAGGGCTGCTCGCTGGTCTGCAGGGAGCCCCTGTGCAGAGAGGCCCATCCGTCCTTTGCCCACTCAGCAACTTTGCTCTCTCTGGATTTTTTTTTTTTTTATGAAAATTTTTCATGCAAAGTAGACATAGAAGTGGCTGGATCAGATCGTGCACACATCAAGCCCAGGACGCCAATGGCAGCAGTTAACAACTTTGAAGCTTTTGAAAATCTGTGTCTGGCAGGGCAGCTGTGTCTCCCATTTCATGGTGCAACCGCTGGGTCTTAATGACACCCATAAAAAGCAGGCGTGGGGGCGTATGCTTCAGGATTCTGGAAACACATTATATGGTGCAGAGAACCTCAGAAGGCTATGCAGGCTGTTTGGGTATGCTGCGGCCGGTGTGTCTCTGGAAAATACACACATGACACCACACAAAGGAGATTGGAGTGAATCCGCTGAGCTCCACGAAACAGACCAGAATTGAACTAAGGATACTCAGTGATTGCTGATCAACCCTGGTGACACAGCAGTGAAGAAAAAAAAGAAAGACGTATTCCTCTCCAGCTGCCCAGCTGCTGCACCCCATCGTGACAACAGTGTCCCTCCCCAGAGTCCCTCAAGCCTCCAAGTCCCCTGCCAGCAGAAGGAGCCCCTCTGAAAGCTGCCAGGTGGGCAGGAACAAAACCAACGGGTCTTCGTAGGCAGCGTGAGAACAGAACATGGAACTGGGTCAGACAAGAGAGGCCTCCAGCCTTCTCACCACCCTGAAACCCAAGCAAGACAGCATACCCCGGGGGCACCAGAAATAGCAATGTCACCCGAGCCCAAGAGAACTGCTTGCTCTCATACAAAAGTACAAATCAAAGCAAACCAGAAGGACTGAAAATCTCCAGCGAGGTGGCAACCTGCGGGCAGCCGCAGCAGTGCAGTGTACATAGGGGGTCCTCAGCAGCGACAGCTCTCCATATTAGGACGCCAGCGTCACAAGCGCCCAGAAGGCAGATACCCTCTTACCATCAGATACCAATATCTATCTGTTGGCAATCATCTGTGTCGTGTCGTCGTCCCCCCCCCCCGTCCCCCCCCCCCCCCGTGCTCTGGGCTCTGTATCTATGAGCCTGGTTATCCCATGATTTTGGAGAGCTACAGCACAAAATGGCAAGGGTTTGACCCTCTGATCTCTGGTCTGGCTTGTTGAGTGATTTCTTTTGCAGAGAGAATTCAGTGACCGGGGACATTATTTGACAACTTGTTAGGATGGCCACTGAGCTGGAAGAAGTTTCTTAGAGACATTATTCTTAAAAAAAATTAAGAGGGGAAAACATGGTGGTTCATCTCAGCAGGTGAAGGCACCTGAGTTCCATCCCTAGGACCCACGAGACAGGAGGAGAGAACCTGTTCCCACATGCTGTCCTCTGACCTCCAAATAATAAATAAATAAATGTTGTGTTTACAACTACAATAATCACTAAGGTAGCCATCGCACAGCAGAGCGTGCAGCCATGGAAGGCCACCCTCTCCGATCACAGCTGGCATCACATTTTCATTTTCTTCCTCTCTACTGTATGTGCAGAGGCGGCCAGAGCAGGACAGCTCGGGGCAGAGCTGGACTCTGCATGGTGACTGCAGAGAGGAGAAAATGAAAGAGGAAAGAGACCATCCATCCATCTCACTTGGCATGTTTATATGTTCTCTTAACCAAAAAGGGGGGGAAAAGTGTTTACCAGATGGAGTGTCAGGAACATTGTGTAAAAGAACACTTATCTGAGACACTTTGATCTTTCTCCAAAGCACCATTAGAGAAGGCAGAGGGGACGGGACGAGGGCCCTAGGGCCAAGGAGGAGGGGAGGAGGGAGTCTCCAGCAACAACCGTGCGCCTTTGGGACTGTGCTTTGAACTCGCCCCGGCCAGGCTGCCGGCCCACCGCACCTACAGAAACAGAGGAGGCCACAGCCATCCTCACTGCGGGCCACGGCAGCCGCTGCCCGATTCCAGGCTAAGTGCTCTTCTACCCTGGCTGCTCAGCCAGCCTGTGACCCTCCCATGTCCTGTTTCGTCTGGTCTGACAAGGCAGAGAGAAGAAAGAGAAAACAGCGAAAGGGGGGTCAGCCCCTCACTTGATTGCCACGTCCACATTGCTGCTTTCATTTTAATTTCGGCTTCTTGCCTTTTTGTGCGTTTTGTTTTGATGGGGGTTTTGTTGTTGTTCCGATCAGGGTCTTATTGTGTATTAATCCTCCTGCCTCAACCTCCCAAATGATGGCAGTACAGCTGTGATCCATCATGCGCAGCTTTGTTGTGCAATGTCCATCTGTAAAGGAACAAATGAAATGTGCCTAAAAAGGCTTTTTTTTGTTGTTGTTGGGATTATGTATGTCCAAGTTGAAAGTTCCAAGGAGGGGTCCAGAAGGCATGCACAGGGGGCTGGCAGAAGCCAATCACGGGATCCTGTGTTCATAGCTCTCCAGCGTCTTCAGGAACAAGGTGACTCAGCAAATTGTTTGGAGAAACCCAGCACATGCCATTGAAAACGGGAGTCTGTGCTGATGGGAAATACCACCCTGAGGTGGCGTTAACGAGCGCAGGGACTTTTGAAGGGCAAGAGAACAGGAAAGGCCTTTATTTTTTTTTTTTTTTTTTTTTTTTTTTTTTGGTTTTTCGAGACAGGGTTTCTCTGCGTAGCTTTGCGCCTTTCCTGGAGCTCACTTGGTAGCCCAGGCTGGCCTCGAACTCACAGAGATCCGCCTGGCTCTGCCTCCCGAGTGCTGGGATTAAAGGCGTGCGCCACCACCGCCCGGCCAGGAAAGGCCTTTAGATGCCAAGGAGGATCAGTACAGCATCCTGCCCTTGGACACTGGGTAATCACTGCTTTTTGTGCTTGGATACGAAACACCATACACCCAATGACTCCGGAGTCCACTGAGGCAGGAACCTCAGGAAACCACTTGCCATGCTCAATAGGTGCACACCCATTCCTGTTAGGACGTGTTTAGGAGTACATGGATTTTTCTGTGCCTCTACTGTGTAGGGGGAATGTGTCTCCACACAACCACATTCTCTAAGGGTGTTAGATAAGCAGGGTATTCTCTAAAGAGGTTAGATAAGCGAACAACAGCAAACATGTTTTCCTTTTAGTAAGAGTCAACTTCGGGTACGACAGTAAGCAAGGCGTTTGCAATCTGAGTCTATGCAGAGGACAACCGGAAGGTTAAGAATTTTGGCAAATACAGGGCAGAGGACAAAATAAACTGGCCAAGGCCTCCCAGGCACTGAAGCAAGGCCTCGGCTCTGCTCTTCGTCTCCAGGTTCTATGTTCTTCCACAGCTCTTCCTGCTTTCTCTTGTGTTTTTCTGTTTTGTCGTCGCAGGAGAAGGGACTCTCCTGTGATCAGACAACGAGCAGTGTTATTTACATTCCGACCTCTTTATCCATCAATCCGTCTTTGTGTCGAGCCTTGCATGTCTTCCCGTCCTTCCCAGGTCTATGATAGGGTGTTACAGCCACCGTCCCCCCACTGGGCTGTGGACAGCAGTGTTTCCTGAAGGGCTTCAGCCGTGTCAACCCACGCTAAGCCAGTTCCACCTTCTACATTCTTGTGGAGCATTCGCTCAGATGCATCGGCTGCAAACAACATGGACACTCTGTCCTTCTCCACTGCCAGCCTAGGAGGAGGAGCCTCCCAAGTGAAGGACAGTTCAGCTCCAGATGATCAGTAAGCACCCCAAATTGAAGATCCAGAAAGGAGTTGGAATCCCAAAGCAGGGGACATTGGGAGCAGAACCCAAGCAAGTCCTCTAGAAGGGGCCACCCTCGACTCCCACCCCACCTAGTGTCAGCCACATCGTTCACAGCCTGGCATGTGCCTGTGCGTGGACTTGAATACATGGCCTGGTCTCCTGGGGTTGTTCATCTATAAAACAGAGACAACAGCGTCTGTCCAATGGTGGTGTGTGAATCCCATCAAAATGTAAAGCTTAATTTTTAAATTCAAATTAGATCAAAATGCAAGGCAATTTGGTCAATTACATTCAATCCATTTGAATTAGCTAAATTAAATTCTCACTCAGTACTACCTACCTAATGCTAGAGTATCTTAAAGGGAGGACATGTGTAGAGCAGATGCTGAGTGGCCAGAGCAGGGTGACACTCGGAACCTCTCAGTGAAGTCTTTGCCACCAGCAGCAGGGTCGTCCTAATGAGACATTATTCTTGGGTTCTAAGGGGGTCTTGTGCAATACTCTACAAATCTAACTCTGAAATTACTTTATCAACAGTCTGCAAATCACACCTGTGTCTCATAGACTCAGTTATTCAGTAAATTGATCAAAGGTGATCAACTGCCATCCGTCCTTCCAATAACACTGTTTCATCCAGTTTTCAAAAAGTGTTGTGTCTTTCTGTGTGTGTACCTGGAGCTGGAGTTCTGATCCATTTCCCAGGGTCACTTTTTGAAAACCCTCTAAGCCCTGTGTCAGGCACACTATGGCACCAACTCAAACAAATGCATAGAAACTCAAATGTGCATACACGTGTGTACACACACACACACACACACACACACACACACACACACACATACACACACGAGAGGCAGAGGAGGGAGAGGATTATATTACCTAAGCATGTTATTACCTTCCAGGGGATTATATTACCTAAGCATGTTATTCCTTGCTGAGAACTTGGTTGGGTCCTGCCACTACAAGGCAGAGTGTCTTTACCAAGCCTTGTCAGAGAAGACAACACTCCAGAACCAGGTCCACACATGTCGGACTCACTGTCCCGACCCAATGGCATCACGACCTTTAAGGTTTTGTAACCAGAAAGCTACCTGCACATCCTTTGGCTTCCCAGCATCCCCCTGCTCCTCTTACATCAGCACGATTCAATATGGCGGCCACTGGTGATACGCGTGTGGCCACTGAACCCACTACGTCTTGACGATGACGGTGCTAAATAAAGGTGAAATGTGCCCTTTGTGTTATCAGGTTGATTTTGCGTTGAAATGGTGAGACTTTTGATATACTGAGATAAATAAACCACAGCATTAATGTTGCTTTCACTTTTTTTCATTTTCCTGTTTTAATGTGAAAATGGAATGATTTTGCAAGTTCAGGTTATGCTTATTTCTACTGGGCAGTGCAGAGACAGTCTACCTCCCTCCCTTCTCTGTCTCCCAGACCCTTCCCTATTTCTTCACCTAATAAGGTTCTTCACAACTGTGAAGACTCTTCTAGAATCTGTGTCTCCAGGGAGCATGTCTTACCTGCCTGGGGGGGGGGGTGAAGTTGAGCCTTGCTCTGTGCTGTGGAAGACAGCCTGCATGCTTCTGTTCTTGTGTGTGTGACACTCTTAAGCTACCTGTGGCATATGCCCTTCTAGACTATAAGCCACTGGAGGGTAGAAATTCTGTCATAGTCATATGAGCAGACACATCCACGTGTCTGGCATCATCCACAAGCATCTGCCACATCCTGCACTGTGCTGGGCATTTGGTCTTGATGCTCAAAAAAGCTTTAGGAAGGGGCAGGGATCTGAACTACCCAGATCTGTGAATAGACAAGGGTTCCTCCAAGAACTACGAATGACGGTCAGCTGTGTGAACTTGGCACCTAGAATCACCCGGGAAGAGTCTTAAGAGCCTCAGTCTACAGTGGGTTGGCTTGTGGGCATGTCTCTGGGTGGTTGTCTTTAATAAGTTAATGGATGTAGAAAGGCCTGGCCTGAGAGGCATGTCCTAGGCAGAGGGTCCCGAACTGTAAAAGGGTAGAAATATCCAGCAAAGAACAAGCCAGAAAGCATGTGAACATGTATACATGTATTTCTCTCTGCTCTTGACTGTGAATTTGAAGTGACTAGCTTTTAGACGTCCTTGCCTTGAGTTTTCTGCAGTAACAGACTGTAAGCTGGAATCGTAAGCTAAATTAAACCCCCGTGTCCCCTAAGTTGGGTTCTGTGGGGGTATTTCATCGCAGCAACAGAAACAAAACCAGAGTACAAGTCAATCCAGAATTAAACACCTTATTTCAACTTAACAATATTTTATGGCTTTTCTACATGCCTATCATATCCCATGACTCACATACTTTTCCCTCAAAGACATCTAAATCCACTCAAGATAAAGCACAGGAATAAATGAATGTGATAGAATGCAAAACACATCAAAGCACAGCCTTTCATGCAAATCAAAAAGTCCTTCACCCACGTGGGAGCACGGGCAAGCTTGGAGGAGTGTTAAAGACGGTGCGTACTGATGGGCGGTGAGGGAGGCCAGATGAGAAAGAAACAGGGGAGGGGGGCAGAGGTGGGACAAGGGGGGGTCGGGCAAGGCAGACTGGAACCGGGGTTGGCAAGAGCATAACGTATACACGGCAAAATGATTGGTTGGCAAGGTCTGTCAGAACACAGAACCACACACCGGGTAGCTTGAAACAACACACATGGAGGACAGATATAAACGGGTCAAGTCCCTCCCTCCAGAGCTCGGGGTGACACGGTCAGTTCCCCTGGCTCTAGTGGCCGTCAGCAGACCTGAGTACCTCTTGGCTTGTGGCATCACCCCAGTCGCTGCCTCCCCCGGTGTCAATCAACCCTCAAAGGAACCCTTCTTAACAGACACACCTGCAAAACTTGACCTTACCTTCACCTGACTTCATCTGTCAATACCGCAATTCCAAACAGCATCGCAGGTATTGGGGATGGCCAGTACTTCAACAACTCCTTTTGGGGGACACAACCCAGCCTCCCACAAAGAAGGTCCTGAAGCCCCACGGTGGTTCCCATGTACTTAAATAAAGAGTCTCTCTCTGCCCGCCTAGCCTATCATCATGTTCAATGAAGACGCAGCCTAACTTTGAATAGGAAAGCGCAGCGCAGGGGAAGGCTGGGAATCCATGCCTGGCACCGAGCAGCAATAGTGACATGAAAGGACATTTAGGGTCATGCTGCACACATCCGGGAAACTAGCAAACAACCATGTGTCCAACAGAAGGAAACCCTCCGTTTATGTGACCCACAGGGGACCTAGCTCAGTGTTGCCCAGGGCACCAGGAGTCCCGGTGACGGTGACCGTGACACCTTGACACACACCCCACACAGGAGCACGCACTTATGCGGGTCTCAGCTGAAGCCTGAGAGAGAGAAGCAAACACTGAAGTCCACAGGTGGGCTCGCTCCTCCACAGTGCCTGCCACTCCCTGCTAATCCCACCCACCCTGCTTGTCTTTACTTCCGCATCTGCACTTCCGGGGCACCAGATCCTTAGACGACTAGGTGGTTAACGTGGAATTAGACAAGCGAAGAGCCCCTCTAGCCTGTCATCATGTTCAGCAAAGAGGTGGCCTGAGTTTGAATAGGAAAACCCAGAGCAAGCAGCGAAACGCTGGGGATGCACGCCTGGCACCGAGCAGCACTAGTGCCATCTTGTGGCGAGAGCCTGTAACAGCCGCTCCTCACATTTTCCCTGTCAACCGCACAAGCTGGGGTCCAGCATCCAGCCCTGCCATTACTCATCCATCAGCAGAGACATCTGGGACTTTGATAACGGCTGCCAGGATCTGCTGATGTGCCCTCTAGAACTTTCTCTTGCTTGGCCAATCCTCACAAGGTGCAGCTTGCCAGTTTCTTTCCAAGACCTTGTACTTGGGGATGACGTGGCTTGCTGCTAAACTAGTTATGCTCTGGTAAGAGTCTCACGGGTAGACTTGCCCGGTGTAGCCTTGGGCAGCTTTTGTGACCCCTGAGCCCCATAATGGGAATATTCCCAGAAGCATTCGAGATACCAGGAAGTGGTTTACAAAGTGTCCTGGGAGCAACATGGAAGCGTGATCCAGGCTTGGGTGGCCTGGGGGACCTGGGGGGATCAGGGCACAAGAGGTACCTCTGGGCACACATTCGTGCTTCTCTTTTGTGTTTCTTCCCAACACATTTTAGCTGAATGATGCTGAGATTTATTTTTTTAAGGAATACATTCTGGATACATCGTGAGCCTTTGTTACATAGAAAAATATACATAAAATTATTTAATTGAAGCAGAGGTTTTATTATTTTATCGTGTGTGTGTGTGTGTGTGTGTGTGTGTGTGTGTGTGTGTGTGTGTGTGTGTGTGTGATGTAGGTTTGTGTGCATGTGTGTGAATGTGGACATGCACCTGCCACCACGCATATGTGGAGGTCAGGGGACAGTCTGGCGTCTTGGTCCTTTCCTTCCATCTCCTTTAAGACGGGTTTCTTTTTCATATGCCTCGGCAGATGCCAGGCCAGCTATCCTTAGACCCCCTGAGATTTCTGACTCTGATTCCTACCCCTCTGTAGAACACTGGGATTACTGGCATGCTCTGTGTGGGTTCTGGTTCTTCACACGCATGTCTGTGTGCATGTGCGGTGAGCACTTGGACCCACCAAGCCTCCTCCTGGTCCGTCTTTGTATTTTGTTTTGCCCAGAACTCATATTTCACATCTAGAGTTCGCCAAGACACTAAATACAAAGGCATTTGGCTCACACTGAGCACACATTGTCCTTTGCGTCTGACTGGGAAAAGAGATGGTGTTTTACTCCAAATTTACAGCAATAGTGATATTTTAAGAATTATAGAGTGCCCTCCCCTAATTAGGCTCAAGTTCACTCCCTGCAGTCTCCGGGTGGCCCTGCTCTACTTACTGGCAAGCACCAGCTGTTCTAGATACGGAGTACGGACTGCAGCCTCTAAAAAGAAGTTAATGTGGTATTCCAGATATCTGCCCTGACTCCTCACGTGGAGGTTCAAAACTGCAAAACCGGACGAATGGGAACTCAGCCTGTGATAAGTCAGCCTTGCTTGTCAATCCTTGCTGGATTAAAAGGTATCTAGGACTTTGGCCTGGAAAGATGGTTCAGTAGTTAAGAGCATCAGCTGCTCTTGTAGAGGCTGGGATGTGGTTTCTAACACATTCACACACACACACACACACACACACACACACACACACACACACACACACACGATAACGCACAGCCATCTGTAACTCCAGTTCCAGAGGATCTGTCTCCCTCTTCTGGCCTTCTCAGGGGACATGCACGCATATGGTTCACAGACTTACATGCATGTAAAACACCCATACACATAAAATACAAAGAAATAATACAATTGGTTTTAAAAAAAAGAAAAAGATTGACGTCTAAGACTGGCAAGGTTCACTTCTCAGTGTGTCTGTAAGGACTTGTCCAGAGAGAACTGACATGTGGGACAGGCACTTTGGGTGAGAGACCCGCCCTGAATCTGGGTAGGCGGGCTGGAAGAGAGTGGGAGGAAGTGGAAACTGGTGAAGGAGCGCATGGTCCATCCTTTTCTAAGTGAATGTATCTATCTCTGTTGCCCTCACCCTTGGACATCAGTCTCCAGCTTCTTCTACCTTTCAAGTGTCTTGAACACCAGGGACCCTCCAGGGAGCCTCTAGGTCTTCAGCATTGGACTGCTGAGGAGTCCTTCTAAGACTGAGCAGCTATGGAGTTCCAAGCTTTCCAAACCATCAGATGGCCACTGTTGGACTAACTGGTCCCTATCATGTCAGAGATGTTCAATCCACAGCCCCGTGGGACACAGCCATCTGAGGATAGGTATAAAGGTGGCCCAGCACAAACTTTCTCCAAGCATTGACTTTTGTGTGTTATTATTTTTGTGACCTTCTTGCATAGTTCTTGAGCATGAATTTTATAGATAGTAATGTGGTCCAAAAGGTTGGATATACCAAATAAATCCCTTTTTACTGCAACACATGTGAGAGAGAGAGAGAGAGAGAGAGAGAGAGGAGAGAGAGAGAGAGAGAGAGAGAGAGAGAGAGAGAGAGAGAGAGAGAGAGAGCTCTAACTACTACATCATCCCTCTATATGACCTCACAGACTAAAGCACCCAGCTTTATTTGACCTATTTCCACTTGACTCCTGATGAAGAGTCATCTCTGGGGTTGGGGCAAGCTAAGCCTTGTGTCTAGTCCAGTGATTATACTCTGATAAGATTCTTACCGGTAGACTAGTTTTCATGTTGAATTTAATTCACGGCTCAAACTTTTTTTTTTTTTTTTTTTTTTTGTCTATTTATGTTCCTCCTTCTTGGACCCAAACTTATTGAAGTGTTGTTAATGGAAGGGGCGCTAACTTGAGCTGACTGTGGAGCTCCATATCACAGTACAGAAGAAAAAAGTATTCCACAGCTATAAAACAATGTCCAAAAATATGCAGCTATGCGGGCAATTCCTCCATGCATTCGGTCCTCCTCTATGTCTTTACTGACTTGCAGGTCATCCAAAAAGGTAACATGGCTTTTTTTCCCCAGGGTCCAGAGGCCATGAAGAACTAAAGTGTTGACAGTGGTGAAGCTCTTAGCTTCGACCTCAGTTGAGCTGCCATGTTTACAGCTGACCCTGGAGTTGTTGGTGACTCAATTTCTTCCACTCCCTAGATACAGGTTTACCAACACACTGCAGCGATCCTTGGATTGAAAGGGTCTTGAGAAGTGCTCATGACAGCTCTTTCCCTGAATGGCTCTACCCACAAAGAAACTTCACACACAGGAGACCTCAAATTGGAAATCCAAGACGGCGGTGCTGATGAAAGCAGGTGCCCCTCCCGAACAGGAGGGAACAACCGCAAGAATCCAGCTAAAATGTTATCTGAGTCATTTGCTGATAGACGACCATTCCAACATTACAAAGAATAAGGTTTCTGGGATTGATGAGATGATTCTGCAGGTAAGGGTGCCTGCCACCAAACCTGGTTACCTAAGTTCAATCCCAGGGACCTACGGGGTAGAAGAAAAAGAGAGAATCGCTCCTGAAAGTCATCCGCTGACATCCACGTGCATCCCAAAGTGTATACACAGAGAGAGAGAGAGAGAGAGAGAGAGAGAGAGAGAGAGAGAGAGAGAGAGAGAGAGAGAAATAAATAATGTAATTTTAAGATGTAAAAGATAGGCAATAATTTAATTTCTTTGCTTTGCTGTTTTTTCCAATACTGTTAATAAATATCTTTAGTCCCCTCTGTTTACCCTCAGGGTACTGGGATCGCCTACTCATCCTCCACACTATACAAGTACACTGAGCTGAGTCCTTAAAACACATCAAAACTAAGAGGGGGCACAGTCTGTGCTCTGAAGTAGCCAAAAACCAAGAAGACAATAAGCACATGGACGTTTTCACCAGGACTGATGTGGGGAGGGAGCGGGCGATCACTTGAAGCCTGCCTACAGAAAGCAGCGTGGCCAAACGCTGCACTTGAGGGTCTGAGCAAATGAATCCCACCCCTAGCCAACAGCACCACAAGGCTGCTTCTCTCCGGGTGAGGAGGGGGGAGGGGGCCACTTAAAGGAGGGACCACCCAACCCCAGGCACAGCCCTTATGAACAAATATGGACACGTTTCAATACAGGACTTATCTATGTCCGTCCTCGAAGTGGGAGGTAAACGCAGAAGGCAGCGATTTCTGGTGCTGGGTCTGACCTCCCCCGTTCCACGGTGCTTCATTGCATGAGGCACAGCTAACTGGATGATGGATGGAGAAGCCACTTGGGCAGTGGCCAGGAGCTATCTCCTTCTGTTCTGAGACCTGCATCCAAATCTGAGCCTGTGAAATGGCTTGGGTGATCTTAATTTGACAGTTGTCAACATTTCAAAATCATTGCCAAGTTCAACCGCATGGAAGTCTTTGATCAGGCTCAGCTCTCCACATATGTGTGCGTGTGTGCCTGTGTTGTGCGTGTCAGAGAGTTGCCAATCTGAGCTGGGGTAATACACCTGTGCGCCCTTCTTCAGTCACATCTCATTAGCATCTTGCACATGATGGATTCTGCAGGAGAGTGAGGAGGAAAATGGCGTTTCAACTTCAATAAGTTTGGGTCCAAGAAGGAGAAACATAAATAGACAAAAAAAAAAAAAGTTTGAGCCGTGAATTAAATTCAACATGAAAACTGAAAAATTAGACAATGTACTGCACCAAATAAAAAGTTTTACATAAAAATGAAATTGGGTAGTGTTGTGAACAAAATGGCTGACAATGGCATTTAACCGCCCTGTGTGTTCTTTATCAGACATCTCAGTCTCGGCTGAGTTTGAAGACAATTGAACCAGCTCAGCGTCAGAGGGGAAAGCCATATTACTAAACTCAGGGCGAGGGGATTTTCTCTGAGTTACCACATGCAAAATATCCCATTTGGAAACAAAAACACTGACTGGCATGGCAAACACAGGGTCACCATGGGGAAGGGGTTGAAATACAAATGCAAAAATACAGGAACTTGCTGTGGGGGGAGCACAGATGTGGGCTGTGGGGGAGCAGAGCTGTGGGCTGTGGGGGAGCAGAGCTGTGGGCTGTGGGGGAGCACAGATGTGGGGGAGCACAGCTGTGGGCTGTGGGGGAGCACAGCTGTGGGCTGTGGGGGAGCACAGCTGTGGGCTGTGGGGGAGCACAGATGTGGGCTGTGGGGGAGCACAGCTGTGGGCTGTGGGGGAGCAGAGCTGTGGGGGAGCACAGATGTGGGCTGTGGGGGAGCACAGATGTGGGGGAGCACAGATGTGGGCTGTGGGGGAGCACAGCTGTGGGGGAGCACAGATGTGGGCTGTGGGGGAGCACAGCTGTGGGCTGTGGGGGAGCACAGCTATGGGCTGTGGGGGAGCACAGCTGTGGGGGAGCACAGATGTGGGCTGTGGGGGAGCACAGATGTGGGGGAGCACAGATGTGGGGGAGCACAGCTGTGGGGTGTGGGGGAGCACAGCTGTGGGGGAGCACAGATGTGGGCTGTGGGGGAGCACAGATGTGGGGGAGCACAGCTGTGGGGTGTGGGGGAGCACAGCTGTGGGGGAGCACAGATGTGGGGGAGCACAGATGTGGGGGAGCACAGATGTGGGCTGTGGGGGAGCACAGATGTGGGCTGTGGGGGAGCACAGATGTGGGCTGTGGGGGAGCACAGATGTGGGCTGTGGGGGAGCACAGATGTGGGCTGTGGGGGAGCACAGCTGTGGGGGAGCACAGATGTGGGCTGTGGGGGAGCACAGATGTGGGGGAGCACAGATGTGGGCTGTGGGGGAGCACAGATGTGGGCTGTGGGGGGAGCACAGCTGTGGGCTGTGGGGGGAGCACAGATGTGGGCTAAGGCATCTTCTCTCAACCCCAGGAGTCTCACAGACAGGCTCTCGTTTCCTCTGTTGACAGGTACCAACAAGCCAAGGAAGGATGGATGTGGCGTTCTGATCTTCTATCTTGGGCCAGTCTGTTATAATTCTCCAGAATTAAAGTCCTCCAGGAAAAGTGTACATGTGTAGATAGAAGGTCTTGTTTAAAAACAGTAAGTCAGCAAAATATAAGGTAGGTGGCTGCAGAACCCTGAAAGGATATCTTCACTGTTGATGTCATTGGATTTAGAATCCTCTAGGAGGATTTAGAATCCTCTAGGAGGCACCCCTATGGGCACATCTGTGAAGCCCTGTCCAAAGAAATTCAACTAGGGAAGGAATACCCAAACTGAAGGTGGACTGAGGGTGGCCCCTTCCACAGGCTCATGTCCCAGGCTGAATAAAGAGGGAGGGGCATGCCAACTGAACACCAGCATTCATCTCTTTCTGCTTCCTGACCATGGATATAATGCGACCAGGCGCCTCACACTCCTGGCACCCTGCCTTCCCTGCCACAGTGAACCGCATCCCCTCAAGCTCGATGCCAAGAGAAGCCCCTCCCTCCTTAAGATGCTTTGGTCAAATACCTTGCCATAGCAATAAGAAAAATGATTGATACAAATGCTGTCTGCCGTCCATCTTGTTGCTCAGACCCTCACAACGGGCGTGACATGGTTTTGTTTACATTTATCTGCCAGCTGCAGGCTGAGCATCTGTCCACATACTTCCAGTCATTGATGCATCTTCCTAAGGTGAAGCATCAATTCATATCCTTGTCGTGCGTTTGTGTGTGTGTTGTCATTTTCTCATTGAGTTTCAAGAGATTTTTCATAAATTCTAAATACAAGTCCTTTACTAGAAATGCATTTTGTAAATATTTAACTCTTTCTCTTATCTTTTCATTCTCTTATTGGTATTTTTTTAAAGTAGAAAGTTTTTAAAGTGTAATAAGGCCTAATTTTTTATTACTTTTTTTTGTGAACCACGCTCTTAGTGCTACATGTTGGGAATTTTTGCTTGACCTTAAATATTTTTTTTTTTTTTAAGTAATCTTTCTTCTAAAAATTTTGGAGTCAGAAAGATGGCTCCACAGATAAATGTGTTGTCTGCCAAGCTTGACGACCCAAGCTTGATCCTGAGGACCCACATGCTGGAAGGAAAGATGTTGTAGACTATTATTTTAAGGTGTGTTACTTTTGTTTATGTTGCATTTGTGTAACTCTGTGAAGGTGTGTTACTATGCCTGTGTAAAACATCTGATGGTCTAATGAACTGAACGGCCAATAGCAAGGCAGGAGAAAGGATAGGTGGGCTGGCAGGCAGAGAGGATAAAGAGAAGGAGAAATCTAGGAGAGAAAAAAAGAGCAGCCAGAGAAGGAGGACTCCAGAGGCCAGCCACACAGCTACCCAGCAAGCCACGGAGTAAGAGTAAGATTTACAGAAGTAAGGGAACGGGAAAAGCCCAGGGGCAAAAGATAGACGGGATAATTTAAAGTTAAGGAAAGCTGTCAAGAAACTAAGCCAAGCCAATGTCAGGTATTTGTACATAATAATAAGACTCTGTGAGTGATTTATTTGGGAGCTGGGTGGCGGACCTCCCCTCCCCCCAAAAGAGTAAAACACCAACAACAGTTTGGTGCACCAACTTGGGTCTCGAATATCCACCTAAAGACTGAGAAAGCAGAACAACAACAACAAAGAGTATACAGCTCCTTTAAGAGTTTCAGCCGGACAGTTTCAGCGGACCACTGAGGCCTTGAGCAGCTAGTAACAAAAAACTAATTACAAGTGCCTGCTGCAGTGCAAGCATTGGCATTCTAGAGCTCTAGGAAGGTTGAATGCAGTTCCTGGTCAGACAAACCTCGGACCAACCAGCTTCGAGTCTCACACTTGGCTTTCACAACCTGAAAAGCAGGTGAGCCAGCCGAGAGAGAGCCACATGGGGAGGATCCAGGTGTACCTTATCAGTCTTAGGTTTGCAGGTATGGTCAAAACTAGAAATACGTAGTAAAAGAGATCCAGACGGGAAAACCTCTAAACGGGTTACAATGTGTTTAACGATGTGCTTAGGCTTAAGAAAAGGTAAAAGGTATAGTCATAGAAAAGAAACTGAATAGTTTAGAAAATAAAGGGGGAAAAGCCATGTAAGATGGGAAATATACAGGAAGTCTCAATCCTGTATGTTATTGTGTTGATTTTGAATTGTTTGACTGTTGATAAGCAAACATCTGCAAAGTGACCTGAAATTGAAAAAGGGAGTGTTGAAATAAATCAGTCTATATACTTTAGGAATTCCTTAACTTTTAAAAAGTCGAAAAATAAATTTGTCAAATGGAAATCAAAAATGCTTTGGAGTCTTATTCCCAAAGGAGATGAGAGGCTGTGGATTCCTTCAGGGCTAATATGGATCAGGTTTGATCAGGCGAGACCTCCTGAATCTTGACAGGTGATATCTATCAGCAAAGGTTACTTACTGCTGGTCTTCACAAGGACTTGGTCATTATCTCAAATTTTTTTCTCTAGGACCCTAAAGATACTTCATCTACAGATAGCAAGGGAGCAGTTTGGAGAAAACTATGCCACATTCCCAAGAGTTGGGAGGTGTGGGTTGTTTTTGGTTATTTGGTGTGGTATGGATATTTGTTATCATTTAGGGGAATATAGAATATTGATATAAATTTAAAGTTATTTTTGTTACACTCTATATATGTTTCTACTCTTGTTTAAAGGATTTTTATATATTGATAAAAATTTAAGGTTTTTTTGTTACAACATATTGTATATAATGTTTCTATTCTTGTTTAAGATATTGTACCTATGCAGTTTATTTAAAATTGTAAGGTAAAGTTCTAGTTTTTGAAAGCTATTATTATAAACTATATAGAATAATCAGGAAACATAGGTGGGTGGTTAGTCATTTATAACAATCAAAATTGTAGATATGTTAGGTATGCTTTCCAGATCATATAGAGATATACTTTAGCCAGATAGATGATCTTCAAATACTTCAAAGACCTATAGAATATGGCATTTAAAATGTTTTGTCAACATAAAGGTTTTCATGACAATGAGACACATCTGTTCCTGGCGGCACCAATTTGATTCAGAGAAGATGATGGGCATTGAAGAAACTCCTTATGGAGTTTGCTGTCATTATGGCAAGATTAGCCACTAGGCAAAGAAACTATTCTTGCCTTTGACTGTTGACAATGTGGTGTGCAGACTGAACATGCAAGACACACAGGAAAAAGACTGTTTAACTTTGCCAAAACAAGGCAGGACAGACCTACAAAATTCCTGATTCACAGAAGAGTCTGCCAGATATTCTGCAGGTCACAGAGGAAAGCAACTGATGAACTTTGCCAAAACAAGGCAGGACAGTCCAAAATTCCTGCTTCATAGAAAAGTCTGCCAAATACTCTAGGCCTGTAGGCTGGAAATGGATGCCCCAACATTGCAGAGGAACTTTGGGTGAATGTCCAGGCAGCCAAATGTCTCTGTTATTAGACAATATTATCCTCCTTGGGTCTTTGATGGAGTTGAAGACTAGATAGTTATTGTTGAAGTTTTTCTTAGTTATAATACAAAGTAAGTTAGGTATAAAACTTTGGATTCACTAAGACAGGATAGATAATGCATTATTTTCTTTGAATATGCTAACTACAAATTGACAGAATATTGTGAATGTAATCCTTTCTTGATATTCTTATTGTATATAGTCTTACTATGTTTAAGCTAGAACCTATTTTTACTTAGACAAAAAGGGGGGAATGTGGTAGAATATTATTTTAATGTATGTTACTTTTGTTCATGTTACATTTGTTTAACTCTGTGAAGCTGTGTTTGCCTGTCTAAAACACTTGATGGTCTAATAAAGAGCTGAAGGCCAACAGTGAGGCAGGAGAAAGGATAGGTGGGCTGGCAGGCAGAGAGGATATAGAGAAGGAGAAATCTAGGAGAGAAAAAAAGAGCAGCCAGAGAAGGAGGACACCAGAGGCCAGTCACTCAGCCACCCAGCAAGCCACGGAGGAAGAAACAAAGAAAAGTATACAGGAATAGAAAAGGAAAGGCCCAGAGGCAAAAGGTAGACAAGATAATTTAAAGTTAAGAAAAGCTGGCAAGAAACTAAGCCAAGCTAAGACCAGGCATTCATAAGTAATAATAAGCCTCTGTGTGTGAATTTATTTAGCAGCCGGGTGGCAGGCCCCCCCAAAAATAAAACAAACAACAGAAAGAACTGACTCCTGAAAGTTGTCCTCTGACCTCTATACATGTGCCATGACATGCATGTGCATGTGCGTGCATACGCGCGAGCATGCGCGCACACACACACACACATACATACACACACACACACACACACACACACACACACACACACACACACACACTGTAATAAAAAGAAATAGATCATAAATGTTGCCTACCTTTGTATAGTAAGTATTTGTGGATGGTGTCAAGAAAGGGTTAAGTTCCTCTCTTTGTACGCAGAATTAAACTGTCCCACACTTACCACCTTCGTCAAGAACCAAGAACCAACTGACAACACATTGGGACTTACTTCTGTACCCTTAGTGTTGTTCCCTTGATTACAGCTCTGCATCCACATGGCTTTAACCTTGGTGGGGGCAGCTCTATAGATAGTTTCAAAATTGGGAGATAAAAGTCCTCCAACTTCCTTCTTGTCTCTCAGAGTTGTTTTGGATATCCTAGGCATCTTGATTTGGTAGAAACATGTTTTTGAACATTTAGTGATTTATTTTATGTGCATGTGTATCTATATAGTGTGTGCACATACACATGCATAGATGTGAGCACCTGGGGCAAGAAGAGGCTTTAGGTATCCTCCTCCATCACTCTCCACCTAGTCCTTTGAGGCAGGATCTCTCCCTGACACTGGGGCTCCTGTTTTCTCAGCTAAGCTGGAAGCCATCAAGCCCCAACAATCCTCTGGTCTCCACACACCCCTGGAGCCAGGACTACAGATGTGCACGGGGCACCTGGCTTGGTACGTAGTCGCTGGGGTCCAAACTCATGATCGCACAGCTAATGTTCCTAACTGCAGAACCATCTCTCCAGCTCCAGCATGTAAATATTTAAGAGCTACTTGTCCAAATCCTTTTTCAAAAATCTGCTGGAATTTTGAATACATGCATTGACTTGAGGAGGATCTCCATGCTTACGATATGTAGTTTCCTCATCCATGAGCCTACATACTCATTAAATTCTCATAACTTTAATAACTTTCACCATACAAGTCTTTTGTTAAATTAACATCGCCTATTTTATTCTTATTGATGTACTATTGCTTTTGACTTTGAGTTGTTTTATTGTTTGTATGTCTAATAGAACTGATTTTTATATTAACCTTGTGTCTTTTCCCCCATGAGCATGTTCTGCTTCTTTACTAGTTCTCATGGGTGTTTCTGTGTCTGTGT
This sequence comes from Peromyscus maniculatus bairdii, assembly GCF_049852395.1. Classification (NCBI taxonomy): domain Eukaryota; kingdom Metazoa; phylum Chordata; class Mammalia; order Rodentia; family Cricetidae; genus Peromyscus; species Peromyscus maniculatus. Next base: position 74,634,370 of record NC_134870.1, on the reverse strand, counting down.
GTCCATGTGTGTTATTTATTTTCTGTACCCGTAACTGGGTCATTCATGAATGAACAGAGTTTTACTTTTTCATTCCCCTGTGCATGCCTTAAGTTTGTTTTTCTTATCTGGTTTTGCTATGTGTGTGTTGAATAGGAGAGGTAGGGAGGGGTGATCGGCTTCATGTCTGAACTTAGGAAAGAGCATCCATCGCTGTCCATTAAAAATGATGCAGCCATTGGTTCTGCCCTGCTCTGACCTGGTACAGTGCACAGATGCACTTCATCCAATCAAGGAAGAGTGCCCTCCCGCCACAGATTTGTCAAATATTTCTATCATAAATGAGTGGTGCGTTTTTATGGGATTTTCTATACTTCTTGTGATTCAGGGGATGAGTCTCTGGTCTATTACATATTATTAATATTTTGTAAATCTTGAACCAACTTTGGATTCCCATTTACTCATGTTGTATAAGTCTTAGAATGTGGTTTTGGACTTGGTTTTTTAACATATCACTGCATTTTTTTTCATTTATATTTATGAAGGATATTGGTCTGTAGTTTCCTGGGTCATTCAGAGATTAAAGACCTGGGCTCCCAGGATGCATCAGCATTTTTGAGTACTGCAGTTGGACATTTCCATCCCTGGAGCACCCTGGGGTTTGGGGACAGGCTCTCTTTGCACACTTGATCTCTACCAACTAATGTTAAGCACTTGCAGCTAACTGTTACCAAGAAATACCCTGGAGACAGAGGTTTCCTGCAGAGGGAGTTCTGAGTCAAATCAAATAACAACCACTACCCATTGAGGAAGCTTTTCCAGAGAGCTGTGAATCAGGTCACGGGGTGGATGTCTGAATTACTTTTCTCACCCTTATAACCAAATACACGACAAAGAAACTTCAGGAAGGGTTCATTTTGTTCCACAGTTTAAAAAGGGACACAGTCTGTTGTGAGAAGTCGCGAGAGCAAGAGTGTGAGGGCTGGTCACACTGTGTCTGCAGTTAAGCAGCAGACATTGCTGAATGTGAGCCCTCAGATCGTTTTCGCCCATAGGATGCTGCGACTCACATTCAGGAATGGGACACATGGTGCAGGACTTACTCGCTGCTTGTCTCTTGCCTGGTTCATCACTTAATGGTAGTGTTTCTTTAAGGAGTGGCACTATAAGGAGGTGTGGCCCTATTGAAGTAGGTGTGGCCTTGTTGGAGGAAGTATGTCACTGTAGGGGCGGGCTTTGAGGTCTCCTATGCTCAAGATACCATCCAATGTCTGAGATCACTTTCTGTTGCCTGCAATTCAAGATGTGCTTCTCTCAGCTCCCTCTCCAACATCATGTCAGCCTGCATGCCATCCCATTTCCCACCTTGATGATAATGGACTGAACCTCTAAAAATGTAAGCCACCTCAGTTAAATGTTTTTCCTTTATAAGGGTTGCCGTGGTCATGGTGTCTCTTCACAGCAAATAGAAACCCTAACTAAGACTAAAGTCAGGCTGTTCTATGAGACTTCACAGAAACTGTTTCCCTGCCTTGTCTAGTCTCCAGAGACCACCATGTTCTTCGGCTGATGATCGCCTTCCCGTGTATAGTGAGCAGGCATAGCTCTCCACTTCCGCATTCTCTCTGGCACACCTCACGTCCCTCTTCTCGCTTCTCAGGGACACTGTGTTTATTGAAAACCCCATATATAGTCCATGCTAGTCTCCCTATCTCATGGTCCTTGACTTTAATAACACCTACAAAGTCTCTTTTCCAAAAAAGAGCTATATTCCCTGGCTCCAGAACTGGATGTGGATGAGGGCTGGAGACTTGGCTCAGTGGTAAAAAGCACTTGCTCTTGCAAAGGACCCAGGTTTAATTCCTAGCACTCACATGGAGGCTTACCACTTCCATGGGCACCAGGAATGCAGGAATGTGTGTGGTGCACAGACATACATGCACACAGAAACTTCACATGCACACCTCTGGGGAGCCTTGGTTCTGTCCTCTACCAGCAAATTTGAGTGTCCCACTCCTGCATCCCAAAGCATCTGTTTCTTTGCTCCCCTTTCTTGGCCACACAGTTGCATGGTATTGACTGTCTTTGGACTCAGACTCTCTATCCACCTCATCACCTGTCAGATTTCACCAGTACATTTCTTACAATAAATCTCCCCGTGGCTTACACAGTGGTACATTTATTTAATTGTGGAACATGTCATTGTATGTCCACTCATCTCTGCTCAACATTTTTTCTTTATTCTCATATATTAGCTGAGAGAGGGACAGAGAGAGAGAGAGAGAGAGAGAGAGAGAGAGAGAGAGAGAGAGAGAAACCACCTCTCCTGGAATATGTTGGACCTGTCATCTCGACTTAATTTAAGGCAGCCATCCTCAATGAGAGACTTTCTCTCCACTTGCATGCAAACTGGATCAGAAGTGCACATGTGTGCCGGGAGTACTTATCTCGGAGATAATTGGTTTGCTTCTGGTTCTAGGGAATGACTTTGATAATCCTTTAACAAGCAGGGTAAATATTCCTTCTAATTGACCCATTCAGCAGTTTGTGTACCGAGATCCTCCAGGACCACAGTAAGTAGATGTAAATATAGGGAAGAGAGAGTTGGAGAGGAAAGGATGAGCTTGTGAAACCTACTGTCCCCAGCTACATATAAGAAAATGTACTAATTAATGTTTGGATTAAGTGGAGCAAGGGGAACATAATAAAATGCGATGGTTAATATTAATCACCAGCTTGATTGGATTGAGAAGTGCCTAGGAGATTAGTAAAATACACCTTTGGTGGGTCTGTGAAACAAAGGAGAGAATATCTGCCCTGGGTGGGGACCACACCATAGGTTACAGGTCTCTGTGGGTGGAAAGGACTGTGTGGTTTGAATCCTAGATGTGCCCAAAAGGCTCATGCTTTTAACGCTTGGTCCCTCGCTGGTGTCACCAGTGAGGGAAGCAGTGGAGAACAGGTGGGACTCTGCTGGTGGAAAAGTCGTTAAAATGGGGTGGGGGTGGGGGGCGGCAGGTTCTAGGCCGCTGAGGGCAATGCCTGCCTCTGGGTCTAACCTGTTCTTTTTGCTTCCTGGTCCACCACAGCTCTGGTTGCACTTCTGTGGTTGTGATTTAAAAAATATAGACCCTGACAAAAAAGCAACTTAGGGGATGAGGAGGTTTGTTTTAGCTCATAAATCTAGGTTATAGTCCATCATTGTGAGGAAGTTAAGGCCGGAGCTTCAACCAGCTGTTTACGTCACACCCACTGTCAAGAGCAGAGCGAGAATAACAAACACATCATGCTTGCTTGTTTGCTTAATAGGATTTCTCCACTGGCATGCGGCTTAGGCCCTCCCTGACTAGGGAATAGTGCTGCCTAGACTGGGCTAGGGATCTCCACATTAATTAACTCAATTAAGATAATCTTCCACAGATCAACCCAATGAAGATAACCCCTCCTTGAGACTCTTTCCCAGGTGATTCTAGATTGTATCGAGGTAACAACTAATGTCAGCCATCATATGATGCCCCCTGCTACACAGTCCTACCATTGTGGGTGGAGTGGTTCTACCACACTTTCCACGTGATGGTGGATTCCAACTGTGAGCCAATGTGAATTTTTAGTGCCTCGTGTTAGTTATTTCAAGTATTTTCTCACAGCAACAACAACAACAAAATAACTAATACAAGCAGGGGCAAAAGACAGCCTGCTAGACCATAGACTCTCTGCTTCCTGGACACGACGTGGTAATTAGCCTCCACCACATTCTCTCAGTGCCAAGGCACTCTACGTCAATCAAAGGAGCCAAAGGTCTGAAACCATAAGCCAAAATAGACCCCTCCCCCTTAAATGGTTTGTGTCGTGTGCCTTATCACAGTGAAAAATCTGGATAATAGAGAAAATAGGAGAGAAATAGAACACTGCTGTCACTAAAACATCCATGCAGTTCTTAAACCATCCCAGGAACCCCTTGACTATTGTGATCTCAGCTTAGTGGGTGATTCAGAACGGGCTTAGAAGACAAGAATTCAGATGTGATGTGAACAAGCAGGTCCAGGCACAGTGACGAATGCCTGTAATCCCGGAACTTGGGTAAGCAAGAGGAAACATCACACATTTGAGATCAGCCTGGTCTACACAGTGAGTTTAAGGCCAGCAAGGGCTGCATAGAGAGACTCTGTCTTAAGAAATTGAAAACAAAGCAAAAAGAGAAAGAGACAGGAAGGGAGAAGAGAAGGGAAGGGAAGGAAGAAAAGGAAAGAAAAGGAGAGAGAGAGAGGGAGGAAAGAAGGGAGGGAGGGAGGGAGGGAGAAGGAAGGAAGGAAGGAAGGAAGGAAGGAAGGAAGGAAGGAAGGAAGGAAGGAAGGAAGGAAGGAAGGAAGGGAAGAAAAAGAAAGGAAGAAAGATGTGGATAGCAGAGGCTGTGTTTGCCAGGCTTCAGATACAATGACACAAGGACTCTAATTGGACTGGAGGTCATTGTTATAGCATGGTTAAGAAATCAGTCAATCAATCAATCAATCAATCTATGTTTTTTTCCCTGACTTGAACTTTGTGGGAGACTGACTTAAAGGTGATGGATTAACTAATTCGATGTTGAAGATATCAAGGCAGGCCCGCACTGACATGTTGGGTGAGCTCAGGATGTGACATGCTTTTGCTAGTAGCTTTTAACCATATTTATAGAGCCAAAGGTGTAGCAGAAGATTTGAAAAATGTGTGCACTGTCCAGAAACAGCAAAAGCTGAAAGCTATGCATGGGGAGACCATGGTTGTCAGATAAACTGTCTAAGAAAAGCATATCAAATACTTTGCACTAGAGAAACATGAAAGTTCCTTAAGGCCATCTTAGAAATAGGCTAGACCATACCCATCAAAGCCTCAGGAACACAAAAATACAAACACATTTAAAAGGCTTGCCCTCAGAAGCGAGTATTTATTGGTGCACAGGACCATCTAAGGAGAGTATTACAGTTGTGGTTCATGGAGGGCTGAACACTGGTTGAACTGGTGATACAGTGTGGTGTCATACAAAAGACTCTGTTTGTTTAGGCATGCAGAAGGTCACTGAAAATTCTTTTCACATTTCAGAAGTAGGCCTGGGAGAATGGACAACTGTGGCATGGTCAGAGTCCCACAGGAAGCTCCTTGAGTCTATGAGGATGAAGTCTAAATTTCCATGGAGACCCACAAAAGTTAGAGATACCATAAAAATTCAATGTCCAACAAGGAACGCTTCACACAATGACCAAAGCCATCCTGAGAGAATAAGTGTATGGAGCCAAATCAGCAAAGGCACTGGGATGGGGTTGCCCAAGCCCTTTGAAGTTCATCTCATAAAACCACATGTTCTGGATCCAGGCATGGATCTACAGTGTTCAAAATTTGCCTTGCTGGAATGAGGTCTCCCTTTGGCCCATGCCTCTTTTCTACGACCTCATTTCCTCCTTTTGTAACAGGATGCTTACCCTGTGCTGTTGCATGCAGGTAGCACATAACTTGATTTTTCACTTTATAGGGTTCACAGTTAAAAACCTGCCATGAGTCTCAGAGGAGACTTTGAACTAGAGCTTTTGAACAGTGTTGAGACTATGTAGACTCTAAAGATAGACTCAATGAATGTTTTATTCTGATATTAATAAGGGTATCTTGGGAACCAAAGGTGGGAAGTTTGGTTTAAGATGTGTTTGGGTCAGGTTGACCAAGAGTTGACTTGTGATGGTTGATCTTGAATGTCTACTTGATCAGATAAAAGATAAGCAATGAACACCTCTGAGTATGTCTCAGGGTATTTCTAGAAAAGATCAATAAAACAGGGAAGGATGTCCTGAATGTGAGCAGCACCGTGCCATAAAGCTGGGTACCCAGATGGAATAAAAGAGGAAAAAAGAATAACCCAGCACTTGAGAGGCAGAGACAGATGGATCTCTATGAGTTGAGGTCAAGGCTAATCCAGACCTCCTAGTAAGTCCAAGGACATCCAAGACTACATAATAAGTAGGATCCTGTCTCAACAAGCATGGAAAGCATAGATACACTCTTTACTTTGGGTCTACCATGAAGCGAGTAACCTCAGGTATACACTCCTGTTCCTGCTACAACAAATGTTCTGCCTCATGATGAGCTCAGATTCAATGGAGCCAAGGACCATGGGCTGAGTTCTCTCAAACTGTGAGGCAAACTATGTCCTTCCTCTTTAAGCTGTTTATGCCAGGTGTCTGTGACAGCACAGAAAAGTGTGACTAGCTCAGAAAACAAGTATGACTGAGAAGAGAATGTTTAAAGAGGCTGGTCTAAATTTTCTTGCACAAAAAGAATTTACCAAGCCAGTACATTTTATCAATACCTTGATTCTTCAATAGTTAGGAAGAGATAGATGCACCATCTCAAATTAGTTGTCCTTAGGTTGTACTGCTTCTGCTTCTCAGCAGATGTCAAGATGAAGCTTTACAGTCAAGTATGTCTGTCATCCTGGCACTAGGGAGGCTGAGGCGGGTGGATCTCAAGTTTTAAGCCTGTCTTGGTTTCATTTCCTGTTACCATGATAAAAGACCCTGGCCAAAGCAGTTTAAGAGAGAGAATGTTTCTTGTGGCTCCCAGGTCACAAGTACAGCCTGTCCTAGCAGGTGAGTCAAGGAGGCAGGAGTGAGAGAGGTGGCTGGTCCCCGTAAGTCCACAGTAGAGAAGCAGAGATAAATGTTGGTCCTCAGCCCTCTTCCTCCTCCTGATTCAGTCTAGCATCTTCACCCGGGAATCACAGCGGGTAGGTCTTCCCACCTTAATTAACCTAATGAAGCTATCTCCCAGGGCATGCCCAGAAGACTGTCTCCCCAGTGGTCTGGGCACTGAGATTAACCAAGGGCCTTCCTAGGTGACAAAATAAGAACCTGCCTGTATCAGAAAAAAAAAAATTTAATGAAGCTGATGGCAAAGTTGGCTTATATGATTGCTAAACAAAGCTCTCCCATTGTTCCCCAGATTATACAACCTCGGGCTGAGGGAATAGCACACAGTGTAGACTCCCCAGAGAACATATTTCCCTAACAAGTAAAATTTCATTGGCTTTTTCTCAAAGCAGAGAGACTGCTATTGCAATTTTTAATAGTCAAATATCTAAGTTTGGGATCTAATAAATTCTATGAATAAATTCAAGTGTTTTAAAAATAGAACAAATAAAACTCAGAAGTTAATTTACTGTTCGAAAAGGAGGCTGATCAAAGCCTCAGTGTCTTCCTAGTATGGTTTTGATGAAAGAATGACCTCACACCCACAGTGTCAGGAATCCCCCATCATCTTGACTCGACTAGAGAGTACGTGGTCAGGTGACAGCCGGTCCAGAGGCCCCTGTAAACGTTCACCGAATCCAGATACTGTTCAAGTACAATGTGTTTAGAACAACCAACAAGGCGCCCTTGCCTCGCTGTGGACCTAGAGTATGGATGAATGCAGCTAATGTGGCAATCAAATCTTCACCCAAATGTCTAACCCTGAAATACAGAAAGAAGGGCTGTCAAGGTGGCCCAGTGACAAAGGTTGACTACTGCTGACTCTGATGTCCCGATTTTGCCCCCCAAGATCCACACGGTGGAAGGAGAGAACCAATTTCTGTAAGTTGTCCTCTGACCTCCACACATGCTCATGGCACACATGTACCCCCACCCCACCCCACCCCCCACACACACATACAGACAGACACGAAATATTTTATGTAACTAATGAGTAACTGGAGAAGTGGCTCAGTCAGTGCTGAAGACCATGGGCTGCTCTTGCAGAGGACCCACGTGCAATTCCCGGCACCCACAGTGAGCAATTCACAAATTCACAACTGCCTGTAACACCAGCTCCCAGGGGATCGGACACCTTCTTCCGGCCTCCACGGCCACCCTGATGCAAATGCACACACCCAGTCCCAGACACACACACATACACTTAGCTATAGATTCAGTGACTCTTTACGCATGCCTTTAATCCCAGCACTCGGGAGGCAGAGCCAGGCGGATCTCTGTGAGTTCGAGGCCAGCCTGGGCTACAGAGCGAGATCCAGGAAAGGCACAAAAAGCTATGCAGAGAAACCCTGTCTCGAAAAACCAAAAAAAAAAACCAAAACCATAATTCACGAAATACAGAAGGAATAAGCTAAAGCCACCTCTGTTACTCCTGATATGGCCAAAGCGACGCATCCTTCCCCTCTCCTTATTCTGTGTAGATGCACTGGTTCAGAAAGGAAGAACTGAGGCTGGGCTTGCAGCTTTGATTGAAGTAACATTTAGCTAATCTGTGCCCCGCAAATCCCGATTTGTGTAAACAAGATGGTCACAGAGCTGGGTCCTCCATGCTTGCTGTGATGCTTGTTTCTGTCTCGCTCTGGCAGTCCTTGCCAGGAGATGCTACAGAGGTCTCAGAATCAAAAGCGAGTCTTCAAGTAAGTGGATGTGGGAAAACAGCTTCTTTAACATGGTTTCCATTTTGGAGGATAGCTGATCTAGTTCCTGAGAAACATAGGCAGAGAGAAAATAAACCAAAATCTGCTTTGAAATGGAGTGCCACCCGCTCGACACAGAAGCATACACAAAACTCCAAATCCAAGAAACTGGGATGGCCTGAGGGGGAGAGAGGATGGGAGCCCTGAACCAGGTCACCCTAAGAGAGGACACAGGTTTCATAGCCCCGTGCACACAGGTTACACAGCAATCTCCCTCTGGAGCACCCAGGGATCTCTTATAACCACTGACCTTTTCTGGCACAGCCTCTGACAGACAAGCTGCCCTGAGGCTGGCACACATTTGGCTTCAGTGCATTTGGAAGAGGGGCCCCAGGAGTGTGGGTCTCATGTGAGAAGAGTGACTTGGAGGTGGAACCACTGGCCCAGCAGCTCATCCTAAGGCGGAGTTTTGTGGCTGTGATAGCATCCCAGACAGGTGCGGCTTACAGAAGGTTTATACTGGCTCACATTTTAAGGGTCCAGTTCATCTTGGTAAGGAAGTCACAGCAACAAGAGCTTGAGGTAACTGGTCACACTGCATTCATAGTCGGGGAACAGAGAAATGGATGCTGGTGCTCAGTTCCCTTTCTCCTTTTGATTTGGTCTAGAACCCTCGTCCGTGGAACGATGCTGCTCACACTTAGGCATGGTCTTTCTTCCCACCTCACTTAACCTAACCTAGAAACGCCCCTACAGACAGATGCAGAGGCTTGTCTCCATGGCAACTCTAAATCCCATCAGTGGACGGTGAAGATTAACTACCCTAGTGGAAGAAGAGGCTAAGGGCTTGAAACCCTGGGCTCGCTCATGGACATTGTCCCTGGAGGCATAAGATCTGAGAGTTTTACGCTACTCAGAATACTGACTTCTGCCCAGAGTCATAGCATTGCCTTATAAGATTGAATCAACTCTATCTCAGTGTGAGATTGATCACTGATGGGGAGAGGGGAATCCTGGTAGCTGTGTCGGTGGTATTTGTTAGCAGTGATGTACCCTAATCTTAAGCAACACAGGGATACCACTGAGCTTATGCTCAGTGAAATATGTGTTTACTGATGAACGTTTGGTGCATGTCTGTTGGAGCCCCGCCATGCTCCAGTAATCCCAGACACAGATGAGAATCACACATTCAATATCTTCGCTTCTTTTCCTAATTCTGTGATAAAATGCCCCCACTGAAAGCAATGTATAGGAGAAGGGTTTGTTCTGGTGCACAGTTCAAGGAACAGTCCTTCAAGATAGGGAAGTCAAGGCAGCCAGGACATGAAGCAGTTGGCTACATTGCATCCAGCACCAAGAAGCAGAAAGCAATGAATGCTCAGCTTGCTTTCTCCATTTATACAATTTAGAATCCCAGCCTAGGGGATTGTGCCACCCACAGTGGGCCAGTATTTCCACCTCAATTATCTTAACAGAAGTAATCCCCGATAGGCTTGCCCTGAGATAACCCCTCACACAAAGGTCCTCTGAGGCTTGTCTCCTGAGTGATTCTTGATCCTAGCAAGGTGACATTAACATCACAGTCGGTGATTTCAAACTCCTAGCCCTCAAGGATGACTGTATTTACTCACAGAGGATATTGACAAGCTATAAGTTAGTTTGAATTGGCATTAGCATTAGATTTGGGGACCTGGAGGAAAGGATGGGGCCACAGAATCATGGGAAATATTTTACGACTATGGCATTATTTGTTGGGGCTCTTAAAAATGAGCAGGGAATTTTCAGGCAAGTGGTCAGCCACAAGGCATTTGGGGAGGACAAACCTGTGTCCGTATGGCTGGATCTAAGTCTTAGAATCTAGTCAGTAGTAAAACTGTCAGCTAATGCTGTGTTGTTGGTTCTGCTTTTGCTTGAAGAAAGAGACTGAGCATATCCCATATACAAAGCAGAAGGAACAGTTCTCGGGGGTAACTGGCCAGTGAGAGCACTGCATCTAAGTGGTTCCTATGGAGTTCAGAGAGGTCACAGGAAGGCACTGAACGTCATTCCAGCCAGAGACAGAGATGACGTGACCCGATGACCACAGGACTCCCAGGATGGCACAGGAGCGGCACAGCTAATGCCTCTGGGACCCGTCCCCCATTATCTGAGGTGGCCATGTGTATCTAGATACCCCCAAAGCCTGGAGCACCCCAGCATCTCCCCACTTCAATTCCTCACCTTCAGATTCACAGCTCCTGTGACTGGAAGTTTGGTTTCAGGCTGGGAAAACCACTCAGGATGCCTTCCTGAATGAGCAAAAGAAGGAGGTTTAATCCCAAACAGGACTCCGTTCGCAAGTACGAGGGTGGCTCAGAAAGAACAGGAGCACACGGAAGTGTTCAGAGATCTCAGCCCCGAAGGAGACACGGAGGGAGTGCAGGAGAGGGGCACACGCGAGTCAGGTGGGAAAGCACAGCCGTGTCAGCTCCTTCTATCAGACATGCCGTGGCAGAGACGCACGACCTACAACTCAACGCCCTGTGATAGCAGCCAGACATATTTTAAAAAGAGAAGTCAAGGCTCACCACCCCAGAGAACTTGCCCCAGCACCGTGGAACATAACCACAGCACAGATCAGTGGAGCGTCTTTGGAAAGTCACATTCCTGGGCAGAAGGAAGAGGAGGAGGCCTTGGTTATTTCCATGGTACATTGTTGTCATGGTCCAAGCCGTGAGGATGTTATAAACCTGAGCTAGAGACAGCAGCCCAAACACAGTGGGTGCCTCCCTGGGATTCACTCAGCCACTGGAGACAGCTGTGGAAGGGAAGAAGGCTTAGTGTAAATTCCAGAACATTCCACACTATTGTGCATTGGATGTGGAATTCCAGCCCCCACCTCACCCTCAGCTGCTAGTGTTAAAAACCTGATCCCTGGCTGCTGGTGTTGTGTTGGGAAGTTGAGGAACCTTTATCTGGAGGAAGCGGGTCACTTTGGGGGAGGAGACCTGCTGGATTGTAACCCAACTTCCCTGCTTCCCGATCCAGGTAGACTTGAGGAGTCCCAGTACACAGTCCCACCACTATAAGCAACTCTGATGGACCGATGGACCCTCAAACCAAGGTCCAAAATAAATCCTCCCTTCCTTAATTGCTTCTTCCAAGGTATTTGGTCACAGAAAAGTAACACACACACACACACACACACACACACACACACACACACACACACAGAACTTCTAACCAAGTAGGGTCTTGTGAAAAAGTAGCAGTTATTTTTGCCCGTTTTCGTGTCTTTTTTATCTGGGTCTCACTGGGAAAGCTCAAGTGTAAACAAGAAGAAAAGGCTTTGTTTCTGTTGGCTAAAACCACGTGAAGAGTCAGCTTTCTGAGACACACTTTCCACCCCTCCGACACTGGAGTGGAAGACCCACTCTGACCACACAGTCTGCTTAGGTGTAAATAGCGCTGGAGGTGGGGACGTCCCCCCTGCCCCTTCATTACTGTCAGATGTGATAAGAAAAGAGCAAGGGTCATTTATTAGAGGGTACTTTTCATGCAAAGCACCCCATGTTCACTGTCATTCAAAAGGTGGCCGTCACTTCCTCACTCCCATATTAAGGGGGCTTCGGGTTGTAACCTTCCAGGGCATTCACAATCCCAGAGCCTCTGATTACTGGCCAATTTACACATCCTTCAGCAGAACCCGGTCTTCCATGGGAAGGCACTGTAAATTCATTTGGCCTTTACTCTAGACTGTATATGAACTCTGAAATCAAAACAGGGTGCATTAAACTATATCACTTTGTCTTGTGATAGTGTTTCCATTAGCGGGATGCTAGTTAACCCTTTCAAACCAGACCCATCAGTTGTGAGCAATCTTTTCAATAAAATTAATAGTTGCCACTTACTTGAACTACCTTGACCGTCTGATCCCATTTATGGGCTTCTGTACAAGAGAAAAATTCACATCCAAATCAGCCTTGATTTAATGGCCTCTGTAGGATTTGAAATGATGGAAATTTACTGGAAGTTTTAAGCACATCATTGAATTATTGCATCGTCACCTTATAGGAAGAGATCACCAATCATGGACTTTCTGATCTCAACAATAAGGCCACATCTTCTGTTTGCATCTCATGATCAATACATGCTTTGTTTTCTTAATTGGCCCAATTATATTGCCGTGCTGGCTGGGGCTGCTACATCGAGTCGTCGGCTGGCTTGCTGACTTGGTTGTGAGTAGATTGCTGGAGACAGCCATACTTCATCGACAAGCAGTAGGTCAACAATCCATCAACTCAGTGTTACAGAGCCATTTCTAGAAGGCAAAATTTAACCAAGGAAAGATGTCTATAAGCTTTGGCAGCGGAACGCTAGGAAATGGACCGCTGTGTTCTTATTGCAATTCCCATCTCACTTTGATGGAGAAGCATGCTGGACCCTTTCAGAAACTGTGTTGCTAATCCTCCTTAATCTAAAACCCAAGATGCCCTGGGCTTGGAAAAGACAGATGCATTATGGTTATCACCTCCCATAACACAGTCTTCCTCCTGTGAAGCTGCAGGTGTGGATGGCAAGCATAATGTCAAATTTCAAAAAGGATTTCCTCCTGGACAGCCTAATTCCCATCGGAAACCTTTGAACATCACTTTCCACGTAGTGGCTTGGAAGAGGTATTCAAAGAAGAAATAACTTTATTTGTTCATGTTATGCTTTTTTTTTTTTTTTTTTTTTTTTTTTTTTTTTTTTTTTTGGTTTTTCGAGACAGGGTTTCTCTGTGTAGCTTTGCGCCTTTCCTGGAGCTCACTTGGTAGCCCAGGCTGGCCTCGAACTCACAGAGATCCACCCGGCTCTGCCTCCCGAGTGCTGGGATTAAAGGCGTGCGCCACCACCACCCGGCTCATGTTATGCTTTCTTAAAGTATGCGCTCTGCCCTGAATTGTGGCTGTGGGGATCTATCCTCAGGAAGTAAAAATGACAGGGCTGATGACCCCAGGAACAGGAAGCAGAGAAGAGTCACAAGGTCAAAGGTTAGGTGTGCACCGTTCATCCCATTCACACCTCCTTCCGGGCACCCTGGCAGGCCCTGTGGTGCCCTCCTTTCCTTCTTCAGACATCACAACCCGCTTCTCCTCCATCCCCGACACCCCTCCTTGCTCTCCGTTTTCCTTCCCTCTCTCTCTCCTCAAACCCCGTCATCTTCTCACTCGGCATCCACCCGGAACCTTGTAAACACGGGCATCCAAAGTAACTCCGTGCTCCAAACGTGGGAGCAGCAGCAAAAACAACAGCTCCATAGATCAGGAAGATCACCACATGGGAAAATGGCGCAGTCAGCTTCCCTCCCCCCCTCTCTGGATAGAATGTACGAACAGCTTCTTACCATGGTTAGAGAAACGGGCATGCCTGAAACAACACGAACCATTTTGGAAGGGAACCTTCACTTCAGTGGAAGGAGGATCCAGGGGGTTTTTTAAAGGTCTGTGGACCTGTGATAGTCTGGAACCTGGTCTGCATGGTAATACCAGAAACTTCTACTCACTACGCCGTTAGTGTAATGAAAACATTGGAGCCGACTGGTCAATGGTTCTCAACCTGTGGGTCATAACCCCTTTAGCAAGCCTCTATCTCCAAAAATATTTGCATTACAATTCCTAACGGCAGCACAATTACAATTATGAAGTATCGAGGAAAATAGTTTTATGGTTGGGGGCGGTCACCACCACAGGAGGAGCTGTATTAAAGCGTCGCAGCCTAGGAAGGCGGAGAATGCTGGGATAAGTGGTGCCATCATATTACTGAACACTCTCTACTAATGCCTGCTGGTGGTGCTGGGGATCTTACCTTCAGGTGGGACCTTGATTTCATAGAGAGTCAGAAGTTAACCTGACTAGTCTGTCCACAGTGACGGTAGCGGGAAAGGGATCTGAAGCTGGCTTGGAGCCTAGCCAGTAGTCTTGACTGTTGAGAAGGTTGGGATGATTCTCCACTCATCACTTCTGGGACCCTGCATGTAGGGCTCATGAATAGGTCACACTAGGAAGGGTCATCTTCTTAGTCCCTAGGGGCTGGGGAGGCAGCTCTGTTGGTTGACTGCTTGTCTCAAATGCACAAGGCTCTGGATTCAAGCTCTAGTGCCGCATGAACTGGATGTGGTGGTTTAAGTGAGAATGGCCCCCTCAGGCTCAGATATTTAAACATTTGGTTCTCAGTTTGTAAACTGTTCAGGATGGATTAGAAGATGTAGTGCACATGTGTGCGTGTGCGTGTGCGTGCGCGTGCGCGTGCGCGTGCGCGTGCGTGTGCGTGTGCGTGTGCGCGTGCGTGTGCGCGTGCGCGTGCGTGTGCGTGTGCGCGTGCGCGTGCGTGTGCGTGTGCGTGCGTGTGTGCGTGTGCGTGTGCGTCTTCCTGTTTGTGGATCAGATATAAGCCCTCAGCTGCTGCTCCAGTGCCATGCCTGCCTGCCGCCATGCTAGCCCACCATGACGTCAGGTCATGGACTCCACCCTCTGAAACTGTAAGCAAGCCCCCAATGCAATACTTTCTTTTATAAGTTGCTTTGGTCATGGTGTCTCTCACAGCAATAAAACAGCAACTAAGACACTAGGTATGGTGGGGTACACTGTAATCCTAGCCCTTGAGAGCAGGGGTCAAGAGGATTCCAAGTTCAAGCTTGTCCTTGGCTACACAGCGGGTTCCAGGAGGCATGAGGCCCAGATGGGACAAGACAGAAAAGGGGAGAGGAAGGGAAGGGAAAGAGGGGGGAGAGGAGAAAGGAGTGGGCGGGGGAATGAAAACAAAATAAGAAGAGTTAACCCAAAAGAGCCCCCTGCAGGCAATAGCCAACTGTGAACAACATTCGTTCTATTGTTTGAAGCAGACCGGCTGTACCCATCTGAGCTGTATGACCTGCCATCTTCTGAAGTTGCAAAGTCAAACGTGCATTTCAAAACAAATGCAAACATCCCATCATCCACTGTTTGGGATTCTACACCACCTCACAACACACTTTCATTACTGTGGGGAGCCACAGCATCTGCCAAGGTTAAAAAAAATCATCATGCAAAGAACAAATATCTGACCAAATAAGTTAGCGGTGATCAAGTTACCAGGACCTGGGGCTTAGCACCACAGCAGCAGCAGCTGGGCGTTCACAAACCAACAGCACACCCAGCCTTCAGAAACAAAAGAGCCTCCAGGGCAGACTGTGTAGAGGAAATGGGGCACCAAGAGCCTCCAGAAATGGCATTATCCCCCTAAAGGCCTGTGTAGGAGCAGTGTTCTCTGCTCAGGGTCTAAACTTGGCAGGAATAAGCATAAACTGAAATGTAACTTCCAAGTCCAAGAACACACTCTGGGCACACGCAGGCTGCTGGGCCATTTTGCTTCCTTGTGTGTAAAGCAAATGTTGTGCAATTTGCTTGAAAGTAAATAAGCATCTTCCAGTTTCGACGGAATCGGTCCCCAAATGTGCTCGTGAGAGAGAAGGTGCAGGGATAGGGGATACAGAGAAAAACAACAGACGTCCCCAAGAATAATTAGAGACCTGGGGAGATGGGACACAGTGGGGAATGGCAGTGACCTCGGGTGACAGAGCATGGTGACCAGACAGTGCTTTCCCACACCACAGACAGCCTGGGTTAGCTCAGCTGTTTTTGTTTGGTGTGGGCAGGTTCTCTTTTCCTTCCGTAGGGGAGAGGGAGACCTGGTACCCACTGGACAGTCTCCTTCAGCTGCTCAGCTCTGAGCATTTGCCTCCCCATGAAAGCTGTTTGCTATCACAGCATGTGACCGGACCTGGAGTTGATAAAGGTGCCCAAGCTAAGTGAGGAGGAAGACAGGAAGACACAGCAGCTAGAACTCTAGTGGGAGCAATGGTCAAACCCAAGTTCAGCACAGTGACAAAGCGTTGCGCTTCATCACTTCTCATCGCAGAGGAGAGGGCAACTTCTGAGTTTTACAGACATATTCTCTCTTCCACAGAAATAGTTTCAGGTATGTGCTCGATCCCTGGCAGTTTTAGAAAACACATACAAGCATGTGTGTGGAAGAAAAGAAAGCCATACAAGCCTCACACTAGAAGGAGAATACTCCGGAAAAGATCCTGGGTGTGCATTCTTAATATTTGAGACCAAGACTTGGTCATCCTTGGAAAACATCCCCAAGCCTGAATTACCACAGGGGAATAATGCCTACACAAGGATCTCTTCGTCCACACAGGCTCAGCCCAGTTTGAAAGCTTAAGTGTAAATACACACGTTTCCTGTGTATGGCGGCACAAAGCAAGCCACGGCAGGAAAGTGACTCCATTTCATCCCACATGCACTCACGTTTCCTGAGCAAAAAACCCAAGCGCAGCAATAACACAATTACGTTACTGCACCCAAATGCACCGTTCCTCATCAGCCACCTTCTGCCGGTGGTCCAGAAACAAAACCACACGCAAGTGCAGAGCCGTTTTCTAAGTACTGTCCTTCCATGAAAATGCTTTTTCCCTTCTTTCCTTGGCTTTTTGTGAACAGAAGATATAAAATGGGCCTTTGAGAATCCCAGGAAATACCTGTGCTTTATACTCAAATAGCCCATAAAATGCACAGAGAGTCATGGATATAATTTTTAATACCCAAATTGAATTCCAACCCTTAACAGCTATGGTGCTATTGACTAGTTGACTGGACTAGTTATCCCACACAGACTACCCGGGGCAAGTTGTAGCCTGAAGCCCCGTGCAGGCCACAGCCTTCGCTTGAGTCCACGGGTGCTTTGGGACTGACCAGTGGCCATTCACATCACCCCTCTCCGGCGTCAGTGAGTAAGATTTGGGTGGATGAGTGAATGACCCGTTTGGAAAAAATGGCAAAATCCCAGACACATGTAAATTGTGGTGAGCACAGACTGAGCACGGGTCTAACAAAGCCGTGGGCTGCCTGCCACGCCTGAATCTTCCAGCCTGCAGACTGTTCTTCAGAGAGCCCATTTTATTGCTGCTTCTATTACACACTGCCCTGCACCTGAATTTACAACCTCTTCCCAGGTCCCTCTGCAAATGCCCACCCCCTCTTGCCCCATGCGGTCTCCCTCCCCCATCCCCAGGGTAAACGTGGCCCCTTCCCACAGTCACAGAGGGCAGGGACACCAGGCAGCTGATGGTGGCTTCTTTTTTCATCTCTCTCCCTCTACTTCTCGGAGGAGGCTGGGACCTAACAAGCACTCGGTGAACTTGTATGAGGCCCATCTGTGTCCTTCAGGCCACTTTCTCCGCAGAGGTGGGTGACTGTGTTGGCTCTGCGACCTCTCAGCCTGGCGACACAGAGCAAACACTGAGCAGCTGTGCACCACCCCCCTGAGTTCCTGTCACTTTGCCTCTTCCTTGGCAAGAACGGACTCGCTCATCTCGAGGAAGATTGCCAAGGCCTCTCAAAACACTGTTCTCAGACACAAAAACTTGAAGAGACCTGCAAATGCCTATTGTGGATTTCAATGGCACTGAAAAGGCTTGCCATTCAAGCCACATGAATACTCTCAAGACAGGAAAGAACCCTAGACCTCAAGGACCTTGTTCGCATGGAGAGAGCTGACAGGCATTTCGTGAGGTCAGCAAATGAGGCACCATCTCCCACACCTACACAAAATCTCCCAGGCTCCCGGAGAGGTGCCTCTCCAGAGAACCTGTGTGCTACTCTGTGCAGATTCGGTGCTGCGGCAGCAGAATCCAGGAATGGCTAGCAAGCCCTTTATGGTTAACCATGTACGCAGTACGGCTTGACACAGTGGAGCTATGTAGCAGGCACCTACAGGCTGAAGGAAAGCCAGTGAGATAAAGCTACGGGACTTTTAAATTTTATTGTGAAATCTTCCCTTTATACCTAATCGTAAAGATTCTTAAAATTAAGAAAAGATATCCCTTTGCTTATTAGCAAAACAAAAGACATGGCTTTCACAGCTCTGTTTTCTTAGGAAACACAATGAATAATCACACCAAGACATTCCCAACACTCCCAGGGAAACATAGTTGCCATTTAAATTTTCCAGGGGACAATTCAGGGAGAGTCATTTGTGTTAGGCTATATTACATGCTCATTTAAAAAAATAATAATAACTCCAAATTTGACGGGTTGCTCTGCCTTTAAAGTAAAATATTCGGAGATTTCATCAAAAGCCAGAGAGAGAAGACAGGGTCTTTTCACAGAGGGGCCCTCTTCCCAGAGATGCCGGCCGCTCTCTGCTTATGTGCAGGTCTCAGATCTCAATCATCTCTTTCAGGCATCACGAGCATCCCGGGTTCCTGGGGCGCGTTATTGCCACAGCTCTGTTCTCTTTCCTGCCACTCACTGCCAAGAAATTGGGAACAAAAGCCTGCTGCTTTACTCTCAATTTGTTACACTAAAAATGCAAAATTAAAGAAAAAGGAGGAAAGTTTAATATTGCCAGAGAATGTGATTGATAACATTGTGTCATGTTAGGATTTTTAATATTATAAACTGAGTTTTATATGGCTGTCTTCTAATAGTGACATATTTAACATTTTAAGACTGGATATAATAATTTTATGGGGTAAAATGGATATTATTAGATGATTATACTGTAGTACTTTGTCAAATTCTTGTATATTAAATACAAAAGAACTACAATAAAAATAAGAGAGAATTCTACCCTCCACTGAGTTTAAGAATACAACCTGCTGCTGACCTCCCCGTGCTCAGCTACCCCTGGCCCAACTCAGAGAGCTGAATGATAACTTTCCTACAGGACATGGTAACATGGGGATCTCATCTCCCTCAGTATGTAAGGTCCTGTGTTGCTGGTTCTCGTGGCTGTGTCTGAACTCCATTCCCGGCAGTGACCGCCCCCCCACCAAATCGCCTTTGTTTCCTTGAATGCATCTCTGGGGCAAACCTGAATCACATTCTTGACGGACAATTGCCCAGTGGCCGGATAAATAGGGGCTGAGGGGCCTATTGGCCACAGGAATTGGACCACAGGACTCTATGCTTCTAAAAGCTCCTGCTTGAGCAGCACCACTTAAACGCTGAAAAAAACATTATCACAAGGCAGTTTCACCTTTTGTAGAACATCTTTTACGTGGTCAAAGGTCACGTATTTCTGGAGACATGGAGGCCTAATCTGTTCCCAAGACAAGGTGGACATTCAAGCTCTGCACTTCCTTACAGAAAGGACAGCAAGGGAGACTGTCACGCCACTTCCACAGAGAGGAAACGAGGATCTGGGGAGCCTCTAGTGTATGGAATCAAGCACCCAGAGCAATCGAGGTCATGACAGGAAGCAGCAGAGTTAGCCAGCCCCACTTCCAACTGCCATTGATAAGCAGACATCATCGCTCACTGCCCCTTCTGTGTACACAGGGAGAACCGAGCTGTCCAAATGCATCCGTGTTCATCCTCGTAGTACAGTGAGTGTGTGCCCCATTGTGTCCACTTGCAGATTCATAAGCCAGCATTCCTGTCCCATCCCCTCTGCACACAAACTTCTGAGTCACAGTTGTCCTTGAGCAGGAAGTACACAGTGTTCAGGGCTTCATTCTACTCTATGCCTGAGGGCCAGAGGTAGCCCTCCCTTTCCCTCCTGAGGCTTTTTGCATAGCAAAGTGCTTTCTAGAGAGGAAAAGGACATTCACGAAGACACCAGTGTCACAGGTGCACATCCAAGTCCAGCAGGTGCCCACTGAGATTTCCACATTCTTGTGTCCAGCCAAGGCCAATAGACTGCACCAGGCATACACAGTCTGTAGCAGAAGAGAGACTGTTTATTGAAAACAAGAGAGAACTTGCTCCTGAACTTGGGAGTGGCTAGTGAATAAAGGAAATGTGAGAGGTTCAAAGTGCCAGACCACACGTCCAAGACCCTCCTGGGCCATTTACAGGGCACCCACTTTCCATCCCATGTGTTAAGCAGGCTTTTTTTCCATGTCAACTCCATGTAGTTCAAATGGAGAAGGGTTTTCACACACCTGTGTGTGTGTGTGTGTGTGTGTGTGTGTGTGTGTGTGTGTGTGTGTGTGTGTGTCGTGTCCCCCTGTCCATCCATAGCCCTACTCCCTGTCACACTAGGAATCAAAACAGAGAATGGGCCAGCGTCGTCCACCTTGGTTGTACATGCCCTGGCAGAGTGTCTGGGTCAGGGGGGCTGACAAGAATGAGCTTCAACAGGAAGACAATGCACATTCCAGAGCACTTGGCTTCCTTCGACCAAGACTACTGGGAAATTCTTTTAACTCACCATCTTCATCAAGGTGAGAACACACAGAGACAGGATGCCTGGGCCTTCGAATGACTCTCCTAAATCCACTGTTTGAAAAAGCAGACTGCCATAATCTCTATGGATTTACAGACACCTATTTCTGCCTCGAGGGGCAGTAAGGACCCAAGATTCAGCTTCACTTTCAAACAGCAAACACCATCTCAAGCTGGACATCTGAGTCCTCCCTGCCCCACCCTGTTTTTTTCTATTCTTGAACAAAACACCCTGTTTCTACATTGGTATTCCTATAGATGTATGTACAGGTTTAGGTATCATTAGAAATGCTGGCGTAGGGAAGGCTTTACCTACAGGTTTGTGTTAGAAGTGTATAGATGTAGATTATCTGTTTAATTTCCATTACAGCTAACAATTTAAATGCCTGTACCACAATAGCAAACCAAGTTTAGACCAAATAAGAGTCCCAGAGCAGC